>NC_080694.1:66259482-66559482 GCF_030445035.2 Dasypus novemcinctus
AAAAACAAAACAATATGAACCAATAAAGATAAAACGCAAACGTTAAGGTCCAGGGCACTCATGGACCCCAGGTAGACCCCAGGGCGTGATGGATTCAGGGGTGGAAAGTCTGAGACACTGAAGACTCAAGAGGTGTGAGTCTGGGGTGTGGACCGCCAGAGTCCAGGGGACCCAGACCTGGCAACCTCAAATCTGGTCCACAGAAAGCTTAGGAGCCTCGCAGTGCAACACAGCCCTCAAGGATCCCCGTAGCTGGGTGCCAGCCCCGTGGGGGAAGCCAGATCTGCGAATTCTATATTGAATGTCTGATCCCTGAAATTCACCTACTCCTCAGGGTTTCAACCTTTGGACAGCTCCCTCCCTGTGCTCCCATGCAACGGCCACTTGAGGGCGCCTCTACACCACGGCCAGTTCAATGACCCAGATCCCAAGCCCCGCCGGGTGGGGTGGGCTTCAGCTGGAAACGCCGAAAACAGACTCTAAGATCTGAAATCCCAAACTTTGCGAAATATTCTCCAATCAGCTTCCAGACGTGTCCTCCTCCCTTACTGCACCCTACAACAGTCTCCCAATTGTGTCCCCTTATTGCCCCAAATCCAATTCCGTTGCAAATCGGCAGCTGGACCTGTGGGGATGGGGCTCCTGGCGGAAGCGCAACCCCCCCTGTCCGGCGACCAAAACATCCCCCGCTTCACAACAAAGCACCGCCTGTCTCCCCGAATCGATCTGCAAAGGAGTCTTGTCCCAACAATCCCTCACCAGCCAGCCCAGTATCCGCAAATTTCTCAGCAACGCAAAGCCTTCAGAAAAAGGAAAAAAAAAAAAAACCCCTGGCCGCCGCGGCTCCGGAGCTTCAGGAGTGCCCCTACCGAGGCTCCGCCCACCCAAGGAGGGAACTTCCCGAGCCCAGCTGGGACCTCCGTTTATATATTATAGACGTATCCTCTCTGTTACCTTCCCACCGAATTGACGTCCAGACACCTTCCAACCAGCAAAAATCCCCAAAACAGCGCGGTCCCAAAGAGCCTTCAACGCTGCCCAGCCGCCCTCTGCAGAGACATTCAACACTAGCTTTTTAATTCATACCATATTCCTCCCATATTCAGTTGACTACCTCATTATGGGTACTCTACCTACTGCTATAACTCTACACAACTTACATGAATCTAATATCCATCCTCCCAGATATCATATTGTTGCTCTGTGAACATTTATTACCAATACTACTATACACATTTTCCTTTCTTACACAATTGACTTTCCCTAGCCCTAATACTTTCCTTCAAAGTGAACTCAGTCAGCAATAAGAAATTAGAATAAGAAGAACAAAGTGACAAAGAGAAGATACAACACTTACACAAAAACAACAGCTAATTAATCCCCAAGACTAGACAAAGAAGCTAAGGAACTGATTAAACCCATCAAGATAAAATGATGACCAGACAGCAACAAAAATCTACAAACCAAACCAGTAATCAGGAAAACATGTCTGAATCCAATGAACAAACTGAAAACGAGGAAGGGGAGCAGAACTTCGCACAAGTAATTAACGATCTCAGAACATATATCACAGACAAATTTAATGAAGAAAAGGAAGAGGTTAACAATATGAAGACAACACTTGGAGTGGAAATTGCAGACATACACAAAAAGATAACAGATATGATGGGAATGAACACCACAGTTCAAGAAATCAAAAATACATTCGCAGCAAATAGCAGCAGATTAGAAGAGCTAGAGCAGAGAATTAGCGATGTGGAAGACAGTATGTCAGAAATCAAACAGAGAGTAGAATTGATCGATAAAAAGATAGAAAAAAATCCAGCTAGGACTTAGGGACCTGAATGAAAATGCAAAATGCACAAACATATGTATTATAGGCATCCCAGAAGAAGAGAAGGGAAAGGGATCAGAAGGAGTGTTGCAGGAAATTATGGCTGAAAATTTCCCAAATCTACTGAAAGAGACAGATGTACATATCCAAGAAGTACAATGCACCCCAAACATCATAAACCCCAACAGGCCCACCCCAAGCCATATACTTCTCAAATTATCCAACACTCAAGACAAAGAGAAAATTCTAAAAGCAGCAAGAGAAAAGAAAACCATCACATACAAGAGAAGCTCCATAAGATTAAATGCTGTTTTCTCATCTGAACCAATGGAGGCAAGAAGGCAGTGGTATGATATAGTCAAGGTACTAAAAGAAAAAAATTTCCAACCAAGAATACTCTATTCAGCTAAACTAGCATTCAAAAATAATGGAGAGTTCAAAATATTCACAGATAAACAGAAATTGAAAGAGTATGCCAACAAGAACCCTCCCTTTCAAGAAATTCTAAAGGGAGTTCTGCAGGAAGAAAGGAAAAAACAGGACAGGCAGAGTTGGAGGAGAGTGTAAGAGCAACAAAAAAGACAAAAAGAAGAAAAAACAAACAAACAAAATATGAGAAACACAAGTCCAATCAAAATATGGCTAACATAAATAATTCCTTGAAAGTAATAACACTGAATGTCAATGGATTAAACTCATCTATCAAGAGATTCAGACTGGGACATTGGAAAAGGAAATATGACCCATCTATATGGTGTCTACAAGAGACATATCTTAGACCCAGAGATTCATGGAAGCTGAAAGTGAATGGTTGGAAAACAATCTTACAAGCAAACAATAACCAAAAAAAGGCAGGAGTAGCTATATTAATATCAGACAAAATAGACTTTAAATGCGAAACAACTGTGAGAGACAAAGAAGGATACTACTTATTAGTGAAAGGGACAATCTCTCAAGAAGAACGAACAATCATAAATATTTATGCTCCTAACAAGGGCGCCTCTAAATACATGAGGCAAATGCTGGAAAAACTAAGAGAAAGAATAGATGCATCTACAATTATAGTGGGGGATTTTAATACACCACTATCAACTCTGGACAGAACATCTCAAAAGAGAATCACTAAATAAACAAAATATTTGAACAGTTTATTAGAGGAGATGGATCTAATAGACATATACAGGTCATTACAGCCAAACACAGCAGGATATACATTTTTCTCAAGTGCACATGGATCGCTCTCCAAGATAGACCATATGATAGTCCACAAAGAAAGGCTTAATGAATTCAGAAAGATTGAAATCATGCAAAATAATATCTCTGACCACAGTGGAGTGAAGCTGGAAATCTGCAAGGGTCAGAGGCCCAGATTTCACACCAAGATGTGGAAATTAAACAGCACACTCTTAGAAAAACAGTGGGTCAAAGAGGAAATCTCAAAAGAAATCAATGACTACCTTGAAACAAATGATAATGATAACACAACATATCAAAATTTATGGGATGCAGCAAACAGTACTGAGAGGGAAATTTAGAGACATAAATTCATACATCAAAACAGAAGAAAGAGCAAAAATTGAAGAACTAACTGCACATTTGGAGGAATTAGAAAAAAAACAACAAAGTAATCCCACAGGAAGAAGAAGGAAGGAAAAAAAAAAGATAAGAGCAGAACTAAATGAAATAGAAAATAAGAAAGCACTTGAAAAGATAAACAAGTCCAAGAGCTGGTTTTTTGAGATCAATAAAATCGACAAACATTTAGTGAGACTAACAAAGAAAAAAAGAGAGGAGATGCAAATACACAAAATAAGAAATGAGAAAGGAGATATCACCACTGACCCCACAGAAATAAAGACTATCATAAAAGGATACTTTGAAAAATTTCATTCCAACAATAACGACAATTCAGAGGAAATGGACAAATTCCTAGAAACATATAAGCAGCCTATATTGATGAAAGAAGAAACTGAAGATCTCAACAAAGCAATCACAAGTAAAGAGATAGAATCAGTCATTAAAAACCTCGCAACAAAGAAGAGCCCAGGGCCAGACGGCTTCACAGGTGAATTCTACAAAGCATTCCGGAAAGAACTAACACCAATCCTGCTGAAACTCTTCCAAAAAATTGCAACAGAAGAAACATTGCCTAATTCCTTCTATGATGCCAACATTACCCTAGTATCAAAGTCAAACAAAGACACCACAAGAAATTACAGACCAATTTCTCTAATGAACCTAGATGCAAAAATACTTAACAAAATACTTGCTAATCGTATTCAACAACACATTAAACAAATTATACACCACGACGAAGTGGGATTCATTCCAGGTATGCAAGGATGGTTCAACATAAGAAAATCAGTCAATGTAATACACCATATAAACAGACTGAAGGAAAAAAATCACATGATTATATCTATAGATGCAGAAAAAGCATTTGACAAAATACAGCACCCTTTCTTGATAAAAACAATCCAAAAATCGAAATACAAGGAAATTTTTTGAACATGATCAAGGGTATATATGAAAAACCCAGAGCCAGCATCGTTTACAATGGAGAAATCCTAAAATCCTTCCCTCTAAAGTTAGGAACAAAACAAGGATGCCACTCTCTCCCCTTCTATTTAACATTGTCTTAGAAGTACTTGCTCGAGCACTGAGGCAAGAACCAGATATAAAAGGCATTCATATTGGAAAGGAAAAAGTCAAAATTTCATTATTTGCAGATGACATGATCCTATACATAGAAAACCGTGAGAGGTGTACAACAAAGCTTCTAAAACTCATAAATGAGTTTAGTAAAGTCGCAGGTTTTAAGATCAATGCGCAAAAATCAGTAGCATTTCTGTACACCAATAATGAGCAAGATCAGGAGGAAATCAAGAAACAAGTACCATTCACAATAGTAAATTAAAAAATCAAGTATTTAGGAATAAATTTAACTAAAGATGTAAAAAACTTATACACCAAGAACTATACAGGACTGTTCAAGGAAATCAAAGAAGACCTAAATAAATGGAAGAATATTCCCTGTTCGTGGATAGGAAGACTAAATATTATTAAGATGTCTATCCTACCAAAACTGATCTACACATTCAATGCAATCCCAATAAAAATCAACATAGCCTTCTTTAAGGAACTAGAAAAACTAACTATGAAATTTATTTGGAAAGAAAAGAGGCCCCAATTAGCCAAAGACATAATGAAAAAGAAAAACGAAATTGGAGGAATCACACTACCTGACTTCAAAATATACTACAAAGCTACAGTAGTGAAAACAGCATGGTATTGGCATAAGGAGAGACACACAGACCAATGGAATCGAATTGAATGTTTTGATATAGAACCTCATATATATAGTCATATAATATTCGATAAAGCCACCAAACCCTCTCAACTGGGAGAGAATTGCCTATTCAACAAATGGTGCCTGGAGAACTGTATATCCATATGTAGAAGAATGAAGGAGGATTACCATCTCACACCTTATACAAAGATCAACTCAAGATGGATCAAAGACCTAAATATAAGAGCCAAGACCATAAAGACCTTGGAAAGCAGTGTAGGGAAATATCTACAAGACCTTGTAATAGGAAATGGCTTCATGAACATCACACCAAAAGCACGAGCAGCAAAAGAACAAATAGATAAATGGGACTTCCTCAAACTTAAAGCCCTTCTGCACCTCAAAGGAGTTTGGCAAGAAAGTGAAAAGGGAAACTACAAAATGGGAGAAAATATTTGGCAACCATATATCCAATAAGAAACTTATAACATGCATATATAAAGAACTCCTATATCTTGAAAATAAAAAGATAAACAACCCATTTAAAAAATGGAGAAAAGATTTAAGCAGACACTTCTCTGCGGTCACCCCTGGGGCTGAAGTGTGGTTTGCTGGCCTGGCGGGGGAGCAGCCGCGGCAGGCCAAGCGGCTGCCCCCATAATAGGGTGGCTGGTCGGACTCACCGCCACCCCCGAAGGGAGCTCGGCATGGGCGCAGAGTGCCCTTGGGTCTCCCCTTCTCGGCAGCCATGCTTCCGCGGCCGCCCCTCCTCCCGGATGGCGCCACACGATGCCTGTGAGGCGGCACCCTTCTTCTTCTTTCTCCCTGCGCAGGTGCAGGGCAGAAAATTCCAGTCTGCCCTTTTCCCTCCCCCCGACAGCAGCAACAGCCAGGCGTGGGTGGGAAACTCCAGTCTGCCCTCTACCCCAGCAACAGCAGCCACCAATCCCTAAACCCT
Source organism: Dasypus novemcinctus (assembly GCF_030445035.2). Taxonomy (NCBI): domain Eukaryota; kingdom Metazoa; phylum Chordata; class Mammalia; order Cingulata; family Dasypodidae; genus Dasypus; species Dasypus novemcinctus. The sequence continues at coordinate 66,265,564 of NC_080694.1, forward strand.
GCCACTTCCCCCAGCAACAGCAGCCACCAATCACTAAACCCTGCCACTTCCCCCAGCAACAGCAACAGCCAATCCCTAATCACCACCCCTCCCCCGTCCAGTACCTCCCACTGACCTTTCTCCAGCAACCAATCAGAACAGGGCATGGCTTCGACCAATCAGCCTTCCCCAGCCCCTATAAAACTGTTGCCTCTCCCTCAATAAAGTGGACTTGCGTGTTTACCTTGTCTCTGTGGTAGTTCTTCTGCCGTGCGCCCTCCAGTCCTGAGAGCCCCCGACAAGGGCCTGGCCTCCCTTGTCCCCAGTTCGTCGCCTGCTTCTCCGGGCGACCCCTTCATCGCCGACTTCGCTGGGCGACCCCGTCAGCCAAACCGCGCAACCCCTGTGAGACCGACCCCTCGTCTGCTGCCGGACCGACCCCTCGTCCCAAGCGGGACCGATCCCTCGTCCCAAGCGGGACCGACCCTTCGTCCTAAGCTGGACCGACCCCTCGTCTGCAGCCAGACCCCACCTCTACCGACCGAGCAAGCCGCCGCACTTCTCCAAAGAAAATACAAATAGCTAAAAAGCACATGAAAAAATGCTCCAAATCTTTAGCTATCAAGGAAATGCAAATCAAAACTACAATGAGATACCATCTTACTCCCATAAGATTGGCAGCTATGAAAAAAACAGAAGAATACAAATGCTGGAGAGGATGTGAAGAAATGGGAACACTCATCCACTGCTGGTGGGAATGCACAAGCATCCAACCATTCGGGAGGACAGTTTGGCGGTTTCTCAAAAAACTAACCATAGATTTCCATATAACCCAGCAATTCCACTGCTGGGTATATACCCAGCAGAACTGAAGGCAGGGACAGAAACCGATATATGCACACTAATGTTCATAGCAGCATTGTTCACTATTGCCAAAAGTTGGAAATGACCCAAATGCCCATCAACAGATGAGTGGATCAATAAAATGTGGTATATACATACAATGGAATACTACTCAGCTTTAAGAACGAATACACTACAAACACACGTGATAACATGGATGAACCTTGAGAACCTTATATTGAGTGAAGCAACCCAGGCATTGAAGGACAAATACTACATGACCTCAATGATATGAAATAAGCAAGCGGCCTCAGAGAGCTAGACACTGGAAGATAGGCTTACAGGAAATCGAGGGGTAGAGGAAGGATGTAAGCTGGCATCTACATGGGTGAAATCTATGATAAGCTGGAGGTAAGTATGTGTACAAGAAAGGGATAAAATGGGGGCATAGGGTTACCTTTGGGTGGGGCTTTGGGGGTTTGAGGGGGGCTAGGGATGGGCGGATGGGTAATATTGCCCAAGAAATTGGGAGGAGGGTGGGGCAACACATGAACATAGGATATTGTCAGGTGTTGGTTGAGAGTATAATGCTGAGAAAAACTTTTCAAAATATAATTAGGAAAGTTACCTGTTTAAGATACTCAAAGGGGATAATCTGACGCAGGACAAACTCCTAGGGAATATCTGAATGCTCATTTTGCCAGAGTGGGTTTTACCATTGGGTAGAGACCCATATAATGAGAGTGAAGGTAGACCCACAACCTGGGGGGGACTAATGCCATCAAATAGAGGGAACTGTATCTCTCAAGAGAAATGGTGGCTCCCAGAGCATTAGGGCAGTTGAGCAAGTCAAGCTCTCAACACGTTGCAGTTATCTCTGAACATGGTTCCTCAAGAAATGAAGATTGACTGTCACTGTGGGCCCCAAGGGGAGGGGGAAATAGATATTGAATAGATGGAACCAAAGTAAATGTGAGGGCAAAACAAGTGTTTCACAAGAGTACACAAGGATGGATATAAAACATGTAATATTACACTAAAAACATATAGGGGCCGACAGACTAATAATGTAAACGATAAAGTAAAACATAGGATAACTAAAAAATTTAGAAAACTGTATAGCCTAAAGTATAAACCACAATGTAAACACAAATGTTACCTTGTTTGAAAGCTATTGTCTCAATATCTGTACATCAGTTTCAGTATAAATATGATATGAATAAGTTAAAAGATTATCACTGTGGAAGGGAAAAGGTTTTATAATGGATATGTGGGAGTATTGTATATTGTATATACAAATTACTGTGATCTAGGGCTCTTGTGAAGAGAAGCTCAATAATTAGGGAAAAAAGATAGATGTAGAATTCTTCCAAATCAATATAAATTCTATATCTAACCTTTAAACTCATCGCTATATTCCATTTTACTATAAAGGGAACCTGACATTATACTGGGCTTTACTTTTCAGGAAGTTTTGGATCACAGAGTGGTTCAACAACGGCAGTGGAGGAATACTGGTATGAGATGTTATTGACAGGGGACATATGGTTGACAGGGAGTTAAACAGGGCATGTGTCCAGGGTGCATGGAAATGTTTGGATATACTCATAGTGGAAATAATTAAAAACAACAGCTGGGGGGGTACTGGGTTCCTGGCTGGCGGGGGGCTCTGTCGTGGTCCTTAGGGGAGCAGCGGCAGTCCCCCAGGTGCAACGGCAAGGACGAGGAAGGAATGAGGGTCCAACCGTGACCCCCAATACTAATGACTATGCTTGTGAGCCTATACACCTGAAATAAGAACAAGGCTAGAGCAGCACTGTACCTAGGAGTTCCCTCCTGTCAGCCTCCATGTTACTCAAATGTGGCCAGTCTCAAAGTCAAACTCAGCATGTAAATGCAAAGCCTTCCCCCCAACGTGGGACATGACACCTGGGGATGAGCCTCCCTGGCACCAAGGAATCACTACCATGTACCAGCTGATGACGTAACTAGAAATTGACCTTGAATTAAAGATTCAATGCTGACCAGCAGAATATCCCTGTCTACATATAATAATAGGAGTTAAAAATGCTGTTTGACCTAAAGTAATGCGGAAATGGGAAGGACAAATGAGTTTATATGGCTATGAGTCTCTAAAAAAGAGTCTGGAGGTTGTCAGAAGGATTGCCCTTATGCACACCTGAGTAGAATCTCAGAGACAGGTAAAGTAGATACAAACCCAGTTATTGGTTCTTTTGAGGGTTAAAGAGACCCACAGGTTCCATGGTCATGGCAGATGGAATTCACTGCCATATCAGTTGGCCCTTCTTTGGAGCTGGTGTTTCTGCATGATGGAGCTGGACTCAGATGTGATCTCTTTTCACAAGCCTTTCATGCTACTTTACTGGAATTGTAGTTGGTGCTGGGGCTTAGGATATATCTAGGGGATTTGAAACTCTGGACTGACAATATGATAGCCAGGACCTGAGCTTCAACAGACTTCAGCTCCTACACTCTGATTTATTGGACTTCCCCCACTCAGCTAACATGGAGTTGAAGAATGTCAACCACCACACCATGGAGCCTAGAGTGCATACAACTGAAAGCAGGAGGATTGCATCCAGTACCCATGTGGAATCTAAGCCCCCTCTTGACATAGATGTGGAGTGGACACAACTAAGCCAATGTTCACAGGAAGGAGGAATACTGTAAGGATTAGAGTGGACTTAATGATATTCTATTCATGAACTATTGTGGTTAATAATCAAGAAAATGTGGCATTGGTATGGAAAAAGTGGCCATGGTGGCTGCTGGGTGTGGGGAATAGGAGGAAGAGATGAGATGTGGCGGCGTTTTCGGGACTTGGAGATGTCCTGAGTGGTGCTGCAGGGACAATTGCCAGATGTTGTACGTCCTCCCATGGCCCAGTGGATGGAACGTGGGAGAGTGTGGGCTATGGTGTGGACCACAGGCCATGGGGTGCAGCGGTGCCCAGAGATGTACTCACAAGATGCAATGGATGTGTCATGATGGAGGAGAGTGTAACTGTGTGGGGAGTGGTGGGGTGGTGGTGGTGGTGGGGGTGAATGGGGACCTCATATTTTTTGAATGTAATATTTTTTAATATATGAATAAATAAAATAAAATTTAAAAAAAGAAATATTTTTATTATTTAGGCCATGGAGATTATACTTTTAAAAATAGAATGGATTTAAATGCAAATTCCTAAAAATTTTGCCCCAAAATATATAATAAAAAAAAGAAAAGAAATAACAGGATAAGAAAATCGTTATGTTAAATATTATAGCTTATTACCCCAAAGATAAGTTACTTTGATGCAGTTATGTAGAACTATGACCTGTTTCTAATCCAAGGGTTCTTAACCAGGAGTCCGTGGACCCCTGAGCGGTCCATGGAAAGATTTCAGGGGTTTTGTGAGCTTCAATTGAAAATTCAAAGAAACATTACTCTTGTGAGGATGTGTTATTGCATGTGTGATATATTTAAAATAGTGCACAGTATATTGTGGACTTAGCATGACTTTTATTTTGATGTAGACTGCTGTGAGAGCAGTGGATAACTGCCTGCAAAAAGGTTGGTAAGGATAGTGGAGATGGTTTTATGAAGCCATGGAAAAACTCGAATTTCTAAATGTTTGCCAAAAATGGTCTTTTTTTATTTTTAATTTTGTTTGTCTTTATTCATTTTTTTAATATTACAGTAAAAAAATAGGACGTCCCCATATACTCCCCACCCCCCTCACCCCCTTTCTCCCCCCATAACAACAACCTCTTCCATCATCATGAGACATTCACTGCATTTGGTGAATACATCTCTGAGCACCGCTGCACCTCATGGTCAATGGTCCACATCATAGCCTACAGTCTTCCACATTCCATCAGGTGGGCCATGGGAGGACATACAATGTCTGGTAATTGTCACTGCAGCACCACCCAGGACAAATCCAAGTCCTGAAAACGCCTCCACATCTCATCTTATTTTGAACAGATGGTGAACCACGTTAGGGTATCAGTTATTGAAATTATGGGAAAGTAGTAAAATATAATTTTGAATAATTCTAAAATGTAATTTAAGGACATCCTGATGTTTAGTGTCATCAAACTGTCTCGGCTACATTCTGAGAAGGGGTCTGTGGTTTTCACCTACTGGCAATGGGTCCATGGACCAAAGGAGGTTAAGAACCCCTATTCTAGTTGGAAACAGACAGTGACTCTTCATATGGATAAAAGCCCCCAGATCAGTATTTATCATCATGCAAAGAAAACCATGTAAGTCACTGCACACATATTACATAAGCATTAGGATGATTGAGCCCCACGTTTATCGGACAGTGGGGGAACAGGCTTCCAAATCATACTTTGCAGCATTGCGAATTTGCTCAGTCCTTGTGGAGTGCAGGCCTGTGAAAAGGACGCAAGCTACCATGGAGGTGAATCTGATTCAAGGAAATAGAGAAATGGTGAAAACCACAAGAAAACGGTTTCAAAATTGCTCTGTCAACATCCACAAGTGCACATTTCCCCTGGAATAGCCTGTTTCAGGTCCACCGTGATAACTTCTCCTTTAAAAACACCCCTTGTTTCCTAACTGCCTTTCCAGAGGCCACATCCAGTTCCCATGCTGGCTCCTCCTCTGTCCACATCTAAGTAATGGCCTTTCTCAGGACACTGCCCTGGAGCTTCTTTGCTCTCTCAACTCTCTCCCAGGATGTGACATCCGTTCCCTTGGATTTAAATACCACCTTCATTCTGATGGAACCTGTGTTAGGTGCTGGGAACACTACCCTGGACTCTACTGGAGAACCAGGCTTGATACCCAAACTGCCTGTCTACAGTCCTACTTAGATGTGTCTCAACTTGGATCCAGTTTGTCTTAAATGGAACTCTTCATGTGATGTTTAAAGCTCTTGTCCCCAGTCCTGATCCTTCACAGCACCCATCCTCAAACCAGAGTCTCACAAAGTTGACTTTGGTTCCTCTCTTGCCCTCACATCATGTTGATCTACCAGTAAACCCTGTCAATCCAAACTCCAAGTGTCAACTCTTCACCTGCACCAAGACTTTTCCAGGCTTTCCCCAGCTTCTCTTCTCCTTGGTCTCAGCTTCAAGGTCTCCTCCTTGGAACCCACCCTGAGCACACCTCTCTAATTAAGCTGGTCCATTACTCTCCATCTCAGACTCATTTTCTTCATGGCTCAAAAGAAACACTGGCAGCTTGTCTGATTTCTTACTTAACTGGCCCCCTTAGTAAGCTGCAAACTCTCTGGCAGCAGGGATGGAACCTGCCTCATTGATCATTGTGTTCCTGGCCTTTGTCACATTGCTGACAACAGTGGTAACTTATTTAGTCCTTAAATGAACAAATATTGTTGTAATATATTCATCTTTGGGTTCATGTCATAATTTAAATGTAGTGTTGATGTAATCTAAGTATCTTTTTTTAAATAAAAAACTATATAAAAAATAAAAGTCATGTTGAGTATGATTATGAATCATCTTTGTATTCCCACAATGCCTAGCACCATGTCCTGCACACAATACAGACTTAGATAAATAAACCAGTGTAGTTCCTTCAGGGTCTCTTAGCTCATCAGGAGGTGGGAAACCCTGCCCTCTCCTCTGCACACTATACAGAGAGAGAATGACATTAGAACCAAAGAGAGCTGCCCCTTCAACTTTCTGAATTGTCTGTTTATCTTTTCATGGTCCCCCCAAACTGGACTCCCCAGTCTCTCATACTCTATATCATGCTCTCATAAAGTCAAGTACCTAGAAGAAGACTTTGACAATCCCTACCTCATTATTGGATGAAGAGATACCATGGTGAAAATATGTCAACTTTCCATCCAGTCAAATATCAGCTGGATTGATAGGATTGGTAAAAATTATTCTAAAGTTAATTGGCAAGATAAATACATATGCATATTTATGAAAATTCTGAATATAAGAGTATTTGCAGGTTCTAAACCTACTTGACATAAAAAACATATTGGGGGAAAAATAAACCAAATGTAAGATATGGGCTATAGTCAGTAGCAATATTTTGATGATGCTCTTCCATAGTGTGTAACAAATGTTTTACAACAAAGCAAGGTGGTAGTGGTGGGATGATGTATGGGAGCCCTGTATGATGACGTGCATGTTTGTTTTGTAATTTCACAAGTTTTACTATAAATTTATTGTTCATGTGTGTTCATGTATAGAAGATATACTTCAATAAAAACGAAAAAATACCTAACAAGTCACTCGCGCCCCCACTTCTGTGGATCGGCCTGTGAGGGCACGGTCTTGCAGAAGAATATCAATAAATAACTCCTGCCCCCTGTTTCTGTAAATCAGTTTGTGAAAACATGACCTAGCAGGAAGATATCAAATGAATGACCCCACCCCCGCTTCTGTAAGTCAGCCTGCAAACTTGGAGCTGCATTTTACCTCCGTAATACTCCTGCTTGCAAAATTTCACCTTGCAATGCATTAGCCAATGAGCAAAAGTTATGCTGATCCCACCTGAAATCCTATATAAACTTATGAAAACTGAAAATAGGGCTCAGAATTTGGAGACTGACTCTCCTCTGGGACTGTGCGTAATAAAACTGTTCATCCACCTCTCTGGAGAGCTGGTTTTTGGCCTTTCTGTGGTTCAGAACTCCTGGCTTTGATGCAACACAATAAATGGTGAAAGGACAAACTGACCAGTCACTTAGGAAAAGTAGTTAGAGTCCTCCCTTACTCCTTCATCAAAGTATCAGGGAGCAGATGTGGCACAAGCACTTGAGCACCTCCCTCCTACATGGGAGGTCCTGGATTCAGCCCCAAGTACCTCAACTATACATATATCTCAGTGCCCAAAATATATGTTAAAGGATATTCATTGCAGCATTCTATACAAAAGAAAACAAAACTATAACCTGGAAACAACCCAAATGTCTGCCAACTTATGACATACTCGTAGAATTGAATACCTTGCAGTTTTTGGAAAGAATTTAGTAGATCTATATGTATTGAAGGACAAATGGAAAAATGTCCAAGACACTTTTTAGATGATCAAAATGAGTTTCAGAAAAGAAAGAGTCCTTTAGTGGAAGGAAGGAAGTTAGGAAGGAAGGAGGGAGGAAAGAAGGAAGGAGGAGGGAGGGAGGGAGAGAGGGAGGGAGGAAGGAATGAAGGAAGGAAGGGAGGAAGGAAGGAAGGAAGGGAGGAAGGAAGGAAGGAAGGAAGGAAGGAAGGAAGGAAGGAAGGAAGGAAGGAAAGAGAAGGAAGAAAGGAAGGAAAAGATGGAAGGGAGGGAGAGCGGGAGGAAGGAAGGAAGGAAGGAAGGAAGGAAGGAAGGAAGGAAGGAAGGAAGGAAGGAAGGAAGGAAGGAAGGAAGGAAGGAGAAGGAAGAAAGGAAGGAAAAGATGGAAGGAAGGAAAAGATGGAAGGAAAGGAAGGGGGAAGAGAAAGAGAGAACCATGTACTAATTTCCAGCCTCAATATATTTGCAGGATAATTGTTAGCATACATAAACCTGATTACACTTCTAGCAAAACTCCTAGTACTATCAATCCAGGAGCAACAGAGTCTTAGGATTAAAAGGCTTTTTCACCATCTTGTCTAAACCCATTCTACAGGTGAGAAACAAATTAATTCATGTTTCCTGGGAATATGTGACATCGACCAAGTGCAGAATCCCAGAGCAGGTAATTTGAGACTTAGTAGGACATTGCCTTTCATTAAAATACTGTGGCTCTTTCTACCACAGCACATTTCTGACTGCTGGTGTCTCCCCTTCCCCTGCCTTCTGCTGCCCTGCAGGCTCTGTCTCTCCTGGGCTAACCCTAAGCTCTATCCTTTTAGCTCCCTCTCAAACAAAAACTAAATACTTCAGGGCTGTCTTTGCACAGCCAGATATTTCTTACCTTGAGGAATTCCAGTGCAAGGTTTTGTGTTTTTTGTTTGTTTGTTGTTGTCTTTTTGTTTGTTAGTTTTTGCTTGCTTGCTTGCTGGTTTGTTTCCTGAAAAGTGCCAATCCCAGCCCAGGAGGCCCAGAGCCCAGGAGAGCCGCATCCTCCCCGCAGACGGGGCCCCCGCTGCCCGTCGAGAGAGCTGGGGGCTGAGCTGAGGACCCTCCACCCTCGGGCGGCGGGGCAGAGCGTCCAGGGGAAGGGGTCGAGGGGACTGGACCTGAGGGGCTGCAGGGCGCCCGGGCAAGCGCAGGAATGCAGGCTCGGGGGGCGTCCAGGCCCTGCCGGGTCAGGGCTGGGGTCCGCACTGGCCCCCGCCCGGGGGGCTGGGGAGAGTGGGACTGAGGAGGGGTCTGCTGCAACCTCACAGTGCAGAGTCGTGCTGGGACCTGGAGAGGAAGAGGGGCGAGGACGCGGGGTGGGTTTAGCTGGGGGAGTCTGGAGGAGGGGCGTGAGATGCCCAAGGCGGGGCCAGGGGCGCGAAGGCGAGAGGACAGCTCCGGGGCTGTGGGCTAAGTATGAGCCCAGGCGGGAGAGCTGGCCCGAATTAAATGGAAATAGAGGGGGCGGTTCCCGGAGGGCAGAGGTGCCTCCAGCCCGCAGGCGCCTTGTGGGGCGCAGGGGAAGTGCTCTGCGGAGCACCGTACCTGCCAGCACAGGGCAGTGAGGACTGCTGCCCGAGTGCTCCAAACACCGGGAAGAAGCCAACCAATATGTTAGGGGAAAATACTATTTGATGTCTTTTTAATTTGCATTTCCATTATGTACCACTGAACGTCTTTTTATGTTTTAGAGTCATGTTATATTTCTTATTCTGTGAAGTGTCTGTTCATTTCCTTTGCCCAATTTTGTAGCGGAGAGTTATTTTCTTGTTTTTATTTGTAAGAGCTCTTTATACATTGGGGAAATTAGCCCTTTGATTGTGAGAGTAATTGTAAATATGCTTTCTTTTTCTATTTCTGTTTGGTCATTTGTCCCTTGATAATGCTTTTTTTAAAATAAAATTTTATTGAGGTACATCTTTCTTACATAAACAATAAGTGCATAGTAAAATTTATGAATTTGCAAAACAAACAGACATATCATCCTATGAGGCTCCCGTACATCTTCCCACCACCAACACCTGGCATTATGTTAAACATTTGTTTTACAAACTATGAAAGAGCATCATCAAAATATTGCTACTAACTATAGGGCATATCTTATGTTTGGTGTATTTTTCCCCCAACCCACCCAATTATTAACAAGCTAAATTAGTATTATATATTTGTTATCATTCAGGAGAAAACATTCTCCAATTTGGCCTGTTAACCACAGTCCATCATCCACCACTGGATTCCCTGTGTTATACAGCCCCACGCTTTGTACAATCCATTCAACGGGTACACTCAATGACTGTCATTTTCACCACCGAGCTGTCATCACCTCAGTCAAATTTTGAAAGTTCTCGGGACTTGGAGTTGTCCTGGGTGGTGCTCCGGGGACAATTGCCGGATGTTGTATGTCCTCCCATGGCCCACTGGATGGAACGTGGGAGAGTGTGGGCTATGGTGTGGAACACGGGACATGGGGTGCAGCGATGCCCAGAGATGTACTCACCAGACGCAATGGGTGTGTCAAGATGATGGGGGAGAGTGTTACTGTGGGGGGAGTGGTGGGGTGGGGGCGGTGGTGGTGAATTGGGACCTCATATTTTTTGAATGTAATATCTTTTAAAAAATTAATAAATTGAGTAGAATTTGGAAAAATTTTTTTGAATGTTTTCCTTACTCCAACAGGAAAAATTCCTTACCCCATTATACCCCCTATGTTGTCCCTTAGTATTGAAAAAACATCTTCTTGCAAATGCTGCAAAATATTGCCGTAGTGCTGTTAACTATCATCCATAAGTTACATTAGTTGTAATTTTCTCATCTATCACCATGACTGTGACACTCATTTTTTTAGGAGGAGGAAGAGGGATGGTCCTTCAAGCCTGTCTTGTATTAATATCAAGCCCTCAGCACTAATTATGATGACATAACAAGGTCGTAGTTCAGGTAGTCTTGGGGGAAGGGTGAAGAGAATAGAAAATGGAGTGGAGAGTTGCTGAGTGCGTGTCATGGAAGTGATGGGAGGTCCTCAGCCCAACTCAGGGGTGTGGACAGAGGAAAGACTGGACCATCCTGAAGAATCTTCTCAGAGGGCCCAGGAGCAGGGGAGAGAGAATGTTCAGTGATGAAATGATGACTGTCTTAGACTGCTACAAGCTATGGAAAGCAATAGGCCAGAATGGGTTAGCTTTTAGAATGGGGACCTGTTAACTTAGAGCTTACAGTTCAAGGTCATGAAAATTGAGGCTTCAGCAGGCAAGGCTTTTCTCATTGAAGACCAGCTACCAGCAGCGACTGAGGCACTGTGGCTCCTGGGCTCTCCCTCCTCCAGGCTTTCTTTTTTTTTTTTTTTTTATTTTTTATTTATTTTTTATTTATTTTTTATTGACTTTGTAATAATATTACATTAAAAATATATATGTGAGGTCCCATTCAACCCCACCCCCCCACCCCCCCTCTCCCCCCCCCAACAACACTCGTTCCCATCATCATGACACATCCATTGGATTTGGTAAGTACATCTTTGGGCACCTCTGCACCTCATATACATTGGTTCACATCATGGCCCATACTCTCCTCTATTCCATCAAGTAGGCCCTGTGAGGATTTACAATGTCCGGTGATTACCTCTGAAGCACCATCCAGGGCAGCTCCATGTCCCGAAGACGCCTCCACCTCTCATCTCTTCCTGCCTTTCCCCATACCCTTTGTCCATTATGTCCACTTTTCCCAATCCAATGCCACCTCTTCTATGTGGACACTGGATTGGTTGTGTCCATTGCACCTTTATGTCAAGAGGAGGCTCAGATTCCACCTGGATGCTGGATGCAATCCTCCCATTTTCAGTTGTAATCACTCTAGGCTCCATGTTGTGGTGGTTGTCCTTCTTCACCTCCATCTTAGCTGAGTGTGGTAAGTCCAATAAATCAGATTGTAGGTGCTGGAGTCTGTTGAGGCTCAGGATCTGGCTATCACATTGTCAGTCCAGAGATTCAAATCCCCTAAATATATCTTAAACCCCAACATTAACTGCACCTCCAGCACATTAGCATGAAAGTCTTATGAAGGGAGATCCCATCTAAGTCCAGATTCATCACACATAAACACCATTTCCAAAGAGGGGCCATCTGCCCTGGTAGTTAACCCCATCGGCCATGACCATAACTCCCATGGGTCTCTTTAGCCCTCAAAGGAACCAATATCTGGGGGTTGTATCTGCTTTATCTGTCTCTCTGACCCTGCTCAGTTGTGCATGAGGGCAATCCTTCTGCCAGCCTCCAGACTCTTTTTTAGAAACTCGTAGCCATATAAACTCATTTCTCCTTTCCATTTCCCCCTTACTTTAGGTCAAACAGCATTTTAAAGTCATGGTATTTTATGTAGACATGGATATTCTGCTGATCCGCATTGAACCTTCCGTATAAGGTCATTTTCCAGTTGCATCATCAGTTGGTAGTTGATAGTGGTCCCTCGTTGCCAGGGAGGCTCATCCCCGGGTGTCATGTCCCACGCTGGGGGGAAGGCATTGCATTTACATGCTGAGTTTGGCTTCGAGACTGGCCACATTTGAGTAACATGAAGGCTGACAGAAGGAAATTCCCAGGCACAAAGTAGCTCTAGGCCTTGTTCTTATTTTGGGTTTATCAGCTCACAAGCATAGTCATTAGTATCAGGGGCTCACTGTTGAACCCTCACTCCCTCCCGGTCCCCACCACTGTACCTGGGAGACTGTCACTGCTCCCCTAGGGACCACGACAGAGCACCACTGGCCAGGAACCCAGTACCCCCCCTACTGTGGTTTTTAATTGTTGCCACTATGAGTATATCCAAACATTACCATGCACCCTGGACATATGTTCTGTACAGCTCCCTGTCAGTCATATATCACCTGTCATTGGTATCCCATACCAGTATCCCTCCATTGCCATTGTTGAAACACTCTGTGATCCAGAACTCCCCGAAATTTGAAGCCCAATATAATGTCATGGTCCTTTACTAGGGAATGGCATATAGCGATGAGTTTAAAGGATAGATAAAGAACTTGGATAAAGTTAGATAAAGAACTTAGATAAAGAATGTTGACTTGAAAAAATTCCACATCCTATTTTTTTCTTTCTTTTTTTTTTTTTTTTTCCCCCCCCCCCTAATTATTCAGCTTTTCTTCACAGGAGTCCTAGACCACAGCAATGTATATATATAATATACAGCACTCCCACACATCCACCAGAAAACCTTTTCCCTTCCACAGTGATACTCTTACGCCCTATTCATATCATATTTACTTAAAGTGATGTACAGAGTCTGAGACATTAGCTTTCTAACAAGGTGACATCTGTGCTTACATTATGGTGCATAATTTAGGATACACAGTTCTTTACATTTTTAGTTATCCTGTGTTTTACATTATGGTTTACATTATCAGTCTGTCATCTCCTATATGTTATGGTGTAATATTACATGTTTTATATCCATCCTTGTGTACTCTCAAGAAACTCCTCTCTTACCCCCCATTTACTTTGGTTCCACACATTTAACGTCCATTTTCCCTTCCACCTTGGTGCCCTCAGTGATAGCCAACCTCCGTTTCCTGAGGAGCCACTTCCAGAGATAGATGGAATAGTGTTCAGGGCCTAACTTGCTCAACTGCCCCAATGCCCTGGGAGCCACCCTTTCTCTCGAGGGATACAGTTCCCTCTATTGGATGGCATTAGTCCTCCCCAGGATGTGGGTCCACCCCCACTCTCACTACTTGGGTTCCTACCCCATGGTGTCACCCACTCTGGCAGAATGAGCATTTAGACATTCCCCAGGAGCCCGTCCTGCATCAGACCCTCCCCTCCGAGCATTCTAAACAGGTAACCCTCTTTATTATATTTTGATATGATTTTCTCGGCATTTTACTCTCCACCAACACCTGACCCTCTCCTGTTTCGTATGCTACCCCTCCCTCCCCCCACTTTTGGGCAACGTTACCCACCCGTCCCTCCCCAGCCACCCTCAAACCCGCAAAGCCCCAAGCAAAGGCAACCCCTTGCCCCCCTTTTATCTCTTCTTTGTGTTCATACTTACCACCATCTCTTCTTAAATTCCACCCCTGCAGACATCGGCTCATATCCTTCCTCCATCCTCCGATTTCCTGCAAGCCTATCGTTCAGTCTCTTGCTATCTAGGGCAGCTTGTTTATTTCATATCATTGAGGTCATGTAGTATTTGTCCTTCAATGTCTGGGTTGCTTCACTCAACATAAGGTTCTCAAGATTCATCCATGTTATCACATGTGTTTGTAGTGTGTTTGTTCTTACAGCCGAGTAGTATTCCATTGTGTGTATATACCACATTTTATTGATCCACTCGTCTGTTGATGGGCATTTGGGTTGATTCCAACTTTTGGCAATAGTGAACAATGCTGCTATGAACATTGGTGTACATATATTGGTTTGTGTTCTTGTTTTCAGTTCTGCTGGGTATATTCCCAGCAGTGGTATTGCTGGGTCATATGGCAAATCTATGGCTAGTTTTTTGAGAAACCGCCATACTGTTCTCCAGAATGGTTGGATCCTTCTGCATTCCCACCAGCAGTGGATGAGTGTTCCCCTTCCTTCACATCCTCTCCAGCACTTGTATTCTTCTGTTTTTTTCATAGCTGCCAATCTTATGGGTGTAAGATGGTATCTCATTGTGGTTTTGATTTGCATTTCCCTGATAGCTAGAGATTTGGAACATTTTTTCATGTGCTTTCTTGCCATTTGTATTTCTTCTTCGGAGAAGTGTCTGTTTAAGTCTTTTTCCCATTTTTTAAATGGATTGTTTATCTTTTTATTTTCAAGATGTAGGAGTTCTTTATATATGCAAGTTATAAGTTTCTTATCAGATATATGATTGCCAAATATTTTCTCCCACTGTGTGGGCTCCCTTTTTACTTTCTTGACAAACTCCTTTGAGGTGCAGAAGGCTTTAATTTTGAGGAAGTCCCATTTATCTATTAGTTCTTTTGCTGCTCGTGCTTTTGGTGAGATATTCATAAATCCATTACCTATTACAAGGTCCTGTAGATGTTTCCCTACACTGCTTTCTAAGGTTTTTATGGTCTTGGCTCTTATATTTAGGTCTTTGATCCATCTTGAGTTGATCTTTGTATAAGGTGTGAGATGGTAATCCTCTTTCATTCTTCTACATATGGCTATCCAGTTCTCCAGACACCATTTGTTGAATAGGCCACTCTCTCCCAGTTGAGAGGGTTTGGTGGCTTTATCGAATATTATGTGGTTGTATATGTGAGGTTCTATATCAGAGCTTTCAATTCGATTCCATTGGTCTATATGTCTCTCCTTATGCCAATACCATGCTGTTTTCACCACCGTAGCTTTATAGTATGTTTTGAAGTCAGGTAGTGTGATTCCTCCAATTTCGTTTTTCTTTTTCAGTATGTCTTTGGCTATTCGGGGTCTCTTTCCTTTCCAAATAAATTTCATAGTTAGTTTTTCTAGTTCCTTAAAGAAGGCTGCATTGATTTTTATTGGGATTGCATTGAATGTGTGGATCAATTTTGGTAGGATAGACATCTTAATAATGTTCAGTCTTCCTATCCATGAACAAGGAATAGTCTTCCATTTATTTAGGTCTTCTTTGATTTCCTTGAACAATCTTGTATAGTTCTCAGTGTACAAGTTCTTTACCTCTTTAGTTAAATTTATTCCTAAGTATTTGATTTTTTTATTTACTATTGTGAATGGTATTTGTTTCTTGATTTCCTCCTGATCTTGCTCATTATTGGTGTACAGAAATGCTACTGATTTTTGCGCATTGATCTTATAACCTGCGACTTTACTAAACTCATTTATGAGTTCTAGAATCTTCGTTGTAGATCTCTCAGGGTTTTCTATGTATAGGATCATGTCATCTGCAAATAAGGAAATTTTGACTTCTTCCTTTCCAATTTGAATGCCTTTTATTTCTGGTTCTTGCCTCAGTGCTCGAGCAAGTACTTCTAAGACAATGTTAAATAGGAGCGGCGACAGTGGGCATCCTTGTCTTGTTCCTGAGTTTAGAGGGAAGGAGTCTAGGATTTCTCCATTGTAAACAATATTGGCTTTAGGTTTTTCATATATACTCTTTATCATGTTCAAAAAATTCCCTTGTATTCCAATCTTTTGGAGTGTTTTTATCAAGAAAGGGTGCTGTATTTTGTCAAATGCTTTTTCTGCATCAATAGATATAATCATGTGATTTTTTTCCTTCAATCTGTTTATATGGTGTATTACGTTGATTGATTTTCTTATGTTGAACCATCCTTGCATACCTGGGATGAATCCCACTTGGTCGTGGTGTATAATACGTTTAATGTGTTGTTGAATACGATTAGCAAGTATTTTGTTAAGTATTTTTGCGTCTAGGTTCATTAGAGAAATTGGTCTGTAGTTTTCCTTTCTTGTGATGTCTTTGTTTGGCTTTGGTACTAGGGTAATGTTGGCATCATAGAAGGAGTTGGGTAATGTTCTTTCTGTTTCGATGTTTTGGAATAGTTTCAGCAGGATTGGTGTCAGTTCTTTCCGGAATGTTTTGTAGAATTCACCTGTGAAGCCATCTGGCCCTGGGCTCTTCTTAGTTGGGAGATTTTTGATAACTGATTCTATCTCTCTGCTTGTGATTGGTTTGTTAAGATCATCAATTTCTTCTTTCGTCAATATGGGCTGTTTATGTGTTTCTAGGAATTTTTCCATTTCCTCTAAATTGTCATTTTTGTTGGAATATAGTTTTTCAAAATATCCTCTTATGATAGTCTTTATTTCTGTGGGGTCAGTGGTGATATCGCCTTTCTCATTTCTTATTTTGTGTATTTGCATCTTCTCTCTTTTTTTCTTTGTTAGTGTTGCTAAAGGTTTGTCAATTTTGTTAATCTTCTCAAAAAACCAGCTCTTGGTCTTGTTTATCTGTTCAAGTGCTTTCTTATTTTCTATTTCATTTAGTTCTGCTCTTATCTTTGTTATTTCCTTCCTTCTTCTTCCTGTTGGGTTACTTTGTTGTTGTTTTTCTAATTCCTTCAAATGTGCAGTTAGTTCTTCAATTTTTGCTCTTTCTTCTTTTTTGATATATGAATTTATGGCTGTAAACTTCCCTCTCAGTACTGCTTTTGCTGCATCCCATAAATTTTGGTATGTTGTGTTATCATTATCATTTGTTTCAAGGTAGTCATTGATTTCTTTTGAGATTTCCTCTTTGACCCACTGTTTTTCTAAGAGTGTGTTGTTTAATTTCCAAATCGTGGTGTGAAATCTGGTCTTCTTTCCCTTGCAAATCTCCAGCTTGACTCCACTGTGGTCAGAGATAATGTTTTGTATGATTTCAATCTTTCTGAATTTGTTCAGCCTTTCTTTGTGGCCTAGCATATGATCTATCTTGGAGAATGATCCATGTGCGCTTGAGAAAAATGTATATCCTGCTGTGTTTGGGTGTAGCGATCTATATATGTCTATTAGATCGAGCTCCTCTAATATACTATTCAGATGTTTTGTTTCTTTGGTGATTCTCTTTTGAGATGTTCTGTCCAGAGTTGATAGTGGTGTATTAAAATCCCCCACTATAATTGTAGATGTATCTATTCTTTCACTTAGTTTTTCTAGCGTTTGCCTGACGTATTTAGAGGCACCCTTGTTAGGGGCATAGATATTTATGATTGTTCGATCTTCTTGACAGATTTTCCCTTTGACTAAAATGTAGTATCCTTCTTTGTCTCTCACAATTGTTTCACATTTAAAGTCTATTTTGTCTGATATTAATATAGCTACTCCTGCCTTTTTTTGGTTATTGTTAGCTTGTATGATTGTTTTCCAGCCTTTCACTTTCAATCTCCATGCGTCTCTGGATCTAAGATGTGTCTCTTGTAGACAGCATATGGATGGGTCATATTTCCTTATCCAATGTCCCAGTCTGAATCTTTTGATAGGTGAGTTTAATCCGTTGACATTCAGTGTTATTACTATCAAGGAATTATTTGTGTTAGCCATACTTTGATTGGATTTGTGTTTGTCATATTTTGTTTGTATATTTTTTTTGTCTTTTTTGTTGTTGTTGTTGGTCTTATACTCTCCTCCAACTTTGCCTTTCCTGTTTTTTCCTTTCTTCCTGCAGCACTCCCTTTAGAATTTCTTGAAGGGGAGGTTTCTTGTTGGTATACTCTTTCAGTTTCTGTTTGTCTGTAAATATTTTGAACTCTCCATCATATTTGAATGCTAGTTTAGCTGGATAAAGTATTCTTGGTTGGAAATTTCTTTCCTTTAGTACCTTGACTATATCATACCACTGTTTTCTTGCCTCCATGGTTTCAGAAGAGAAATCAGCACTTAATCTAATTGAGCTTCCCTTGTATGTGATGGTTTTCTTTTCTCTTGCTGCTTTTAGGATTTTCTCTTTGTCTTGAGCATTGGATAATTTGACAAGTATATGTCTTGGGGTGGGCCTGTTGGGGTTTATGACTTGTGGAGTGCGCTGTGCTTCTTGGATATGTACATCTGTCTCTTTCAGTAGATTTGGGAAGTTTTCAGCCATTATTTCCTGCAGCACTCTTTCTGACCCCTTTCCCTTCTCTTCACCTTCTGGAATGCCTATAATACGTATGTTTGAGCGTTTTGCATTGTCATTCAGGTCCCTAAATCCTAATTGGATTTTTTCTATCTTCTTATTGACCCCTTCTACTATCTGTTTGATTTCTGATGTACTGTCTTCCACATCACTAATTCTCTGCTCTGTCTCTTCTAGTCTGCTGATATTTGCTGCAAGTGTATTTTTGATTTCTTGAACTGTGGTGTTCATTCCCATCATATCTGTTATGTTTTTGCGTATGTCTGCAATTTCCCCTCCAAGTGAT
Organism: Dasypus novemcinctus; assembly: GCF_030445035.2. Lineage (NCBI taxonomy): Eukaryota > Metazoa > Chordata > Mammalia > Cingulata > Dasypodidae > Dasypus > Dasypus novemcinctus. The sequence continues at coordinate 66,284,285 of NC_080694.1, forward strand.
GTCTTCATGTTGTTAACCTCTTTCATTACTGCATCAAATTTGTCGGTGATAAATGTTCTGAGATCTTTCATTGCTTGTGCCAAGTTTTGCTCCCCTTCGTGATTATTGGTTTGTTGATTGGATTCAGCCATGTTTTCCTGATTATTGGTTTGGTTCGTAGATTTTTGTTGCTTTCTGGTCATCTCTTTATTTTGACGAATTTAATCAGTTCCTTAGCTTCTTTGTCTGCTCTTGGAGGTTAATTAGTTGTTATTTTTGCACAGGTGTTATATCTTCTCTTTGTCACTTTTTTCTTCTTATTCTAGTTACTTGTTGTTGGTTAAGTTCACTTTAGAGGAAAGTATTAGTGTTGGGGAAAGGCAATTGTGTAAGCAAGGGAAAAGTGTAAAGTTGTATTGGTGATGTATGTTAATAAAGCAGGAATATGAGATCTGGAAGGATGGAGGTTAGATTCATGTAGATTGTATAGAGTTGTAGCTGTAGGTAGAGTACCTTTTATGAAGTTGATGACTGAATTTGGGAGGAATATGGTATGAACTACACAGCTATTGTTTTCATGAGAGAGGGAAAAAGAAAAGAAAGGTAATAGTTTCAAGAGTGGATAATAGACAGAAAACAGAACAAAGGTATTAGAAATTAAGAGTTAGACACTTTGTGGATCAAAGAACGGGAGGTGGGGGGTGGAATATAGGAGAGACAGTAGATGATAGTGGATATCAAGATGCAGGGGAAGGGGGATAGTGTAGGTAGCCTAAATCAGTTCACACAGAAATGAGGCAGTGGAGGATGGGAAAACCCAGCAAATGTGAGGTGTTCCCTGTAGCACCTATTGTATACTTGAATTAAAGTAAAAATAAGTGGAAGATGAGGGACAAGAGGGAAAGAGAAAACCGAAAAAAAAAAAAAACTAATTATAATAAAGAAAAAAGAAAGGCAAGAAGAAAGGAAGAAAGAAAAAGAGGATGGGCAAACGGTGGGGAACGGATAGGGAGAAGAGAGATACAGGTACACACGTGTCACAATTGCAACACTATCTAAAACAACAGCTTCCCCCCGCTTTGCCCTAAAACCCCCCCGTCTGTCTGCCCAAATGGGTCTGCAAGCACCTCCCTTCCCACAAACCCCCAATAGGCCGCCCAGGGCCCACGAACTCCCCAGTACTGCAGATGCTCAAAAAAAAAAAAAAAAAAAAAAATAAGTAAAATAAATTAAAAAAAAAAAAACCAAAAAACAAACAAACAAACAAACAAAAAAAACAGAAACCCCTCCGCAGGCCCGGCTTCGCCCGCCGCGGAGGCTTGGACCAGCTCTGCCCGGCTCCTCACGCCGCCTTGGCCTGGCCTGGCTCCGCCCAGCTCCGCTCGCTACAGCGGCCCAGCCGGCTCCGGCGTCCACCTCCCGCCACCGCGGCCTGGACCGGCCCTGCCCGGCTCCGTACCCGCCGCGGCCTCCAGGCTTTCTTGACCTCAGCTTCCTGCTTTGTGGCTTTCTCTCTGCTTCTGTGTCCACAGATTTCACCTTCTTGTTTCCAGGGTTTTTTTTCACCTTTGGGGGTTTCTCTGTGTCTCTCTCTGTTTTTATCCATATTCATTTATAAAGGACTCCAGTAAGAAGATTAAGATCCATTCTGGTCCATGCCTTACTGAATTAACCTAATCAAAAGTCCCTTAACTGAAGTGATCAAATCAAAAGTTCCCATCTACAATAGATTAAACCCACAGGGATGGATTAGCTCTGAGGATGTGATTTTCTGGGGTCCATCCATCATCACACCATCACCCTGACAGAGAACACCAGAACTTTTTTCTTTCATCTCTGTATTTATACTTATTATTTCATTTAATTGCCTAGGACACCTGGTGTGGAGTTGTTAGAAGCAAAGAGAGCATATTTGTCTTATTCCTGATTTTAAAGGGATGCTTCTATTTTGTCAGTTAAAATTAAATATGTTAAATTTGCTGTTTGATGTATGACTATAGCATACTTCTTAGGGCGCAGGATAATTCAATGCCTAGTTTAAAATGGATATTAAGTGATGGCAAGTGCTTTTTCAACAGCTATTGAAATAATCATGCTTTTTCCCTTTAATCTGTTAATCTGGGAATGACATTCATGAATTTTTAAAAAAAATTTCTCTCCCCTTCTCACCCCCCCACCCCAGTTTTCTGTTTTCTGTGTCTATTTGCTGCATATTTTTCTTTGTCCGCTTCTGTTTTTGTCAGCAGCACGGGAATCTGTGTTTCTTTTTTTTTGTTGTTGCATCATCTTGTTGTGTCAGCTCTCTGTGTGTGTGGCTCCATTCCTGGGCAGGCTGAACTTTCTTTTGCATTGGGCAGCTCTCCTTAAAGAGCATACTCCTTGTGTGTGGGGCTCTCCTACACAGGGACACCCCTGCTTGGCATGGCACCCCTTCCGCACATTAGCCCTGCATGTGGGTGAGCTCCACATGGGTCAAGGGGGCCTGAGGTTTGAACTGTGGACCTCTCATGTGATGGCTGGATGCCATAACCACTGGGCCAAGTCCACTTCCCAACATTCATGAATTTTTAAAATTTTTGTGTTCCTGGGATAAACTTTGTTATTTAAAAATATTTTTGCAGAGTCCATGTATTATTTTATTTTGGATTTTTATATCTATGTTTACAAGTAAAATTAACCTAGAGATTTCCCTTCTCTACATCTAGTTTGCTATCTATTTTATGCTGGACCCCTAAAATGACTTAAGAAGCATTCTCTCTGTTTTTTGTAATACTTTGTGGTAAGGCTTATCTCAGCATTTTTTTTAAGGTTTGATAGAATATAACTATAAAAATTCAAATGGAACAGATATTTATTTTTGTGGGAAAGAGGGGTTAGAATTTTAATTTAGAATTCAATTTAATAAGTGGATATAGATCTATGCAGATTTTCTATGTCATCATGAGCCAGTTTTGGTAACTTATATTTTATAGAAAAGTGTCAATTATTAGCATAAAAGATATTGGCATTAAGTTCTTCACATTGTAGTTTTTTGCTGTTTTTCATTTCTAAACTTTTTTATTTGTGGTTTTTGTTTTTTCTTGGTCACTTTTGTCAAAAGCTTGCTATTTTAGAACTCTTTTCAAAGAATAAGTTTTCATTGATGCTGAACATTTTTATTTGCTTTATTTCATTTATTTTTGCTCATATTTCACTTTCTTCTTCTTTCTTTAGTTTTACTCAGTCTTTTTTAACTTATTGAGTTAAACACTTAATTCATTTCAGTATTTCCCCTGATATATGCATTTAAGTTGGTAAATCCCATTCAAGTAATTGTACACTTAAAAATAGTTAATATGAGAAATTTTGTATTCTGTATATTTTAAAAATTATTAAAAATTAAGAACTTTGGATTATCAGAGGTAACAAAAAGAGACTGAAAAGACAAGTCACTAACTGGGAGAAGATATTGGTAATACATATAACTGACAAATGCCTTCAATTCAAAATATAAGCAGAACTACAGAGGAAAATGTGGAAACAATTTGAGAGAAGAATGATCAAAGTCTCCAACCTCCAAGATGGTAGACCTTCATCATCCTTATCATCATCCTCATCATCACTATTATAATCATCATCCTCATCATCACCATCATCATGTTGTTAGTCAGCTGAGGGGATGCTATGCAAAATTCCAGAAATCTGTTGGATTTTTTAAAGGGTATTTATTTGGGTAGAAGCTTACAGTTACCAGGACATAAAGCATAAATTACTTCCCTCACCAAAGTCTATTGCCACAATTTTGGGCAAGATGGCTGCCGACGTCTGCCAAGAGCTCAGGCTTCTTCAGTTCCTTGTCCTGGAGGCTTCATTTCTCTCTGGGCTCAGCTCTGTGCTCTCTGGTCTCTGCAGCTGCTAATTATCAGGCAAATGGCTCATGTCTTCTTCCTGGGTCTTCTCTTTCCTCAAGACCAAGTTCCTCTGTGTGCTTCCTTCATGGGACTCCAGCTCAAAACTCCAACATCAGAACTCCAACTCTGTCCTTTGCTATGGCTGATATCTGTGAGTACACACACACCAATGGACAGAGACTCAACACCCTACCAACATGGCCCAAACACAGCCCTAATTATAACTTAATCATAACAAGGTACATTCCAGTTTTCAAAACACAATCCAATATTTATTTTTGGAATATATAAATAATGCCAAACTGCTACAATCATCATTGTCATCAACATCATCATCATCACCATCATCATCATTGTCATCATAATCATTGTTGTCATCATCACCGTTGAGCACTGCCCTGTGCCAAGCACTGTGCCAAGCTCTTTCACATGTCCTGTCTCATTTACTCCTCACTAGTGCAAGGAAGGAACCATTACCATTCCCAGATGGAGATCAGGAGTCTAGAAGATCAAGGTGGCTAACAGGACCTCTCTAAGGTCACACAGCTAAAACACTAGTCAAGCTCTGAACAAGGGAACTTCCTGCTTCTACAGCTCAACTTTTTCATTACTGACCACATCAGTGTGAGATAGTCATTTCCCCAAGAGATCTGGAAGAAAATACATAAAACTGACCTCAGTCCTTGAGAAACAAGGAGAAACTTAGAGGGTAGAAGCAACTCTCCCCAATGGTGCACAGCTCCTTGATCAGGACTTAGGTCAGGAGGTCCAGGTGCTGGGAGGAACTTCAGTGCCCTAGGCCCTGGCCGAAGGCATGCTCCCCAAGGTCACACTTACAGGCAGAGCCTGTCCAGAGCAGGTTCGCACCCCCATTTGTATTTATCCTAATTCTGCTTGTTCTGATGGCCATTCCTTCAGCCTCAGAATCCCTCTACAAGGGGACCTCTGGATGCGACAATGCTGGTGGCAGTGGCTTTATTGTCCTCCAAGGATAATTAGGTCTTGTATCTACTTTCTAACAGCAGGAAGATTTACAAAGATAAGCTTCACTGGTGATATCCCAATAGACCCAAACTGAAAGATATCCACACAGCAGTTCTCAGTTCTCATTATTTCTATTTTTTGCTGTGTGGTTTTTAATACTTCTATTTTTTTTAAATTGCCTGATTTGGCCTTTCTCCCTCAACCCCTCACCTTCTGCAGGGAAACTGCACATCACTTGGAATTCTGAGGACCCCCAGCTCTAGAGATAAGCAGAGACTTAGGAGTGAGAAATCCATGCCATCCCTCTATCTGGCTCTGAGGATGAGCGCTGCTACCTCAGGTATCTTCACCCTTGAACTCTCAGGCACAGACAATAAAAACAGTAGCAAGTGAGCATTTCCCTGCCTCTAAGTAGGTTCTGTTTAGTGCACATGAACTGGATTGCACCAGTTTAATTCTGATGTTCAGACCAGCTGTGCAAGGTGTCGTCACCGAGCCTCCAGCCAGGTCTCATTCTGAGGGAATCTGCCCAAACTTCATCAGCATGGCTGAATGCCATGTTCAGTGCCAGACACTGTGTCATGCCAGGAGCAGTGATAGTCCACTTGGTCATTACCATGGTCGCATATCTCTATTTCCACAGGAGGCAAGTGAATTTCAGAGGTGTTAAGTAACGTGCCTCTGGCAGAGAGGGGATTTGAACTGCCTTAATAGTGAAGTCAAGGGGGGTGAACTGTACCAAGTGCTAATGGACACAAGCAATTGTCCTGGAGGCAGATCCCATATCCAGCACCCAGCTGCCATTGTGTCTAGCCCACAAACCAGCACTGAGGCTTTCTGAAGCCCTCCTCAGTAATTTGGAGCCTGGAAATCCATCATAGGGGCTGAAGGGGGAGAGCTGTAATGTGAAGCCTGACTCAATGTGTGGGTGGGTCAGCAGCTCCAACCCACCCAGGAGCTCCTCAGAAATGCAACATCTCAGTCACCACTTCTAAATCAGAATCTGCAGGACCCAATCAAGCCCTTATGCCCTCTAAACACTCTGAGCTTTGAGAATTCACAGACCATGGCAGCAACAGCCAAGAAGATCTGGGTAAATTGAAGTAAAAAAAAATCTAAAATTACATAGCACTCCAACAGTGAACAATGTAGAGTGTATATCAGGAAGACTGCAGTAGTTTAATATCAGAGAATCTGATTATGGGTTGTCTAGATCCATGGACAGTGTCTATCTCAAAGGATGAATAAAGGTATTTTTTTGGAAAACTTTAAGGAAACTAGGAACGGAAAAGATCTCTTTAACTTGATAAGGACATACCACAAACCCACACTGTTCATTCTACTTAACAGGACCTCAGTGAACTTATTTCATGGTAGGAGCAGGTGTAGGCTGCCCCCTGTCATGGCTACAGTGCAACGCTGCTCTGGAGGGCTCAGCCCATGGAACAAGGTGAGAAAAAGAAGAGTGACAATGACTAGAAGCAAAGAGTCAAACTGTTATTTTCAGAGATGAAATATTGATAATTTCTTCAAGACAGCCCTACAGTGTCAACACACTATTAGAATTAATACGAGCATGTGGACAAAATTGCGGAATTCAAGATTGACTTAGGAAAACAAATTATGAAAAAAAGGAAATTTCAGAATTGTAATAAAAACCATATAGTTATCACACAGACTATGAAAAATTCACAAACCCTATGAAGAACTAGTTTTTTTTTTTTACTTATAAAATGTTTCAGCCCTACATGAAGTGCTGTAAGGAACTAATGAATAGCCATATACCTAACACCGAAGCACATCCAGTCTGTATCTTTTCACCAATAGGGTAATCCCATTTCCCTAGGAGATAAAGCATTGCAGTTACATCGTTCCAATCCCATTTCCCTCCTTTCATCCCCACCCAAGGTAACTGCTATGGCTTGTTTTGTGTTTGTTTGTTTTTAAAGATTTATTATTTATTTATTTACTCCCCCCCTTGTGTCTTGATTCCTGTCTGCTCTCTATGTCCATTCACTGTGCATTCTTCTGTCTGCTTGTCTCCCTTTGTTGGGTCATGCTGCTGCACCAGCTCTCCATGAGCTCTCTGTGGGTATGGGCCAGCTTGCCTTTCACTAGGGGGCCCTGGGATGCAAAACCAGGGCCTTTCATATCGTAGACAGGAGTCCAATGGCTTGAGCAACAGCCACTTCCCAACTTGGCTTGTTTTTACACTATTATCACCAAAATATTTTCCCATAAATAATATGAAACATTGTTTTGCATGTTTTCAAAATTATATGGTAAGAGCTATCCATATTCCTAACTTGCTTTTTTGATTGTTCATTACTGTGTCTTTGAAATGTATCCATGCAGAGACATGTAGATGTGGTTCATTCATTTATATATGTTGGTAGAGTATATGAATATACTATAATTTATTACCCATTTCATAATTTAAGCTGTACTTTAGTATTGAATGATTTTAACTGCTGTATGTTGGTGTTTTATGAATATAATATAATTTATTATCCATTCCATAATTTAAACTGAGTTGTATTACTGGACAATTTTGAATTTATCTGTGTATACACATGTATGAGTGTTTCTCTAGTGGGAGAATTACTAGGCTAAACGATATATGTTTTGCTACATATTGCCATGTTTCCCTATGAAGAATATTTCAAAATCTTACTAAAAGATATGAAACTGGATCTAATATATGGAGAGAGACAATATGCTTATTGATAAAAATAATAATAGCAATTTTCTCCAAACCTAATCCAATAAAATTTGAGTGAGTGCCAATAAAATTATGGTCATCTGCAGCAGGATTTTTTAAAGAAGAATATGACAAACTAATTCTAAAGTTTACAAGGAAGCACAAAGGTTTACAAATAGCTAAGATAAATTTGAAAAAGAAGAGCAAAGAGAGGTTTGTAGCCTTGGATGTTCAGTCGTGAAACAGGATACACTGGTCAGGGAGAGAAAGATGGATGCAGTGGAATAGAAAGCTAAGAAACAACTTTTTTTTAAAGAAAAAAGAAGCCTTAGATTATGTAAAAGTTACATCAAAAATATGGGAGAGGAGACAGCAGAGAAAAGGGGCCACTAAGAATGGGTTTTCAGAGAGATTTTATAAAATGCTTATGGAAGGAGAGGCTGCAGAGATGCATAAAATGAAATCTACAACCCAGACAAATGGGATGAGTATAGATGGTGTGGAAATTGAGATTCTGAGAACAGCTGAGACTGTTTCTCCTTTAGCTATGGACAAGCTTTAGGTAGATCAGCAGAGGTGCCTGTTCCATACAGAAGATGTTAGGAGACCAGTCGGCTGTGCTAGTTCAGGGTTTCCTGAAGGAGCTGCCTTGAAACACCCAGAAAATTATGATCTTGCAGCCCTGAAATGTATTCTGGAGAAGAAAGCAGGGATTTTATGTACCATAAAGAGATCTTTCCTAGAGCTGAAGAAGCATCTAGGTGGTCGTGATGCTGTAACATCTGGGGAAAGATCAATACAGTCCCCATGTGGAAGTTGTGGCCCCACTAAGTCAAGACTGAACCTATGGAAGATTATTTTGACAATGTTCTTTTTTTGTCTTTATTCATTTTTTTTAAGATTACATTAAAAAAATATGAGGTTCCCATATACCCCCCTTGAAAAGGTTTAAAAATGCAAGTTATTGTTGTTAGGGTAAGTTACTGTATATGCTTGTTTGATGCTATATGTTTGTTTTGTAAGTTCACAACTATTATACATTTATTGTTTATGAATGTTTATGTATGAATGATATATTTCAATTTTTTAAAAAGTTAAAAAAAAAGGTTCTTGAATTAACCTAAAAATTCCAGCTGTCACCCAACCATGGTGAAGAATCTGAAGATTCTACCGCTCTCACTACAACTTTCAAGAAAGTCATCACTCTTCAGATGCAATGACAGAACAGAAATGGAAGCACCAGCCAAAGCTTCTGCCCAGCACATCCCTTCAGAAAAAAGTCAGAACCCTGAGGTTGATGTGACTATTGAAGATGACAATCATTCTCTACCTACCAAGAGTTCACTGCTGACTCCTGCCCTCATCAGAACCCATAGTCACAGGTGTCAGGGCTGTTCTGCAGGTAGAGATCTAAGAAACCTTGAAGGGCCTTCACATCAGTGAGGAGGGCTGACCCTGCAGGATCTCCCCTCATAGATGCTACCCAGCTGATGAACCACCACATTTCCTCATTTCTGAACCTGCCAATGCTGGAAAATGGAAAACAAGGGAGTTTACCTTTGAGAAATGGAATGCTCAAATTACTGATCTACAAAAGCAAGCTGAACAGTTGCTTGAAAGAAAATACACTCAAGCATATTTTCTTAAAATTAAAAGGTCCTGTGATGATCCCACATCTCCTTTCCCAGTCACATGTTGAAATTCTTTATGTGGAAGGACTTCCTGGAGGAGTTCTTATAAGACAGCTACCTACTTAGTGAATTCCTCACCTTGAGAGGGTATTACTTGAAAAGGAAAGGCTTCATTTGATATTAAGAAACATGAACTTCTAAATTCAACATGTGAAGATTTACAACTTGATAAACGAGCATCGGGATAAAGGAAGATGGGTGTACCAGGATCACTAAATTAAGAAAGATGGTGCATCAGCTTTTCTGCAAAAAGAAAAAAATGTTTTTGAAAACGTGGGGAGCACTGAAGCCAAGGTTGTACCCTACCAGAAATTTGAGGCACATCCTTATGATTTCTATGTGGAAGGTCTACCAGAAAGCATTCCTTTTAGAAGTCCCTCATAGCATGGATTCCAAGTTTGAAAAAAAAATTATTAAAGTGAACAATCAAATTAAATTTGTTATTAAAAGACCAGAACTTCTGACACACAGTACAACTGCAGTTTCTCAACCAAGAACAAATTCACTAGTCAAAGATGACTGGAGTGTAAAAATCACCAAGCTGTGCAAACAGGTGGAAGAGATTTTTAATTTTGACATTTGCTCAAGTCCTTGGACTTGGACACACAGAGGCAGTAAAAGTACTATACCCTGTGTTTGAATCAAATCCTGAGTTCCTTTGTGCAGGAGATATGCAAGAAGGAATTCCCTTTCCAAGTCCTACCTTATTCGAACTTGACAACTTGAAAGAATTGTGCACGGGAGTAATAAAATCAGGTTTGCTGTTAAAACACCTGAACTCGTTGTGTCCTATTTGCATCCTGGAAAGGCTAATAAAATAAACACTAAAGCGTTACAGTCCATAAAAGAGCATGAAGCTCTGGCAGCAATTCAAAGTTTCCTGAAACTGAGGTCACTGTGGAAGGCCCCAGTGACAGCAGTCCTCAAGGTCAGCTGTTCAGACCCCCACCGAGACTGAGGGCTCTACTGTGCCCCTCAAGCCTTGAGGAGGGGAGTTTTCCTCTGAGCCCTGGAATACCAACATCACGGGCTTATAAAGAAAGGTGAAAGTCTTTTCAATGAGAAATCAGTGAAGCTCTTGGCTTTAAACAAGCTGTGAAGGTGCCATTTGCAGTGTTCAAATCTTTCCTAGAAGGCTTTTATGAGAAGGGTCACCTGAGGGTGTTCCATTCCAAAGACCTTCTTTCTTTTTTTTAGGCAAGAGGAGTAAAGAGTTTATTAAGAAACAAACAAGAAAATTACATGATCTGAGGTATGACTATGGGCATGCTGCAGAGGGAGAGGTGCGCCACCATCTATTTTCTAAATTCCAGGGCTGGAGACTACACTCAGAAACAAAGCCAAGATTACATTCATTGTTAAAAAGCCTGAAATGTTTGAGACAGCCATTAAGGAGAGCACTTCCTCTAAGAACCCCCCAAGAAAAATAAATTCTTCACCCAATATTAATGCTACTGTATCAGAAGCTGAAGATCTTAATATCCTTCAGGTGACAATTCCAGATGATGATGATGGGATCTGTCAAAACCTGAAAAACCTAGACAGCCAAGGGAACAAGTGAATGACCTCTTCAGTCAAGAGGTCATGAAGCAATTTGTATGGGTTTCTTGGGAAAGTTCCCTATAGGAAATTCAGTTACCACTGGCTTTGTGGTAGTCAATGGCATGCCCCAGAAGTGTCATTTGAAGCCCCCAGGTACCTGGAGTCATCTCCACAAAAAGTATCTCAGATTCTGCAGGTTTTTCAACTTCACAGTCATTAGACCCTTTCCAGCCCTTGGGGTGAATTGCCAGCTGGTGGTCCAAGGGAGCCAGAAGGTCCAGCAGTGGTGCAGGTAACCAGCAGAGTCAACCCGGCTGGAGATTCCAGCAACAAGAAATGGTGGAGGCTGATGGAAGCTCTCAGGGCAAGCAAGAGCCAGCCCCAACATGATAGCTCTCTTCCCTGGTAGGTTTAAAGTATTGGTGGTTGAGAGGAGCTTTTCAGACCTGTTACTGCCCCAAGCTGTGTAATATAATTGCAGAAATATCTTCTATACAAGCCTTTTTTGCTACTTTTAGAAATGTCTGCTTTTTCCAGCAGTTCTGTGAATTGAATTAAAGAGCAAAATCTAGGTCTGGAATGGCTGGTTTACTTTGGAATTTATTTTAAGGATTTTACAGCAGTGCTGGAAAATGACATGAAAAATGACAGAGATGAATCTCATTAGATTTTTAAAATATTCAACAAAACCTTCAGTGGTGTTTATTTTCCAATCAAGTGAAGGCATCTCCTACTGGAACATCTTAGCTTGTGCAGTGAAGAAAACACCTGTAATAGTTCAGATCTTTAGATTTTCTGTTTGAAAAATCATTTAAATAATTCTTTGTTCACAGCTCTCCTTAATGACTGAGAGAACAATTAGTATCTGTATATTTGGCTAAACCATTTCCTAAGCTTGTCTATCCTGGTTATGTTTTTTAATCATAATTTAAAAAAACACTCAGTAAGAGGTCAGTATCTCAGCATGTGGACTAAAGGTGAGTTACAGAACCTCTTCCACTTTTATTTTGTCCATATAAAATGCATGGTTTATCAGAAGTTTAAGATCAGATATGAGCATTTGGGCATGCTAAATGACACTATAACCTCACTATCGTGTAACCTATTGTAGTGTAGAATTCTTGGAAACACTCTACCCACATGGATCAGGCTTAAGAGGGTTTCATTGCCATCATTATTTTATATTCTACATATAACATTGAACTCTAGGGTGGGGAGCAAGGGGTCAATAGGCTAATTATACACCCTCTGAGGTCTTTGACATTTTTAGGAAAATCTTAACATGTATTGAGATTTCACAAACTACAAGAGTTGTAAATTACCAGCTATACGAATGTAACATTAAAAAAAAAAGAGATCTTAGGAAAAAAAATAACAGCTATATGAAAAGCCTAGTGTATGTGATGGCATAGAGTTTTCATTAGCTTATCACAATATCCACAATGGAGAATTACATTACATGGTAGCAGAAATAGACATTTTTATGTGTTGCTTATATTTAACCTCAAATTAAATTGTAGGTATATGGTAGTAAATAAAATCCATCCATACCTTTCACAGACTAATATATAAATATCTGGGATTCCTGTATACCCCACCCTCCACCCACACTTTCCCACATTAACAACATCTTTTATTAGTGTGATACATTTGTTACATTTGATGAACACGTACTGAAGCATTGCTACTAACCATGGTTTATAGTTAACATTATAGTTTTCACTTTGCCCCACACAATTTTGTAGGTTTTGACAAAAAGTATAGTGGCTTATATATGTCATTGCAATGTCATGCAGAACAATCCAGTGTCTTGAAAATAATCCCCTGTAACCCCTATTCTTCCCTCTCTTTTCCATCAGAAACTCTGGTGACCACCTCCCTTATATCAATGATGCAAGTTCTTCCATTGCTAAAATAATAGCAGGTCTACTTTAGTCCCTGATGCTTGTTGATTCCTCATTCTTGAGGATTTGGAGATGGTAATGCCCACTTTGTTCCTGATTGAGAGGGGGTTTAGCTCCCATGGGAGTGGATGGATGTATGGGTCTTACTTTCAGTTGTAGATACTCTGTTTTTTGGGATGGGATTTGTTCACTGTCATCCTTTTGTTACTTGTCCTTTGTGAGTCCAATGAACTGGAGAATAGGTGTTGCAGCTCTGCTGAGATTGAGGATTCAACCAACATAAGAACAGATTGATGATTTAAGTGTAGTGCTAATTATAGGTTGAAATAAAAGGGGCAGTAGAGCCAGGTGTAGAGAAATTATAAACAAGTCTAACTGTTACATTGGGAAACAAATATTCCAAATTAAGTCCCACTGACAGGGTGCCAAATTCCTAAGATTTTCTGCCCTGCCTATAGTATCTAGATGTCTCTGGAGCTCTCAGGAGCTCTGCTGTTTGAGGCACTCTTTGCTGTGGTAGTCAATGAGATCTGGCTGAAACATGCATAAGTGTAACCTCTGGAGTGGCCTCCTGACTCACTTTGACATTGCTTAACCATAAAAACACATTTATATTTAATAATCCCCCTTTTGGTTAAGGTCTTTTCCCAGATGCATCGCTATTCAGCAGTTGGTAATAATCCCTCCGTGCCAGGGAGGCTCATTCCTGTAAGTCATGTTCCACACTAGAGGGAAGGTAATGCATTTCTGTGTTGAGTTTGGCTTAGAGAGAGGCCACATTTGAGGAACAAGGAGGCTTTCAGGAAGTAACTCTAGGGCAATATATATATTACTACACTTAGTTTCAATTTCACAAGAACAATTTTCATAAATACAAGCGTCAATATTAATGCCCTGGTGCTGGTGTAATGGTCTGTCCTCCTTCACTAGGCATTGCCCATGTACTCAGGGAATTCTTGCCACTCTATTAGAGAAGGTAGCAGGAATCCCCAGGAGAGTAATTCAATATTCTTTGGTTATTGTGTTGGTCTCCACACAGTAAGACATAAGACAACTCCTCTTGACCACTTGAATATATTCATGGCCTATACAGACATGCCCAAGGTGCACCACTCTTCTCTCAACTCCCCACCACTGATACCACACACCAGTGATCCTCCCCTGCCACAGTTGTGACCCTCAGAAACTACTTCTGTGCTCATGCAAAGTTTGTCTACTAGAAGTGACACCACTGATTCCAATCAGTGGAAATATAATGGACTGTTAAGTAGTAGAGTTGGGAAAATGGTATAGAGAAAACTAGAGTTGTTTCTCTTCCACACACCAGATGAATTGAAGACTTTGTGAATGGTAAAATTATAAAACAAATGAAAAACAACAGACACACATGAATATATTTGTGACCTCAGGGCGAGAAAATACACTCCTTAAAAAAAGACCCTAAAAACACAAATGATCTGGTAAAAATTTGTTAAAATTTAATCACCAAAATTCAAGATTTTTGTCTCATGAACAGCACCATAAAGTTATTGAGTGATATTTTCATGTCAAAATGGATTAACAGCTAGAATATACAGACTAGCAAAAGGTAGACTGGAAATTGAAAATGGGCAAAGGGCATAAATAGGAAATTCCAGAAGGTATGCTCAACCTCACAGGTAGTCAGAAAGTCAAAAGTAAACAACAGTGAGATAACACTGCCTGGCAGGGTCTCAGCCAGGAGCCTCCTCCTCTTCCCTTTCTTGTGCAGGGCAATCCTTTTGGCTCAGCGCCTCCAAATGTGACATCCACATCCCTCAGGGAACTGGACAGAGAAGGATGCACTGGAGACTTGCAGATGCAGGGTGAGCAGTTGTTCATTTTTTCCACTCCACACACACCCAGGAAAGTCCTGCCTTTCTACACCCTAGTTCAACATGCTGCAAGTGAAGCAGAGCCTGTGGGGATGCAAGTGCAGAAAGTCTGAGCATGGTGGGAGGGCTGGGACAGAGGCCAGGGCTTGCAACTTGTGGACTCCACTTTCAGCAGCCACGGGTCAGCTGGACAACTGCCCAGACAAGTCCATTTAACCATGTGCCATGTAACACTGTAGACTCTACTTGTGTAAAAAGAATAAAGCCACACACTTGTATGCAAAACTGACAGGATACACAAAAATTGAAACCAGTAGTTGTCTATGTGGTGTGACAAGGGAAGTGGGGTGGAGAGGGATTTCTCACCTCTGAAAATGCTGGTACTTTTACCCCTGAGCACAAGCTACTTTATGACAAACACGAGGCAGCCCCCCTGCTCCTCCTGCTGGTTGGACCACCAGACCCATGGGCTTCCCTCTGGTGCAGACACGGTGGTTCCGCCCACCTCACTGGAGGACAGAAGAGCCTCTGGCTTCTTTACAGCAAGGCCCCCTCTTGCCAGCAGGTCACTCAGTGGTCATTGCTCACATCACAGCCATTCGCAGTACAGTTTTGTAAGGAAGCTCACGTGGACGAGGGCTTGGCTGCCTTGACCCCGGGCTTCAGGAGTGGAGCTCCACAGCCAAGACGAGTAGAGGCTTCTCTGCGGGAACCTGGGCTGCAGATGAAGGCAGGTTTCTTTAGGGGCTGGGTGGGAGGGAGGGAGTGTGAGGATCTGCCTTGAAAGGAGAGAGAGCTAGAGCCATAAGGGCAGGGGAGGGAGCTGTCACCCCAACAGTGATTCATAAGGTGCTTTGTCAAGGGTTTTAGCAGCAGCTTGATCCTGTGCCCAGATAATAACAGGAAAAATAAACATTTAGGAGTTAGCCAGAGCTGAGGAAAAGCCTCATTTCACAGGATGATGGGCTCTGGTGCTTGCTCCACTGTCACAAGGGAAGTCCTGGTCACAATGATGGGCCCACCCCTCAGCAGCCCCCCAATTGTCCCCACAGAGCCACTAGACCAAGCCTTTCACTCCACACGTGACATGCACAAAGACTGGTCACTCACTTTATTAGGACACTCTCTGTTGCCCTGGACAAGTGGCCTGGATGAACCAGATCAGAAGGGACTTGGATTCAGCAGGGGAGGAGGCCCAAGTCCCACTCAGTGATGCAGACACAGTGGACGTTGAGAGAAAGCTGCCTCAGCTGTAAACTTAGTGCCAGCCCAAGACATCTGATTTTCCCATGATGATAATTTGAAGAGTTTTTATTTTTACATTTTTCCCCCAAACCTGGCTGGCACCCAGCTCTGCTGGTACCCTAGGCCAGCCAAGCCTGCCTCTTCTTCTCTACTGGAGGAGCAGACAAGGACAGAGCATGTGGGAGGATAAAAATTTAAAATCACAGGCTATCCTGACTGCAACTGCCCCCTCCCCTGGATCCCAGGGCCAGTGCTGAGGCTCACTGTGCCCCAGCCTTTCAGGTACCCAGGAACCTTCCCTTATGAGGCAAGGAAGAAAAGCCTTTGCCTAGAAAGATTTGGCCAAGGAGATCAGTGGCCCCAACTGGGCATACATGCGGGTTGCCCATCTCAGGCCAGGCAGCACCCACTGCTGTGATAGCAGCAGGGAAAATGCCCAGAGCAGGTGAGGGCCCTAGAGCAGGTGAGGGCTATGGAGCTGTTGAGGGCCCTGGAAGAGGTGAAGGCCCCAGGGCAGGTGGGGGCAAAGCAGGGTCAGACAGAGCACTGGTCTTGTCCAGTATTGTCCAGTCTGCCTTGGCCCAGGCCCCTCGGCTCAGTTTCCCCTTCTGTCTGAGGACAGTGGATGACCACTCTTCTACCTGACCACAGGTGGTGCTTCAACACCTTGATTCTCAAAGTATGTTCCCTCTCCAGAGCCGCTTCATCTAGTCCCTGGGAGCTTGTTAGAAATAGGCTTTTGGGTCCACCCCAGACCTCCAGAATTGGAACCTGCCTTTAACTAGCTCCCCAGCTGATTTGTCTGCACTTCAATTGGAAAGGACTGACATAAGGGTCTCTATCAGAATGTGATGAGGTTGGGGGTGCGGTGTCTAAATGACAAAGCAATTGAAAAGCAAAAGCTATATTTTGAAAGTGGGAGGATATTTATTCAATTCAATAAAGATTCTGGCACAGTGCTGGGCATAAAACAAGTGTTTGTTGGATATTTTTGAATGTAAAGCCTATACAAGTAACTAATATTTATTGAGTGCTTACTACATGCCAGGTACTGTCCTCAGCTCTACATGTGGTCATTAATTTAGTCCTCACAGCTGCTATGAGGTAGGTGCTATTATTATTCCCATTTGATATATAAAGATGTTGTGGGGACAAAAGTTTCAATAACGTGGCCTCTCACTCTAGCAAGTGTCAGAACAGAGAACCCAAGCAGCTGGGCTCCGGGCTTCTGTGCATATGTGGTCCTGATGGGCTGGAATGGATCTCCCCATGTGCCAGCTCTTTAACTGAATCTCTTTGCAGGTAGAGCACCAAGTTGTATGAGGGAAGCAGAACTACAGAGCTGTGACGTGTTCTTTACGGGCATCCCTAGCAAAGTGGGTGCTGGGTGCAGGGTGAGGATGTAGGAGAAGCGTCCTGGGGTCTAGGGCAGAGAGGCGAGCCTCCCTCCAGGGTCAGTGTCAGGCACACATCTTTAGAAAAATGGTGAAGGTGTTCAGAGAGTTCACAGACAACCCCATTTCCCACATTGTTAAGATCTTACATTCCTCTGGCACTTTGCTCCTGCTAATAAGGCAATACTGATGCATTATTAGTAACTAACCTGAAGTTTGTGCAGATTTTATTAGCTTTCCCCATGTCCTCGCCCTGTCCAAGGATCCCATCCAAGGCACTGCATTACATTTAGTCCCATCAGGTCTCCTTCATCTCCTCTGGCTGTGACAGTTTCTCAGATGTTCCTTGTTTTTGGTGACTTTGATAATTTTGAGGAGTCTTAGTCAGGATTTGTAGAATGCCTTTCGATTTGAATTAGGTTGATGCTTTTCTCATAGCTAGACCGGGGCTGTGGATTTTAGGGAAAAAGGCATGAAGATGCAATATCCCAAAAGAATAAGAAGGTGATATGGCGTGAGCCTGATTCACCTCTGGTGATGTGGGCTGGGTTTCCTGGCCAAGGTAGTGTTTCTTGGGGTTCTCCAACATGAACTCACTGTTCACATCCCCTTTCCATTGTCCATTTCGGAAGGAAATCTTTGCAGTCCCCTCTTAGGGGTGAGGAGTTATGCTCCACTCAGTGAGGGTGGAGCATCTACCTAAATCACTGGGAATTCTTGTTTTTGAGAGATTTCACTATTCATACCCCAGGTAATTATTTATCCAGTCATTTATAGGCCCATGTGTATTCATTGTGTACTTTGGGTTATAATCCAATTCTGTGCTATTTATTTTGTTGCTCAAATTGTTCCAGTTTTGGTCATAGAGCGTCGTTCTGTTGGCCCATGAGTCCTGATATGTGCCCATGGTTTTATGTTTTGGACAATACTCACTTTCTGGCACTCCCATATGCTCTAGACTCATCTTATATATTTCCTACCCCTGCCCTAGATTCAGCCTTTTCTACAAGGAGCCTTGGTTCAGTTTTGAGATAATGGTATTAGAACCTGAGGTCGAAGCACTGGATTTGCTCATTGCTATTGGGCTATCATTGCTTATAGGCCTTCTCAATAGAGAATTCGGAAATATGTGTATATACCAAGGCATGTATATCACACATCTATAATACATATACATACACATATCAATATTTATACTAAACTCCATTAATCTAAACACAAGTCGATTCCATATCTTCAACCCTAAGCCCATATCATATATTTCAATCTGGTTTTCCCCCTTGCAAATCTGTAACCTCCCAATTCTACAGTAACAAATTTGGCTCTCACCACCTATGATATATTAGTATTTACTTATTGTTCAGTCCTTTTGCACATGGGCATTTATTTCAGAATTGTTAGCCTGTGCCCCGTGAGAAAGATCTTTTCCAACTACAGTCAGTGCTTATGCATAGTTCCTTTTGCCTTCATTCTTACAATTTCCAGCCATCTCCAAAGGTCCTTAGTCTAGCAGCTACTTCCCCCTCCTTCAGTGAGGTCATGCCATTCACCTGTAATACAGCTGGATCCTTCTGCTACCGTCTGCAGCCATCCTGGAGCTCCCAGCCTGCCTGGATGAGTTTTTAAAGTTTGCACACTTAAATTTTACTCTTTGTGCTGTAAGGTTTATGTGTTTAGACACATGGACAGTGTCACATATCCACCCTACAGTACCACACAGAGTAGTGTCAGGGCCCTTCTGCTTCACCTAAACAACCTTCCCCTTCCCCAAGGTCGTGGGTACCAGGGATCTGCTTTCAGAATCTACAGTCTTCCCTTTCCATAATTTCATGTAGATGGAACCAGACAATATGTAGCCTTCCCAGAGTGCCTTCCTTCACTGGCAACATGTATTTAGGATTCATCCATGTTGCTGCATGAATTAACACCTCATTCCTTCTCATGGCTGAGTAGTATTATGTACAATGGACCAATGGATTACCACCAAAATTGTTATGAGGTACCATGGATTGAATCCAGAACCTCATACATTAGAAGAAGGTGCTAAAACCACTCAGGTACACCTCCTCCCCTACTGCCAGCTGATTAGTCCACTCACATATAGAAGGACAATGTAGTTCCTTCAAGTTCAGGGGAATTATTGATTAAGATGCTTTGAATATTTCTGTACAGGTTTTTTACCTAACTATGTCTTTAAATTAGATGAGCAAATACTTGGGAGTGGCATGGCTGGGTTGTAAGTTAAGTCCATGTTTAGCTTTTCAGAACCTTCCAAATACCTTCCATGGTAGCTGCACCTTTTGGCCTTCCTACCAGCAGGGAGTGTGGGTTCCTGGGCCCCACATCCTTGCCAGTGCAGGTGTCACCACTTGTGACAGAATGAAAATCACCTCCCACCCCAACAATGACCTCTACATCCTAAACCCTGGAACCTGTGACTATAACCTTATATGGCAAAAAGAAGCCTTTGCATGTGTAATTCATCTAGAAAAGGGGGAATTAGCCAGGATTATCCCCATGCACCCTAGATGTGATCACATGGATCTCATAACAGGGAAGTAGGGGGAGATTTTACTACACCCAGAGGAGAAGGAGACAAGAAGACAGCAGAGATTTGACAATGTTGGCCTTAAGGTTAGAGTGATGCAACCAGAAGCCAAGGAGAGCTGGCAGCCACCAGAAATGAAAGAGGCAAGAGACAGGTTCTCTCTGCTTGAGCCTCCAGAGGGAGCCAGGCCTGGCTGAAAACTTGATTTTGGATCAAGCCAGGGACATTGATTTTGGATTTCTGGCCTCCAAAATGGCAAGAACATTAATTTCTTTTGTTTAAAGCCACCAAATGGGAAGCAGAGGTGGCTCAAGCCATTGGGCACTTCTCTGCCACATGGGAAGTCCTGCATTTAGTTCCCAGTGCCTCCTAAAAGAAAAAAAAAGACAAGCACAGAAGAAGAGACACAGAGAGCAGAAGGTAAGCACTAACACCAAATGAGGGGAGAAGTAAATAGATAAAATAAAGCTACCAAAGTTGTGAAAACCTCTTCCACTGGCAATAGGAAACTAACCCAACAGTTTATTTTAGTTCAGTTTAATTTAGCCATTCTAACAGGTACGTGCAGGTGCATCTCATGGTGGTTTGATCTACCCTTCCCTAATAACAATGAAACTGAGCATGTTTTTACGTGCTTATTTGCTACCCGTGTAACTTCTTTGGTGTGGTGCCTGCTCAGACATTATCCTTTTTAAACACTTGAGTTGGTTTCTTATTGTTGAGGTTTTTTTTCTAATTTTTAAAAATCAATTTTATTGAAACATATTAATAAAACAATCCTTCCAAAGTGTACAATCAGTGGAACTTGGCATAATCACATAGTTGTGCTTTTATCACATCAGTCAATATTAGGGTATTTTCATTTCTTTAATAATAAGAAGGCAAAATGAAAAACAAAAAAACCTAACCCTTAATTATCACCACACAATCTGTCTTTTCCATGTGAGACATTCCTGCTATTTGAATTCTTCTTCTTTTACTTCCCCTACTTCCAACCCTATTATTTTGTTGTGTCTCTTCGCTGTGTGATCTTCTGTATCTAATTCTCTTTTGTCTTCTCTTCTCATTTTCTCCTCTAGGATACACCAGGATTCAAACCCCGGGGAACTCCAATGTGGAGAGAGGCTCCCTGTCTCCTGTGCCACCTCAGTTCCTGGTTGCTGCTGCCTCTCATCTTGACTCTCCTCTTAGTCTCTATTTTGCTGCATCATCATCTTGCTGCATGGCTTGCTCATTTGCTGCATGATCACACCTTTACCAGCAGGCCCCAGGAAGCAAACCGGGTGGTCCCATATGATAAACGGAAGCAATCACTTGAGCTGCATCCGCTTTCCGCAGTTTTCATCTAATTCATTTGTATTTACATTTTGTATAGACTGAGTTTAACAAAAGCAAAAATGACAATGATGGAACCTAAACTTGGACCCAGATTGTCTGGGTCCAAAGATGAAACAGCTTCAGTGTCGTGGCTGAATTACAGCCATTTTCACCTGCAGAACTTGCCATGTGAGAGTCCCTATGAGAATACCATGGGGTAGTTGAGATGGGTGCTGAGATTAATTTAAAGAACTTCTAAGAGGAAACAGAAGTGGCTAAAGCGACTGAGCTTCTGCCTACCACATGGGAGGAGTGTTGAGTTTTAAGAGTTCTTTATGTATTCTAGGCAGAAATCCTCTATCAGAAATGTGATTTGAAATATTTTATCTCTGTGGCTTGAGCCAGTGATAAAATGTAAGCTCTTGAGAAAATTCAAATTTTGGAAAACTTCTATCCATCATGCAAAGCTTGACAGCTTTCCAATACACAAACACATTTTCTGGTGGGATCTGTGTTTATTTTAGAAGTATGACTTTCAACACTGGAAAATCTACATAACACAGTGGGCCAATGTGCTATTTTAAAATCTTCATTAGTGCAAAATCCAGTAAATGTGCAAAGGCAGACCTGAGGATTTTATGTGGGAAGAGCAGGGTGTTGCCGAGTGCTATAGAGCCTACTTGAAGGGCAGGTGTGTGAAGCACCTGCAGAGATACCTGGAGAACAGGAAGGAGACGCTGCTGCACACAGGTACAGGGGGGCAGGGTTCCCCAACCCCAAATGTCCTGTCCACTCCTGATGGTCACATGAGTGCTGCTAGAATGGCCAGGAGAGAAATGGAAAGTTCCTGGAGTTTCTGACCTTCCCGCAGACCCCCCAAGGACACACGTGACCCGCCACCCCATCTCTGACTGTGGGGTCACCCTGAGGTGCTGGGCCCTGGGCTTCTACCCCGCGGAGATCACACTGACCTGGCAGTGGGACGGGGAGGACCAGACCCAGGACATGGAGTCTGTGGAGACCAGGCCTGCAGAGGATGGAACCTTCCAGAATTGGGCGGCTCTGGAGGTGCCTTCTGCGCAGGAAGAGAGATACACGTGCCACGTGCTGCACTAGGGGCTGCACGAGCCCCTCACCCTGAGATGGGGTAAGTGGGACGAGGTCGGGGCCTCTTCTAGGGAAGCAGGAGCCCTTCTGAGCTCCTCCAGCAGGGTCAGGGCTGAGCCTGGGGTCAGGGCCCCTGACTTTCCTCCCTCTCAGAGCCACTTTCCCAGCCCCCCATACTCATCGTGGGAATCGTGGCTTTCCTGGTCATCCTTGGAGTGTCCGTGGTGGCTGGAGTTCTGATCTGGAGGAGGAAGAGCTCAGGTAAGGGAGGGGTGGTTCTGAGGTTTCTTGTCCCAGGTGGGTTTCCAGCCCAGGTAGCAGGGTGCCCTGCACCTTCCAGGTACTGTGAACCGCTTCTCACACACGTGCCCATCCAGTTTGGGGCCTCTTACCACACTTACTTTATAAAACCTGTGAGGGAGGTAGGACAATGTCCCCAGTGATGATGTGGAGGCCCCTGTTCCCAGCAGTCAGAGGGAAGGGGCTGCTGAGGACAGACCTCCAGGAGGGCAGAAGGTCCAGCCCCAGACATCCCCCACCTCGTGTTTCCTGCTCCTGCCCTGGGTCTGCAGTCATGGTTCTGGAAACTTCCCCTGAATCCAGGACTAGTTCTCAGGACCTCATATCCTGCTCTCACTTGTTGTTCTTCCACAGGTGGAAAAGGAGGGAGCTATGCTCAGGCTGCTTGACAGTGGGGGAGGTGGTGTGGAGGGTCAATGCTGACCTGAGGCTTTGGGGAGTGTAGACGGAGCCCATGGGCAGCTCACCCCATCACTCTTTGACTCACTTCTCCCTGTGGCTCTGACCAGACCCTGTGTTTGCTCCTCTCCAGCCAGCTACAGTTTCCAGGGCTCTGATGTGTCTCTTGAGGCTTCTACAGGTGAGACCCTGAGGTGCCTGAAAGGGGAGAGGGGTTGGGCTGAGAGGACATGCCTGGGTCCTGGGGATTCCTTGGACGTGGACATGAGGGCTGTGGAGGGCTGGTCATGATGTCAGCATTTACAGAGACAACCTGAGCATGGTCTTGATTGTTTTCTTCTGTAGCATGACAAAGCTGCCTTGTGAGGGATGGAGAGATTCCAGAGCTCTTCATGCCCCTCGTGTGACTTCAAGACCCCCTTCCTTTGGGTGTGAAGACTTTCCTTCCTCAGCTGGCATCTGTGTATCTGCATTCCCATTGTATACTGGAGGATGGGGAGGTAGCTCACCCTCTGCCCCTCACGTCCTCCACACTGACCTGTATTCCCTGACCCGACTGACCGTCCTGCTCAGGAGAGCTGGGTGTGGAGCATCCACAGCCCTGTCTTACTTCATGGTGCCCTGAGCTGCCCCTTTGTTCTTCCCTTGAAAATGAGAACCTGGGATGATTTTTGCTTTTACAAAGTCTTGGTATTAGGTGGGATTGAGGAATCAGTTGAGGAAGAGGAAGAATCTTAAACAAGAAAGAGGTAATAAAATGCTCCAAGAACCTTCCAGGACCCATTTGTCTGCTGTGCTGAGTGCTGCTTTGAGGAGCTCAGGGTGAACAGGCCTGTGTTCAGTCAGTACTCCATCCACATGGACTTCACAGTGAGAAGGATCGACAGTTTTGAATTTATTTAACTCCTGCTGGTTTGGTCCTTCTCTGCCACCTGCCCTCCCTCTCTGCCCTTACCCAGCTCCACTGACCCTAATGCAGGCTACAGTCAAAATCCATGGATTTGTAGAGCAGACCCTAGTATAGATCCAGGTGGGCAGTGGGGTCTTAGCCTGGATTGCTTTTGTTTGTAGAGGGAGTTAAAATTGTGCTGTAGTCACAGAGGGAGTGGAGGGGAAGGGAGGGAGAGCAGCACTTCTGAGGACAGTCCTGGTGGCCTTTTCCTCATAGTAGGATTTTAAAAACCTAGCTCTCTAAGACTTCAGAGGATCATGTGTGCACTGGCATTTCATATAACTTTTATATTTTCTTGTCCATGCACACATTTCTTTGAAGAGGATCGATAACCTTTATAGTTTTTGCATGACCCCATAAGAGTCTAATATACCCCCCAGGTTTAGACACAGTGCTACTCAAAGTCTGGTCTCGAGCAGCAGGTCAACAAATTTTTAGCAGTCCCAAAACACGATGTAAATGCGCCAACATTGCTTGCATGTCTCCAGTCTGGGACATGGTAAGTTAGACGTTCCCTTGTTGCTCCCAGGCTCAGTTTCTGTCTGGGTCTCACTGTGGCTGGTAAATGGTCCACAGAGCAGTGCTAGCCACTGTCCACACTGAGGAGCATTGTTGGAGATGGACCATGTTCCAGCACCTACTCTGGTGTCCAGTGGCAGGAAGGAGTTAATGGCTAGTTAAGGGGATTCCATTTTCAATAATATGATGGGTGCACTTTTAAAGCTTTATCTCCCACTGAAGGGAACTAAAAATAATAGGTAAAATACAAGAACATCCAATTAGTAGTAAAGGAAAAGAGAATAACCATTTAGGATAAAACAGTCATATGGAAAGGCATCTAGAGAGAAATTGCATTCATCCCTGATCATGCGTCAAATCTGAAAATTGTATCTTTAATTTTTTGGGCTCACCAGCTGAAGTAGACAGGAGCTGATACAAAACTTTGTTCTCGTAGGGAATGAAATATGAGTCAGTCCACCACTCTGAAATCTAGGAAGTCAAAGATTCATAGACACAGAGTAAGGGAGGAACAAAAGAAAACTGTCTCATCCTCCAAAGAAGAGTGTTTTGAGGAAATGTGCCTTTCAGCCAAGGGTGGGGGCTGAGTGGTGGGAAGGAGAAAGCAACTGTTTCTGAGGAATTGTAGCCACCAGCCAGCCCTCCTGTGGCTAGTCATCCAAATGTGCCTCACTTGTGGAACAAAATAACTTCAAGCCATGGATTTCATGTGCAATATCCTGGATTGGTGGTGATCTGAAAATTGGAAGAAAGAAACATGAGCCTCTAGAGAATTCCATATTTAACCTCTGTGTCAAAGATTTTACATGATTTCACAAGGAAGAAATGCAGCTCAGCAAGAAATATATAAATGAAATAGAAAAAAAAATCAACATGATCAAGAATCAGAAGGAATAAATCAAAAAGAGAGGCTCAGAAAACTTCAATATTGAAATTATGAGTTATAGAGTACAACATAACCCAAATTATTCTGTGTAAAGAAGAAAATGCTTAGCTTGAAAATCCCTGCATAACATGGGAACTAAAAATGACCCAGCTGTTTTGTGAAAGAACCAAATACTCTTCTCAGAAGTTAAAAATATCACAAATTGAATTAGAAACTCAGTTTGGAATTGTGCTTTGATCATGATGTAGAAAGAGCAACCTGCACTAAATAACTTCAAATTCACATAAATATAATAAAAATATTTATCAGGCACTGGCGAACACATATGATGAGGATTTATGGTGGCTGAGATGAGGTTAACAAAAGAGGTGAGTTGTACAGCTGTCCAAAGGAAAGAGCAGGAGGGAAATAATAAAGATAAGACCAAAAATCAATAACAGAGAAGGTAGAGAAAAAGAGTGAAACACAAAGTTTGTTTAATGGGGAAATACCAATACATTTTATGCACCTGTGGCTAGACTGATCAAGATTAAAAGACACAAATTACCCATATCAGGAAGGAAAGAAAGGCTATCTATACAGACTCTTTAGAAAGTAAAAGGACAAGAGAACATGCCAAAGATTTCTCAAACTAGATCAAATGAACAGTTTCCTTGGAAAACACTTATTACAAAAGCAGAAACAGAAAAGTTTGTTTTGCCTTTATCAATTGTAGAAATTGAATTAGTAATTGAAAACCTTCCCATAGCAAAAGTTCCACACCCAGAAAGTCTCATTGCTGAATTGTATCAAACACACAATGAAGAAATAGTATCAGGGTTATTTCTCATTACGTCATCAGCTGGTGCTTGGTAGTAATCCCTCGGCACCAGGGAGGCTCATCCCCAGGAGTCATTTCCCATGCTGCGGGGAAAGCAATGCACCTACATGCTGAATTTGGCCTAGAGAGTGGCCACATATGAGCAACATAGAGGCTCTCAGGAAGTAATTCTTAGGCACCCTGCAGCTCAAGGTGTAGTACATATTTCAGACACACAGGCTCATAATTGTAGCCATCAGTATCAAGGGCTCATTGTTGGACCACACATCTTTATTCATCTTTGCCATTGCACCTGGTTGATTGTTACTGTCCCATTGGGAAATGTGATAGATCTCCCCTGACTAGGAACTCAGCACTCCCTTAGTTGTCATTTGTAACTACAACAACTTTGAAAATATCCAAACATTTTTATGTACCCTGTATACATGCCATGGAGCACTCCCTTCCCAACCATGTGCCCCCTATCAAAAACACCCCACTCCAGTGTTCCTTCCCTGCCATAGTTTAACCTCTCTGTCATCCAAAACTTCTTTAAAATTGAAGCCTAATATATTGTCAGGTTACATTAATAGTAAAATGGAATATAATGACGGGTTTAAAGGTTAGATATAGAACACATACTAATTTAGAAAAATTAAATAAAGTAAAAACAAATTGGGGTATCAAAAAATGAAAAAATGAAAAAGCTCTGTTTTTGATGTTTTGCCTTTCATCACTGCTGTAGGTGTTGCCCTGTCTGTACAGTAGCAAGGCAATTTCTTCCATTTATTCCTCAGTGTCTACATCCTTTTTTTCCTACTTATTAAATTTGTCTTCACAAAAGTTTTAGATTGCAGTAATTCACATATACAATATACAGTACTCCCACATATCGAATATCAAACCCTTTGTCCCTTCTCCAGCAATGACCTTTTTACATGTTCATATTATATTTGCTGCAGCTGATGTACAGATACTCAAACAATAGCTTTCAAACATGGTTCCACTTGGGTTTACATTATGGTTTACATTTTAGACTACACAATTTTCTAAAATTTTAGTTACCTTATTTTTTACATTATACTTTATATTTTAGCCTATAGACTTCCATACTTCTTTGGTGTAATTTAACATGCCATCATTGCATGATCTTGTGGAATACTTCCATTGCTCCACAGTGACACTGAGTCCAGCTATTCAATACCTCTTTCCCCCTCCCCTCAGAGCCCACAGGATTACTGCCAAGCAACAGCTGATGATGTAACTAGAAAAAGACCCTGAATAAAAGGGTCAACTCAGACCAGCAGAATATCTCAGCCTTCATGTACTATAACGTGTTAAAAACTGCTTTATGACTTTGGATCAAAGGGGGAAAGGGAAAGGACAAGTGAGTTTACATGGCTATGAGTCTCCAAAAAAAAGTCAGGAGGTCATCATATTGGTAATGCTTACACATGCCTCAGCAGGGTTCCAGAGACAGCCAAAGTAGATAGAAGCCTAGGTACTGGTTCTCCCGAGGGCTACAGAGACCCACAGATTCTATGGTCATGGCAGATGACTCTGGAGTTTAGTGCCATGTCAGTTAGCCCTACTTTGACATTTCTGTTCCTGAGTGTGATGGAGTTGGTCTCAGATATGACCTTTCTACACATGCCTCTTCTGTTACTTTTACCAGACCTGTGGTTGGCACTGGGGTTGGTGTACACTCAGGAGACCTGAATCTCTGGACTGACCATTTGACAGCCAGACCCTCAGCCTCAGCAGACTTGCAGCTACCACCCTCTGGTTTATTCGATTTATCCTGGCCAGCTAACAGGGAGGTGAAGAAGGTTAACCACCACACCAAAGAGTCAAAAGTGTCTCCAACTGCAAGCTGGAGAATCACATCCCTCATCCATGGGGAATCTAAGCCCCCTCTTGATATAGAGGGGGAATGGACATCACCATCTCAGGGTCCACAGGCTGGAGGAATAGATTGTGGGTTAGAGTGGACTTACTGATATTCTACTATGGAACTATTGTGATTAATAATGGAAGGAATTGTAGCATTGCTGTGGAGAAACTGGTCACGGTAGCTGCTGAGGGTAAGGAGAGGGAAGAAAAGATATGATGTTGGGGCATTTTCAGGATGTGGAGTTGTCCTGAGTAGTACTGCAGGGACAGATGCTGGACATTGTATGTCCTACCATGGTCCACTGGGTGGACTGAGGGAGAGTGTAAACTGCAATGTAAACCCTATCCATGTGGTGCAGCAGTGCTCCAAAATGTATTCACCAAATGCAATGAATGTGCCATGATGATGAAAGAGGTTGTTAATGTGGGAGGAGCGGGGTGAGGGGGTTGGGGGTATATGGGGACCTCATATCTTTTGAATGTAACATTTAGAAAAAAATAAAGGATAAAAATAGAAATAGTATCATTTCTACCCAAAGCCTCTTACATATTAAAGAAGGAACAATTCCTAATTTGTGTACGATTTCAGCATTACCCTCATTCAAAACCAGGCCATGATATCACAAGGAAGGAGAAGTACAGAACACTGTCCCTCATGATCCTGGGCTTAAAAATCCAAAGAAAATGTAATGGAGCAAACCAAATGCAAAAATACATAAAGAGTATTATAGATCATGCCAAATTAGTCTAGCTGGGACTGCAAAGGTGGTTTAATACCTGCAACTCATCTCTGTTCTCCAAATTAATAGAATAAAGCACAAATACCATATCACCATTACTGCGCATGCAGAAAAAGCACTTACCAAAATGGAACACAGTCTAAGACAAAATCTCTGAGCAAACTAGGAATAGAAAGCAGATTCCTCTAGTGGATCCAGGCGTCAGGCGTCATACTCAATGATGAAAGGCTAAATGCCTATTTCCTAAGATCAAGTAGTTAAAGAGGTCTGCTCACACCATTTTTATTTAACCTTGTTCTGGATGTCCTACGCAGTACAAGAAGGCAAGCAATGAAATGCAAGACCTATAGATAGCATGATTGTATATGTTAGAATAACATTTTAAAAAATATCAACACAGTTATGAGAAATAAATGATTTAGCAAGGACACAGGTTGCAAGGTCAGTACAAAAACATTAATTCTGCTACTACATACTAGTGATGACAACCAGAATATGAAATTTAAAAAATCCTCCACGTATAATTATTTATGAATTGCTGCAATCAGCTCACAATGGATTGGCTCAAAGGGAAGGTGATGCAGAACTTTACGAAATAAAGGACAGAGAGAAAGACACAAGAGAGGAGATAAAGATGGGACCAGGGGGCTAACAGCTTCTGGAACTAAGAGAGCCTTGACCCTAGTTTCCACCTAGTATTTATTGGAAACTACCAAGCAGCTGTTTGCTATTAGAACTGTGACATAATCTACAATAATTTGTAATATCTGCAATAGAACAGGTGTAACATTTACAATAAGGAACAGGGAAGCCAGGTTTCCACAAAAATCAATAATTACAAATATTGTAAAATCCTTATCTAACACCATGTGGTACCTTGTGTTGGATCCTGGAACAGAAAAAGAAAAGGACTTTTGTGGAAAAACTGGTGAAATCCAAATTAAGTCTAGTGTTTCACCAGTTATAATAAACTAATCATTATTTCTTAGTTGTAACAAATTACAATGCTTTTCTAAATACTAACTACAGGGGAAACTGGATGAAGGATAACTGTAACTGCCTGTACTATCTCATCAACTTTTTTGTAAATTAAAATTTATTCTAATATGTAAAAAGCTTCAGTAAAATTGAAACAGAATATTTTGAAATAAATTTAATGAAAAGGATGAAAATCCTTTACCCTGACAATTAAAACAGATTGCAAAGGGAAATAAAAGCAGACCTAAAGATATGGAGGGATAGACTGGCTCATGGATTGGAAAACCAATATTGTGAAAATTATACTTTAAAGGATCTTGTAGATAAGGTGTTCTTACCAAGGGGTCCATGAGCTTGAATTTAAAAAGATACACATTCTTTCAGGGATGTGTTGGTGAAGGTGTGGTATATTTATTAAATAATACACAAGATACTGTGGACTTAGTAAGGGGTCCAGAGTTTCCCCCTGACTGCAAAGGGGTCGGTGGGAAAAAATTGGTTAAGAACCCTTGTTTTAGATTAAAAAAATACTGATAGAATTAATTGTTGTCAGTACTGAATTACAAATAATGTTTGAGGAAGTCTTTCGGATGGACAGTAAGCCTGTTCGTCTGTGTGTGTACATCTATCTATCTATCTATCTATCTATCTATCTGTATACAGTTTCTGATGTTAATTGTCCATTCTGGAATTCTGAGTTACCACCTAATGGCACTTGCCATGCATGGTGGTTCAAAATAAGGATCAATTAATGAAAGTATTTTGTTACATTAATAGAACAAAGATCATCACAAATAAGGCTGATAAGGCAATTGAAAAAATCCAGGCCCCTCTACGTGCCCTGCTGTTTTTGCTGTCTCTGTCCATTTGCTCTGTGATCTTCTGTATCCGTTTCTCTTTTTTTAATAGGAATATAAGGCATTGCCATTTTATTTATTAATTACAAATCATCATTTTCCTTGCAGATGTCAAGCTGATGGAAGAGATAAATGTAAATTTATTTTTTTCTACATTAATAACTATTTTTCTTCTTTATTTTCTTTTAAATGTTACATTAAAAAAATATGAGATTCCCATGAACCCCCACACCACCCATCCAACCCTCCCACATCAACAACCTCTTCCATCATCATGGCACACATCCACTACACCTGGAGAATCATTTTGGAGCACCACTGCACCACATAGACAGTGGTTCATATTGTAGACCACACTCTCCCGCAGTCCACTCAGTGGGCCATGGCAGGACACACAACATCCAGCATCCATCCCTGCAGGACCACCCAGGACAACTACAAATCCTGAAAATGCCCCCATAACATATCTCTTCTTCCATCTTCCTACCATCAGCAGGCACCGTGGCCACCCTCTCCACATCACTACTACAATTTCTTCCCTTACTAATCACCATAGGTCCCAAGCAGAACACCAGTAAGTCCATCCACTTTAATCCATACTCTATTTCTCCATCCTGTGGACCCTGGGATGGTTATGTCCAGTCCACCTCTACATCAAGAGGGGGCATAGATTCCACAGGGATGATGAATGCAATTCTCCTGCTTGCGGCTGTAGGCACTCTTGGCTCCCTGGTGTCGTGGTTGACCCTCTTCACCTCCCTGTCAGCTGGCCAGGGTAAGTCCAACAAACAAGAAGGTAGGGGCCACAAGTCTGCTGAGGCCCAGGGCATGGGCATCACATGGACAGTCCAGAGATTCAAGTCTCCTGAGTATGCACCAAACCAAACACCAACCATAGGTCTGGTAAAAGTAAGAGAAAAGGCATATGTAGAAAGGTCATATCTAAATCCAGCTCTATCACACTCAACAACACAAACTCCAAAATAGGGCCAACTGACATGGCACTGAACTCCAGAACCATCTGCCATGACCATCGAACTGGTGGGTCTCTGCAGCCCTCAGGAGAACCAGCACCGGAGTTTCCATCTACCTTGGCTGTCTCTGGTACCCTGCTGAGGCGTGCATAAGCATCACCCTCTGATGACATCCCAAAATTTTTTTGGAGACTCATAGCCATATAAACTCACTTGTCCTTTCCATGTTCCCCTTTTATCCAAAGTCAAAAAGCATTTTTTAACACCTGATATTACATGTAGGCTGAGATATTCTGCATGTCTGAATTGACCCCTTTATCCAAGGTCTTTTTCTAGTTACATCATCTGCTGGTGCTTGGTAGTAATCCCTCGGTGACAGAAAGGCTCACCCCCAGGAGTCATTTCCCATGCTGGGAGGACCGCAATGCATCTGCATGCTGAGTTTGGCTTTGAGAGTGATCACATTTGAGCAACATAGAGGCTCTCAGGACGTATCTTTTAGGCATTCTGCAGCTCTAGGCCTAGTTCATATTTCACACACACAGGTTCAAAATTGTAGCCATCAGTATCAAGCACTCATCTTTGGACCATCCATCTGTGTTGGTCTTTGCCATTGCATCTGGGGGATTGTTGCTGTTCCATTGGGGAATGTGTTAGAGCTCTCCTGGCCAGGAACTCAGCACTTTCTCAGCTGTCAATTCCAACTGAAACCACTATGAAAATATCCAAACCTTTCTATGTACCCTGCATATATGCCCTGGAGAACTCCCTCCCAACCGTGTGCCCCCCACCAATAACACCCCCCATAAGTGCTCCTCCCCCACCATAATTGAACCTCTCTGTAGTCCAAAACTTCTTCAAAAAGGAAGTCCAATATATTGCCAGGTTACATCAATAGTAAAATGGGATATAGTGATGGGTTTAAAGGTTAGATATAGAATACATAGTGATTTAGAAATATTAAATAAAGGAAAAATAAATTGGGGTATCAAAAAATGAAAAAATGAAAAAGCTTTGTTTTTGATGCTTTGCCTTTCCTCACTGCTATAGGTGTTGCCCTGTATGTACAGTGGAAAGGCAATTTCTTCCATTTATTCCTCAGTGTATACATCCTTTCTCTCTTTTTTTTTCCTACTTATTAAGTTTGTCTTCACAAAAGTTTTAGATTGCAGTAATTCACATATACAATATATGGTACTCCCACATATCCAACATCAAACCCTTTGTCCCTTCACCAGCAATGATCGTTTTATATGTTCATATTATATTTGCTGCAGCTGATGTACAGGTACTCAAAAATAGCTTTCTTTTTTTTTCAAATTCTACTCAATTTATTCATTTTTTAAAAATATTACATTCAAAAAATATGAGGTCCCCATTTACCCCCACCGCCTCCCCCACCACTCCCCCCACAGTAACACTCTCCCCCATCATCATGACACATCCATTGCATCTGGTGAGTACATCTCTGCACCCCATGGCCTGTGGTCCACACCATAGCCCACACTCTCCCACATTCCATCCAGTGGGCCATGGGAGGACATACAATGTCTGGCAGTTGTCCCTGCAGCACCACCCCGGACAACTCCAAGTCCTGAAAATGCCTCCACATCTCATCTCTTCCTCCCATTCCCTGCACCCAGCAGCCACCATGGCCACTTTTTACACACCAATGCCACATTTTCTCTATTATAAACCACAATA
The DNA here is from genome assembly GCF_030445035.2 of Dasypus novemcinctus. NCBI lineage: Eukaryota > Metazoa > Chordata > Mammalia > Cingulata > Dasypodidae > Dasypus > Dasypus novemcinctus. Next base: position 66,317,441 of record NC_080694.1, read on the forward strand.
GTTCATGAATAGAATATCATTAAGTCCACTCTAATCCTTACTGTATTCCTCCTTCCTGTGGACCTTGGCTTGGTGGTGTCCATTCCACATCTATGTCAAGAGGGGGCTTAGATTCCACATGATACTGGATGCAATTCTGCTTTCAGTTGTAGGCACTCTAGGCTCCATGGTGTGGTGGTTGACATACTTCAACTCCATGTTAGCTGAGTGGAGTAAGTCCAATAAATCAGAGTGCAGGAGCTGAAGTCTATTGAGGCTCAGGGCCTGGCTATCATATTGTCAGTCCAGAGATCAAATCCCCTAGATATATCTTAAACCCCAGCACCAACTACAATTCCAGTAATGTAGCATGAAAGGATTGTGAAAAGAGATCCCATCTGAGTCCAGCTCCATCACATAGAAACACCAGCTCCAAAGAAGGGCCAACTGACATGGCAGTGAACTCCATCTGCCATGACCATAGAATCTGTGGGTCTCTTTTGCCCTCAAAAGAACCAATACCTGGGGTTGTATCTACTTTATCTGTCTCTGAGACTCTGCCCAGATGTGCATAAGGGCAATCCTTCTGACAACCTCCAGACTCTTTTTTAGAGACTCATAGCCATATAAACTCATTTGTTCTTTCCATTTCCCCCTTACTTTAGGTCAAACAGCATTTTTAACTCCTGTTATTATATGTAGACAGGGATATTCTGCTGGTCCGTGTTGAACCTTTAATTTAAGGTCATATTCTAGTTACATCATCAGCTGGTACTTGGTAGTGATCCCTCAGTGCCAGGGAGGCTCATCCTTGGGTGTCATATCCCACGCTGGGGGGAAGGCATTGCATTTACATGCTGAGTTTGGCTTCAAGACTGGCCACATTTGAGTAACACGGAGGCTGTCAGGAGGGAACTCTTAGGCACAGTGCTGCTCTAGGCCTTGTTCTTATTTCAGGTGTATAGGCTCACAACCATAGTCATTAGTATCAGGGGCTCACTGTTGGACCTTCATTCCTTCCTGGTCCTTGCTGTTGCACCTGGGGGACTGCCGCTGCTCCTGTAGGGACATCAACAGAGCCCCCCGCCCCGGCCAGGAACCCAGTACCCCCCCAGCTGTTGTTTTTAATTGTTTCCACTACGAGTATATCCAAACATTTCCATGCACCCTGGACACATGCCCTGTATAACTCCCTGTCAACCGTATGTCCCCTGTCAATAACATCCCATACCAGTATTCCTCCACTGCCATTGTTGAACCACTCTGTGATCCAAAACTTCCCAAAAAGTAAAGCACAATATAATGTCAGGTTCCCTTACTAGTAAAATGGAATATAGCAATGAGTTTAAAAGTTAGATATAGAATACATATTAATTTGGGAAAATTCTACATCCTATCTTTTTCTTTTCTTTTTTCCTAATTATTGAGCTTCTCTTCCCAAGAGCCCTAGATCACAGTAATTCATATATACAATATAGAGTACTCCCACATATTCATTATAAAACCTTTTCCCTTCCACAGCAATAATCTTTTAACTTATTCATATCATATTTAATGAAACTGATGTACAGATATTGAGACAATAGCTTTCAAACAAGGTAACATTTTTGTTTACTTTGTGGTTTATACTTTAGACTATACAGTTTTCTAAATTTTTTGATTACCCTATGTTTTACATTATGGTTTGCATTATTAGTCAGTCGTCCTCTATATGTTTTCGGTGTAATAGTACCTGTTTTATATCCATCCTTGTGTACTCTTGTGAAACACTTCATTTGCCCTCACATTTACTTTGGTTCCATCTATTCAATATCTATTTCCCCCTCCCCTTGGGGCCCACAGTGACAGTCAATCTTCATTTCTTGAGGAGCCATGTTTAGAGATACTTGAAACAGTGTTGAGGGCTTGAGATGCTCAACTGCCCTAATGCCCTGGGAGCCACCCTTTTCTTGAGAGATACAGTTCCCTCTATTCAATGCCATTGGTCCTCTCCAGGATGTGGGTCTACCTTCACTCTCATCATATGGGTCTCTACCCAATGGTATAACCCGCTCTGGCAAAATGAGCATTCAGATATTCCCTAGGAGTCTGTCCTGCATAAGATTATCCCCTTTGAGTATCTTAAACAGGTAACTTTCCTAATTATATTTTGAAAAGGTTTTCTCAGCATTATACTTTCAACCAACACCAGACAATCTCCTATGTTCGTATGTTGCCCCACCCTCCCCTCAATTTCTTGGACAATATTACCCATCCGCCCATCCCCAGCCCCCCCCAAACCTACAAATCCCCACCCAAAGGTAACCCTATGCCCCCTATTTTATCTCTTCCTTGTACACATACTTACCTCCAGCTTATCATAGATTTCACCCATGTAGATGTCAGCTTACATCCTTCCTCTACCCCCCGATTTCCTGTAAGCCTATCTTCCAGTCACTAGCTCTCTGAGGCAGCTTGCTTATTTCATATCATTGAGGTCATGTAGTATCTGTCCTTCAATGCCTGGGTTGCTTCACTCAACATAAGGTTCTCAAGATTCATCCATGTTATCACGTGTTTTTAGGGTATTTGTTCTCAAAGCTGAGTAGTATTCCATTGTATGTATATACCACATTTTATTGATCCACTCATCTGTTGATGGGCATTTGGATCGATTCCAACTTTGGCGATAGTGAACAATGCTGCTATGAACATTGGTGTGCATATATCGGTTTGTGTCCTTGTTTTCAGTTCTGCTGGTTATGTACCCAGCAGTGGTATTGCTGGGTTATATGATAAATCTATGGTTAGCTTTTTGAGAAACTGCCAAACTGTCCTCCAGAATGGTTGGATCCTTGTGCATTCCCACCAGCAGTGGATGAGTGTTCCCATTTCTTCACATCCCTTCCAGCATTTGTATTCTTCTGTTTTTTTCATAGCTGCCAATCTTATGGGAGTAAGATGGTATCTCATTGTAGCTTTGATTTGCATTTCCCTGATAGCTAAAGATTTGGAGCATTTTTTCATGTGCTTTTTAGCCATTTGTATTTCGTCTTTGGAGAAGTGTCTGTTTAAATATTTTTCCCATTTTTTAAATGGGTTGTTTATCTTTGTATTTTCAAGATATAGGAGTTCTTTATATATGCAAGTTATAAATCTCTTATTGGATATATGGTTGCCAAATATTTTCTCCCATTGTAAATGCCTTTTTACTTTCTTGACATACTCCTTTGAGGTGCAGAAGGCTTTAATTTTGAGGAAGTCCCATTTATCTATTTGTTCTTTTGCTGCTTGTGCTTTTGGTATGATGTTCATGAAGTCATTTCCTATTACAAGGTCTTGTAGTTGTTTCCCTACACTGCTTTCCAAGGTCTTTATGGTCTTGGCTCTTATATTTAGGTCTTTGATCCATCTTGAGTTGATCTTTGTATAAGGTGTGAGATGGTAATCCTCTTTCATTCTTCTACATATGACTATCCAATTCTCCAGGCACCATTTGTTGAATAGGCCATTCTCTCCCAGTTGAGAGGGTTTGGTGGCTTTATCGAATATTATATGGCTATATATATGAGGTTCTATATCAGAACTTTCAATTTGATTCCATTGGTCTGTGTGTCTCTCCTTATGCCAATACCATGCTGTTTTCACTACTGCAGCTTTATAGTATGTTTTGAAGTCAGGAAGTGTGATTCCTCCAATTTCATTTTTCTTTTTCAAAATGTCTTCGGCTATTTGGGGCCTCTTTCCTTTCCAAATAAATTTCATAGCTAGTTTTTTTAGTTCCTTAAAGAAGGCTATGTTGATTTTTATTGGGATTGCATTGAATGTGTAGATCAGCTTTGGTAGAATAGACATCTCAATAATATTTAGTCTTCCTATCCATGAATAGGGAATATTCTTCCATTTATTTAGGTCTTCTTTGATTTCCTTGAACAGTCTTGTATAGTTCTCAGTGTATACGTTTTTTACATCTTTAGTTAAATTTATTCCTAAATACTTGATTTTTTAATTTACTATTGTGAATGGTATTTGTTTCTTGATTTTCTCCTGATCTTGCTCATTATTGGTGTACAGAAATGCTACTGATTTTTGCGCATTGATCTTATAACCTGCAACTTTACTAAACTCATTTATGAGTTCTGGAAGCTTTGTTGTAGACCTCTCAGGGTTTTCTATGTATCGGATCATGTCATCTGCAAATAATGAAATTTTGACTTCTTCCTTTCCAATTTGAATGCCTTTTATATCTGCTTCTTGCCTCAGTGCTCAAGCAAGTACTTCTAAGACAAACAATGGTAAAAGAAACCAGTGAAATCTAAATAAATGGAAGGATATTTCCGTGTTCATAGATTGGTAGACTAAATATCATTAAGATGTCAATTCTATTGAAAGTGATCTATAGATTTAATACAGTCCTTATAAATATTCAAGTATTCTTCTTAGTTGCATTTGAAAAGCCATTTATCAAATTTATCTGGAAGAATTGGGATCCATTAATAGCAAAAAAATTTTTAAAACAACAAAGTTGGAGGACACTCACTTCCAACTAGCTACAGGGGTAAAAAGAGCATGGTAGTGGCATAAGCATAGAGGTATTGACCAATGGAACCAAATCTAGAGTTCAGAACAGACCATCCCATCTATGGTCAAGTGATCTTTGACAAGGCTGTCAAACCCACTCAATTGGGTGAGAATAGCCTATTCAAAAATGGTGCTGGGAGAACTGGATATACATATCTCCAAGAAAGAAAGAAAGAGGACCCTTATCTCACAGCTTATTCAAAATTAATTTAAAGTGGATCAAGAACCTAAATGTAAAAACTAGAACCTAAAACTTTTAGAAGAAAATGTAGGGAAACATCTTCAAGATCTTGTGCTTGGTGGTGGTTTCTTGGACCTTACTCCCAAAGCAGAAGAGACAAAAGAAAAAAATAGATGAATGGGACAGCTTCAAAATGAAATACTTTTGTTCTTCAAAAGACATTGTCAAGAAAGTAAAAAGACAGCTAGCTCAATGGGAAAAAATCTTTAGATAGCATGCATCTGATAAGGCATTGCTTTCCATGTTATATAAAAAGATTCTACACCTTAACGACCAGCCACCCTATTAAAAACTAGGCTAAATACTTGAACAGACATTTTTCCAAAGCGGAACTAGAAAAGCCCAAAAGACACATGAAAAGAAGTCCACGTAACTAGCTATTAGGGAAATGTAGATAAAAACCACCATGAGCTATCATCTTTCACCATACAGAATGGCCACTCTTAAAAGAACAAAAAATACCAAGTGCTGGAGAGGATGTGGAGAAATAGGAAAACTCCCTCACTGTTGGTGGGACTGTAAAATGATGCAACCTCTGTAGAAGAAGATCTGGTGGTTCCTCAGGAAACTAAATACAGAACTGCCATATGATCCAGCATTTCTGCTCCTAGGAATATATTCAGAAAAGCTGAAAGCAAGGACATGAACAGGTATTTGCACTCTGATGTTCATAGCAGCTTTATTCCCAATTGCTAAAAGATGGAAACAGTCTAAGTGTCCTGAACTGATGAATGAATAAAATACAAGTGGTGTATTCATACAATGGAATATTTCTCAGCTGTAAGAAGAAATCAACTGGGGAAGCACAGGACAACATGGAGCAACCTTGAGGACATTACGCTGAGTGAAATAAGACAGACACAAAAGGAAGTATATAGTATGGTCTCACTGCTATAAACTAAATATAAGGACTAAAATATTGGATTTGGACTCTGATGTGTAGATTGGTGGGAGATGGTATGTGGGATGAAAAGGGGTGAAGACATTGGATGTATGTAGATTGTTCAATAAGGTCCCGTATAAATATCGGAAATGGTTGAACTTGATGGTAACATATTATAGTGAATGTTACACTGTTGATTTATGGATGTGGTTGTGACTGAAACTAGTAGTCTAGGAATATTCACATTAGTTGGAGTACAGCTGGAAGATAATATGGGGAATATATAACAATGATTTTGGAAGTAGATGAGGATTGTGGTTAATAATATAAATACAGGAATGTTCTTCTACTACAGGGTGTTAAGTATGTGGGGATACATGGAAAAATATAATTAATGCAATTTATAGGCTATACAACATTGTAATGTTTTTCCAACGAAACCAAAGTTGGTACCATATTAATTCTATTAAAGGTTAAAAAAAGGAATATGGAGTTTTCTGAGATATGAATATGATTAAATAATTTTATCCTTTTTTTTTTAATAATAAGACCTCGACTTTGTCATTTAACTAATCTGTGTTCATCTGTGTGTCTTTCTGAACACTAGAGGAACACCTGAGTGAGCAGTTGCAATTAGGTGAGATAAAAGTGCTTGAAAAATAACTTTTTAGGAGTAATTATTCCTTAACTTGTTGAGCTGCCTTTTTCTGTTCTTTTATTTTTGTGAATTTGAAATAAAATTGTTAATAAACAAAATTTAAAAAGATGCTATTTACATTGTTGAAATGACACCAAAGATTTAGAATATTACACACTTAGTTGGCAAAGCAGTGGCAGGTATGAGAAAATGAGTCCAATTTTGAAAGAAGTCCTACTCTGAGTAAAGTTCTATCAAAGAGCATCACATGCTACAGAGATACCTTTAGTGAAAGGAAGAGTCAATTGATGTGGCCAACTTCCTTGTTGTCTTATTTTAAGAAATTCCCACAGTCCCCCACCCTTCAGCAGCCACCACCTGATCAGTCAGCAGCCATCCACATCGATGCTAGACCAACCACCAGGAAAAGATTATGACTCCCTGAAGGCTCAGGGGAGAGTTAGCATTTTTTACCAATGAAGCATTTTAATTAAGGTATGTACATTTTTTTAAAGACATAAAGCCATTTATTGCACCCTTGCTAGAGTACAGTATAATGTAAACATAAGTTTCATATGCAATCAAAACCAAAAAATCTGTGTGACTCATTTTATTGCAATATTTGCTTTACTGCCGTGGTCTGGAATTGAACCCACCTCATCTCTGAGAAAGGCCTGTACTGTTGTACCTGTGGAAGGGATAGCATTGAGAAGATTTTTCATTACAGCCATAGCATCCTCTTGGGACCTCCACGAAGGAACCCTCTCTCCAGTGTAAGTAAGTCTTTACCAGATTTCTTGTGAATAACTGCCTAATGTGTATGTTCTGGGTATTTTCACTAACTTTTCTTTTGAGTTGGCTCCCAGGAAACTCAGAGCCCAATTCAGGGACCCCCAGAGTGGGAAGGTGAAGATTTAAGGTCATATGTAGGTGCTAATGTATACCTGGTTTCACTTTGTGTTTTTCTGCCTTTACTTTCACTTCAACCCAATTTAGTCTCTTACTTAATTTTGAAAATCTTGTTCTGTATGGTTTTTACTGTTGTTCTTACTTAGAGTCCCTCTGGAATGAGATAGGGTAAAAGTAAATAATAACCCCCCTGCCTTGCCAGTCCTGTCTTGGGGTGGATTCAGGCCAGGGACTTGGGGAAAGGCTGGAGAGAGATGGGGTGACAGGCCTTAGAGGGGGTGGGGCAGGCCATGATGCAGTGCTGGGAACTGTTCCCAAAACTCTTGGACCTGAGCAATGCCACATTTCTTATTTTTCAAAATAAACTTAACATTGGCAAAAAAGTATTTAAATGTAAATTTATAGTATGAAATGAATAATAAAAGACTAATAGAAAAAACTTATACCAATATATTTGATAACTGAGACAAAATGGACAGTTTCCTTTAAAGAGACAAATTATCAACACTTAATCAAATAGAAATTAAATTCATAATGAGAAACCATCCCACAAAGGAAACTCCAGGCTCAGTGGCTGCACTGTTGAATTCTATCACACATTTAAGCAAGAATTAATATCACTGCTATGGAAAATCTTAGAGAAAATAGAGGAAAAAAACCACACTTTCAAATCATTTTGTGAGGCATTACCAAAAGCAGAGAAAGGCATCAAAAGAAAACTGTGGTGGTTAAGTTCATGGGTTAACTGGGCCAGGTTGTGGTGTCCACTTGTTTGGTCAAGCAAGCACTGCCATGATTGTTACTGTCAGGACATTTCATGGATTTACGTCATCAGTACATTGATGGCATCTATGACTGATGACATCTACAATCAACTGAGGAGATTGCCTTCATCAAATCAGTTGAAGACCTTAAAAGGAGAAGAGATGGTTTCAGCAGTCAGAGGAGGGAATCTCCATCTCTACTTCAGCCAGCTTCTCCAAGGAATTAATGGAAAACCTTCACTGGAGCTCCCAGCTTGCAGCCTGCCCTTTGGAATTTGGAATTTTGACTTGCCCATCCCTACAATCACGTGACACAACTCATAAAAATCTGTTTCCTTAGAGAATGCTTACTACTACAAAAATTTTATACCAATGTCTCTCAGGAACCCTTTTCAAAATACCAGCAAACTGAATCCAAAGTAATTTTACAATGATAATACATCATGACCAAGAAAGTTTTATCCCTGATGCAAGTTGGGATGAATATATGAAAAGTAATCTAATTCATCATTTAACAGAATAAAGCAGAATAACCATAAGACCAACTCCATGTAGTAAAAAAGTGTTTAAAAGTCAACATCCTTTGATAATAAAATTTCCAGTAAACTAGGAATAGAAGGCAACTTCTCCAAGGTGATAAAGTGCACCTATGAAAAATTACAGATATCAGCATATTTTATCATAAAAGACTAAATACTTTCTAAGATCAAGAACAAGGAAGGGATTTGCAATCTTGCCACTATTATTACACAATATACTGTCAAGCAAAGGAAAGAACAGACATACAGTTTATAAAAGAGAAGAGAAAGTGTCTCATTTTGCATGTTTCAGGATCACGTACACAGTAAATCCTACAGTAAAAAATGTTCCTAGACTAGTGAGTATAGCAAGATTGCAGGGTTCAAGGATGATATACAAAAGTCATTTTAATTCTATACCCAATGTAAAATTAGGAAAATGAAAATTAGATGTTCAATTTGCAATATCATCATAATAATAAAATAACTAGGTATCAATTTTTTAAAAGTGCACAAGATTTCTACACTGAAATCTGCAAGTACTTTGGAAGGAAAGTAACAAAAACCTAAACAAATGTGGAGAAATAACATGTCAAGAAATGGAATAGTCATTATTAAATTATCAGTTCTCCCCAAATTGGCTTACTGTTTAAATACACTAAGGATCAGAGTGTACTTAATAATATCCTATTCATGAACTATTGTGGTTAATAATCGAGAAAATGTGGCATTGGTGTGGAAAAAGTGGCCATGGTGGTTGCTGGGTGCGGGGAATTGGAGGAAGAGATGTGGAGGCATTCTCGGGACTTGGAGTTGTCCTGGGTGGTGCTCCAGGGACAATTGCTGGATGTTGTATGTCCTCCCATGGCCCACTGGATGGAACGTGGGAGAGTGTGGGCTATGGTGTGGAACACGGGACATGGGGTGCAGCGATGCCCGGAGATGTACTCACCAGACGCAATAGATGTGACATGATGATGGGGGAGAGTGTTGCTGTGGGGGGAGTGGTGCGGTGGGGGCAGTGGGGGTGAATGAGGACCTCATATTTTTTTAATGTAATATCTTTTAAAAAATGAATAAATTGAGTAACATTTGGAAAAAAAATAAAAATAAAAAAAATAAATATAATTCCAATCAAAATCATGGCAGGCTTTTAAGAAGAAATTGACAAGTGCAATTTATATGGAAACAAAAAGGACTTCCAATAGCCAAAACATTTTTTTAAAAAGACCTATTTCAAATTGAAAAATAATATAAAATAACAGGAAAGGGCAGCTCAGCAAGTTATGGAAGAATTACTTCTAAAAAGTTCTCTTCAGGCACTTTTATCTCATCAGATTCCAACTACTAACTCAGTTGTTCCACTGGTATTTGGAAAGTACACAGATGAAATAGATTGCTTAAATGCCTTAAAGTGCTTTTAAAAAGAAGAAATGTGGAGTTTCCAATGAGCAGATCTGAAAACTTTCTACGAGCTCCAGCAGCAGCCTCAGGGTAGTGTAGGTCAATGAACATAATAAAGGGCATAAATAGAACCACATGTGCACATGCTCATGAAAACGGCTTCCCCTAACCCAGTGGGGAAAGGACAGTCTTTTCAACAAATGATTGAAAGACTCAAAAACAGTTTTGAAAGAAGGAGCTGGCTGGCGCGAGGCCGAGGGGACCTGGACAGCTAAGACCCCCGAAGGAGAAACGACCCGGGATGCCGGGCTCCTGCGCGCAGCCTGGGGGAAGGTCCACCTTGGTGTCGGGGATGGTGGGCAGGTGCCTGGTCGAGGGTCTGGGGAGGGGGTCAGCCCTCGAGTTCGTGGGGTGCGTAGGCAGAGCCTGGGCGGGTCTTATCGCCCACCTCCCCGCCGTCCACTAGGGTCTCCAGTCCCCAGGCCGCGTCCTGCCCTCCGCCCTCCAGGACCCGCATCTCCGGGGCCTCCAGCTGCGAGGCCGCCTCCCCGCACCCAGCCCGGGTCGCACCAGCTCAGCTGATCAGGAGCTGAAGAAGTGCCTGCAGGTGGCCAAGGGCTCTGCCCACAGGCTGCCCAGGGCTGGGGGGAAAGCGGCGAGAGGGGAGACCCTGGGGCTCCTGGAACCAGGGGCCGCGGCCTCCAGGAGCCACACAGCCGCTCGCCCCTCCCTCGGGTCCTTGATTTCCTCCACCCAGTCTTAGGAAGAATCTGGTGAGGGGGCCCCTCAATCACTTCCAGTCCCTCACCCTGACTTCTTTTATTCCTGGGAGTGTTTGGATTACACCATTCCTGCAAAACAGAAAAGTGCTAAACAATTAATACAATCAAGTACAGGATAACACCTGAGTAGTTACCATCCAGGTGAGAATAGAGACCTCCACCCCGCCCTGGCCAGAAGCCCCCTCCGCCTCTCACTGAGAAGACCCCGTCCCTCCCCTCACTGTGTCCACGAGGATGCCCCCTCCCCTCTGGCTCCTTCCCATCTACTGTTTTCTCCTCCATCCCCCATTCCTCCCTACTTCCCCCCTCTCTTCTCTTCTCAGGAGACCCCCTTGTTCCTAGGCCAATGCCAGGGGGGCTCACTCTCCCTCTCCCCAGATCCTCGAGTTGGGGAATCACGGGCTGGATTCCTGGAGGAGGCGCCCTCATCCCTGGACGCAGCAGCAGGAACAAGCGTCAGGGCCGTGGGCGTCCAAGGACCTCTCCTAGGAGACGGGAGGACTGGTGTTGGGGGACCCCTAGCTTGTGGTCCACCTTGGTCCTGGGAACCAGATGGAATGGTCTGTAGATCGTGCTCTGCCCTGAGGCCAGAGTCCAAGGTCACCCACAGGGAGGAAACGTCTACGTCAGCGTGGTCGCACCCGACCCTGCCCTGGATCGCGGGCGCCCCCTGATGTGCAGATACTTGCCCGGATGCTGGAATCCAGGAAGACCCCGGGGAGGTCTCCCCTGAGGGCAAAGGGGAGGGCGGGTCTTCTGTCCTCCGCCCAGTGGCCACGCGGGGGCGCCGCCGCGCTCTCTAGGATTCCGACATTGGAGGGGTGGGGCTTGAGTGGGGCAGAGCTGGGGGACCTGGGGGCTCAGCACTGATGGGAAAGAGGGTGAACTTGCCTTCCGAGCATCCCTGGAGTCCACTGGAGTCAGACTCCGGGTGGTGCAGGGAGTGGGAGAGGAGGGGCGCTCAGCAGCCCTTGTGCCTCCTTGAGGTTTCCATCTCTTCCCAGAGCCCCCACCCAGCCCGCTTGAAGGCAGCACCTGGGAGCACTGGAGAGGAGAAAGAATTTTTTATCTACTCTCTATTCCTTTTCAGGGGGCTGGTTTTTTTTTAAAAAAATAAACTTTTAATCTTAGAATAGTTTTACATCTACAGAAAAAATGGTGAATGTGTTCAGAGAGCTCACAGACAACCCTGTTGCACACATTGTTATCATCTTACATTCCTGGCACTTTGTTCCTGATAATGAAGCAATATTGATGCACTATTAGTAACTAACCTGAAGTTCATGTGGATTTCATTAGCTTCACCCCAGGTCCTCTCCCTGTCCCGGGATCCCATCCAAGGCACCACATCACATTTAGTCCCATCAGGTCTCCTTCAGCTCCTCTGGCTGTGACAGTTTCTCAGATGTCCCTTGTTTTTGATGACTTTAACTGTTCTGATAGTCTTGGTCATGATGAGTAGATTTCCTCTCAATTTGAATTTGGTTGATATTTTTGTCATGGTTAGACCAGAGCTGTGGGATTCTAGGGAAAAGGCAACAGAGATGCCATATCTCAACAGCGTGAAAGAAGATGTGGCGTGACCCTGATTCATCTCTGGTGATGTGAGTTGGGTTTCCTGCCTGAAGTCACTGTTGACATCCCCCTTCCATTGTCCTCTTTGGAAGGACGTCTTCTGTGCAGTCCACACTCAAGAGGTGGGGAGTTGTGCTCAATTCAGTGAGGAGGAAGCATCTACATAAATCATTGGGAATTCTTGTTTTTGAGAGACTTCTCTTTTCTTGCCATATTTAATTATTTATCCAGTCCTTTACTGGCTCATGGATATCAATTTTGTACTTTCAGCTATAATCCAATTCTGTGCTATTTATTTTGTTGCTCAAAGTGTTCCAGTTTTGGTCATAGAGCATCCTTCCACTTGGCTTCTGAGTCCTTTTGACATGGCCCCATGGTTTTGTTTTGGACAATACTCACTTTCGGGCACTCCCATATGCTTCAGACTCATCCTATATTTCCTACCCCAGCCATAGATTCAGCCTTTTTTACAAGGAGCCTTGGTTCAGTTTTGAGATAATGGTATTAGAAATTGAGGTCTAGGCACTTTGTTTGCTCATTGCTATTGGGGTATCATTGCTTCTAGGCCTTCTCAGTAGAGAGAATTAGAAAATAATTGTAGAGAGAATTAGAAAAAATATACCAGTGCATGTGTAACACACATCTTTAACACATATACATACATATGTATCAATATTTATACTAAATTACATTAAGCCAAATGATTTGATTCCATGTCTCCAACTCTAATCTCATATCATATATTTCATTCTGGTTTTCCCCCTTGCAAATCTGTAAACTCCCAATTCTATGGTCAGAAATTTGGCTCTCTCCACCTACGATATTATTAATATTTACTTATTGTTCAGTCCTCATACACATGGACGTAGATCTCAGAATTGTTAGCCCCTATCCCATGAGAACAAAGTTTACCAACTACAGTCAGTGCTTATGCATAGTTCCTTTTGCCTTCAGTCATTTTTCTCCTCTAGGATTCACTGGGACTGGATCCCGGGGACCTCAAATGTGCAGAGAGAGGTTGCCTGTCACCTGCACCACCTCAGTTCTGTTTGCTGCTGTCTCACCTTGAATATCCCCTTCTTCTCTCTTTTGTTGCATCATCATCTTGCTGTGTGGTTTGCTGCACTGGCACACCTTGACCAGGAGGTCCCAGGGACTGAACAGGGTCCCCCCATAAGGTAGATGGAAGCCCAATCACTTGAGCCACATCTGCTTCCCTCAGTTTCCATTTAATTCATTTGTATTTATATTTTGTATAGATTGAGTCAAACAAAAACAAAAACCACAATGATGGAGCCTAACCTTGGACCCAGGGTTTCTGGTGGCAAAGATGAAATTGTTTCAGTGTCTTGACTGAATTACAGACATTTCCTCCTATGGCACTTGCTGTGTGAGAACCCCCATGGGAACACCATGGGGTACCTGAGATGGGGTGCTGAGAATAATTTAAAGAACTTCTTAGAGGAAGCAGATGTGGCTCAAGCAATTGAACTCCCACCTATTACATAGGAGGACTGTTGAGTTTTAAGAGTTCTTCATGCATTTTGGGCAGAAATTCTCTATCAGAAATGTGATTTGAAATATTTCATCTCTGTGGCTTGAGCCAATGATAAAATGTAAGCTCTCAAGAGAAAATTACAATTTTGGAAAACTGGTATCCATCACCCTAAGCTTGACAACTTTCGAATACACACACACTTTCTGGTGGGATCTGTGTTCATTTTAGAGGTGTGACTTTTGGAAATATGTCAAGAAATGGTCAACACTGGAAGATCTACATAACTCAGTGGGCCACTTTAAAATTCTCATGAATTATTACAAGATCCTTTCAGTGTGCAAAACAGATCTGGGGATTTCAATGTCACAAGATGAAATATTCAACAATAAGGTTTCAGACTGCAACTCACCTTTAGAAACTACACTCGTGCGCTTTTAGTGTAGTATCAAAGGTGAATGTCAATGCTCACCTGAAAAGGCTATTTAAAGTACTTCTCTCTTTTCCAATATTTATATCTGAGGCTGAATTTTTGTTCAAACCCAAATAACAGATTGAATGTGATATGAAAGCCCAGGGGTGCTCTACTGAGACTGCTGAGATAGGTTTGCCATGTTGTAAATTTATGCAGTCTTTTCATTACACTGTTCTCTTTTGGAATTAGTTATCGACGTGTAATGAGTTTTGGTATAAGTATCAATCTATAGGAATCAGTGTTTTAAATTCCGTTTTAATTTCTAGTATGGTCAGTAGCAGTAGAGGTCACCCAAACCCCTCGGGGTCCTCACTAATCTGTAAGCTGTGAAGTCAGGACCAGCCCTCATTGACAGGGGATGACAGAGTACTCGGTGCAGGGGAGGGGTCGGGCCAGTCCAGGACCCGGTCTCGCTCTCAGGGCCCCGCCCGAGGCTGGCCTGTGGGGCGGGAGGCGGAGGGGGGAGTCCCCGGTCCCCACAGGTTCATTCTCCGTCTCCCAACCCGAGTCAGGTCCTTCTGCCCGACCCTCGTGACGCGGGCCCAGGGCTGCCTCCCATTGCGGGCCCGGTTCTGGAGAAACCAATCGCCGGCCCTGCGGCCCATATAGAGCCAGCCCCGCCCCGCCCGACTCAGGTCCCGCCAGACCCAGGGATCCGGCCAAGGCACCGGGGACCCCCTCCTGCTGCTCTCGGGGACCCTGGCCTTGACCCAGGCCCAGCAGATCAGTCCTGGTTTCAGTGTCTAGTGAGTGGAGGTTGTGCCGTCGCTCCAGGAGATCACAGCTGTGTTAGGACAGGCACCGTGGGGTCCTCACTGACCACCCCTGCTCCTAGTGTTGGTGGAGGACTGTGTAGCATGCCCCTTTTTAGCTCCTAGGAAACATTTGTGAATTAAAAACAGCTAAAATCTCTGGCCTCCATGCAGGGAAGGTGCTGTGTGAACTCAGGTGGTCAGTTCAGGCCTCACTGAGGCCGTGACCTTTGAGGAAACTTAAAGGTCATGAAAGGCATATCCACGAGGATGTCCTGGAAGGTCTTCCCAGGCAGGGAACGGGTCAGCACATCGTGGTGGGCAGGGGTGGCCTGTGGTTCTGGGAAGAGCAGGAGGCTGGAGTGGGTAAAACAGCATCCTGGAGATGGGCAGAGGTCGGCCAGATCTTGGGGCTTGTGGTTATGGAAGGCTTAAATTTTCTGCATGAGATGGGAATTAAAATACATTTTTGAAAGGAGACCCATGTTGTGATTTATTTTAAATGAATATTTGGCCTGCTGTGCTGAGAATAGGATTGAAAGAGCAGTGAGTGAGGGAGTCGGGAAAACAGGGTGAAATCAGTACAGTGTTCCAACCTGAGATGTCAGTTGGTCTGCTTTGTATAAGAGCAGAAAAATGCTGGAAAATAGAAGTTTATATTTCTCAATATTATATGGTTTCCCAATGGGCTAAATTTGGGCCGAGAGAGAATGAGCAATCAGGTAGACACGGAAAAGTTCATCTGTACAAAGGAAAGAAGGAGTTGCCAATAGGAAGGTGGAGCTGTCGGCAGTGGCGTTGGGGAAGACCCTGGAGGGAGGATAGTTGAAGGGTCATTACAGGCATTTTTAACTTTGAGGACAAGTTGAATCTTGAGATGTCTACAGAAATGTAAGTGAGGTTGTCAGTTGCCATTAGAAATAAGAATCTGGGAAAGCAGACTTGGCTCAATGGATAGAGCATCTGCCTACCAGATGGGAGGTCCACGGTTCAAACCCAGGGCCTCCTTGACCCATGTGGAGCTGGCCCACATGCAGTGCTGATGCGCTCAAGGAGTGCAAGTGCCATTCACGGATGTCCCTCACATAGGGGAGCCCCACGCACAAGAAGTGCACCCCATAAGGAGAGCCGCCCAGTGGAAAGAAAGTTCAGCCTGCCCAAGAGTGGCGCCGGAGAGCTGATGCAACAAAAAGATACAGATTCCCCGTGCTGCTAACAAGAATAGAAGCAGACATAGAAGAACACACAGTGAATGGACACAGAGGACAGACAACTGGGTGGGGGAGGGGGAAGAGAAATATATAAAAATATAAAAATATTTAAAAAATCTTTAAAAAAATAAATAAGAATCTGGAGATTAGAAGAAGTGTGTGGGCTAGAGACACAGATTTGAGGGTTGTATTAGTCAGCCAAAGGGGTGCTGATGCAAAATGCCAGAAATCTGTTGGCTTTTATAAAGGGTGTTTATTTGGGGTAGAAGCTTACAGTTACCAGGCCATAAAGCATAAGTTACTTCTCTCACCAAAGTCTATTGCTACGTGTTGCCACGTGTTGGAGCAAGATGGCTGCTGACATCTGCCAGGGTTCAGGCTTCCTGGGTTCCTCTCTTCCCAGAGCTTGTTTCTCTCTGGGCTCAACAACTCTGCCTGCTCTACAGGGCCAGCTCTAGACTATCAGGCAAATGGCTGGTCTCTTTTGCTGGGGCCTCTGCAGTGTCTCATCCAGCCTTCTCTCTGCAGCTCTGTGTATTCACTTCCTGGGCTCCAGCATTGAAAGTCCAACCTCCCTTCTCTGCTCTGTGGCTTCTTTTCAAGTCCCTGCCCCCTCAGGCATCCTACTGATGAGGCCCAATCGTAGCCCTATACATAATTTAATTTCAGCCAGAGGAACAGACCAGTTTACAAACATAATCCAGTATCTATTTTTGGAATTTATAAACAATATCAAATGGCTATGAGAATGATGCCATATAAGTGCTATTTTGAACTTAAGGAATGGTTGAGGACACCATTGGTGTGATTAACTACAGAAAGGAGAGGGTGTTTGTGGAGGACTGAATAGAACACCCCATTTAGCTTCTGGGAAACAGTTGTGAACTAAAACAGCTAAAACCTCTGACCTCGGTGCAGGGAAGGTGCTGTGTGGACTTGGGTGGTCAGTGCAGGCCTCACTGAGCAATGACCTTTGAGGACAGCTTGAAGGTCATGAAGGTATTTCCTTGAGGATGTCTGGAAAGGTCTTTCTGGGCAGGGAACCGGGCAGCACGTTGTGGTGGGCAAGGGTGGCCTGTGGTTCTGGGAAGAGCAGAAGGCTGGAGTGGCTGAAGCAGCATCATGGATTCGGGCAGAGGTCGGCCAGATCTTGGGGCTTGAGGATACGGGAAGACTTAATTTTCTGCATGAAATGGGCATTTTTGAAAAGGGGACCCTTGGGCTGCTGTGCTGAGAATAGGATTGAGAGGTGAGGGGTCAGTGAGGAAGTAGGGAAAAGAGGATGAAATCAGAGCAGTGCTCCAACTAGAGATGTCACTTGATCTGCCAGGATAGGAGCAGGGAAAATAGTGGGAAATAGTTTCCTAAAGAATTACATTTGACTTGTGAGACAAAAAGCAATCAGAAGGAAACAAAAAGATTTTTGTGCAATGGAAGGGTTTTGCAAATAGAAAGGTGAAGTTGTCAGTGGAGGTGGAAGACTCTGAAGGAGGATAGCTGAAGGTCATTACAGGCATTCTATTTAGGAAAATATGAATCTGAGATGTCCATCAGAAATGTAAGGGAGGTTATCAGTTGCCATTGGAAATAGGAATCTAGAGATGAGGAGAAGTGTGTCGGCTGCAGACACTGATTTGGGGGTGAGGCCATATAAGTGATATTTTGAACCTAAGGAAAGGATGAGGTCACACATGGTATGATTAGTTACAGAAAGGAGAGGAACAAGGGCTGACCCCTGGACCTCCCAGAGTTCAGCAATGCATGGACCACACTCGACTGACCACATAGACCAGGGAGCTCCAAACTTCTCTGTGCATAGGAATTCCCTGACATCCCACAAGGATCCAGAAGGTCTGGGAGAGCATGAGGTTGTGTGTTCATAACAAGGGGTTGCTGAGCTGCTGGATTTTAGGTCCATCTTCAGAGCAAGAACCCAGACCAGGGAGGCCTCGTGTCTGTGCTCCAGCTCCCCTGCGGGTGGTGGAATGTGCCTTCTGGGCTCTTGCCCCATGTCCTGAAGGGGGGTCTGGGGAGAAGCTTGAGTGTTTCATCACAAGACCCTCAGGCCATCCTGGCTCAGCTGGATGGTGAAGCTTGCTCCCCCAGTGATGAGCATATCACCCCACATGGTACTTAAACCATGTAAAAAAGTCCTTTCTGGAAAAGAAAAGGAAGAAATCTATCATCAGTTATGAGAGTGATGTTGGAGAATGCATGTGCTTTCTCTAAGATGGGGCATATAGTCAGGTGGGGATTTATACAGTGGTTCAACCCTCTCCATAAATTAGACCTCTGAATTCTTCCTATGTGACACTATTTCTTAGATTTCTCAGTCAATTATTTGGTGCAATTAAATGCAGTTCAGATTTTTCTAATTTTTACATAAGGAGTTTATACATGCAGTACAGGGGCTCATTTCTTTTTGGGAAAAGCCACAGAACCGGGAACTTGAGGCCACACAGCCAGGACCAGAATCCATGACTTGCACCAGGTCATGTCCCCTGTGGGAACCAAGGCTACTGCTGCTGGGCAAGAGGCTTAGCCACCAATTGGCCTGACACTGGACAAGGTGCTGCAGGATTGAGCCCAGGACCTCATACCAGGAAGCAAGTACACAACCACTTGAGCTGCATCCAGTCCCCAACCTTTATATTTTTTATGTGAACCCTGTAATAGTCTAATACACCCCCCAGGTTTAAACACTATGCTACTCAGAGTCTGGTCACAAGTAGCTGGTCAACAAATTTTTTAGCAGACCAAAGACATGATATGAATACTCCTCCTTTGCTTGCATGTCTCCAGTCTGGGACAAGATAGTTTTACTTGTTGCTCTCACAGTTTCTTAGCCATAGACCACATTGAGAAGCATTGGTGGAGATCGACTATTCCAGCATCTACCCCAGTGTCCAGTACCGGGCAGGAATTAATGGGTAGCTAAGGAGATTCCATTTTCAGTTATATGGTAGGTGCACTTTTAAGGCTGTCTCTTCCACTGGATAGAAGTAAAAATGGATAAAATATTTACTTTCCTGCCTTACACCACTATAATTTCCAACAAATATAAGAAACAAGAGTTTCAGACATTGAACAAGAGGTAGCACTAGGACCATGACTCCTGAGATGATGTTCACAAAATAGCTGAGTCCTGCAGCTCTCCAGCTTCCTTTCTGGAGGGAATTTCCTAGACTTAGTCTAGAAGGAGGCACCCTAAGAGAGCCATGCAGTCTCCCTGAGTAGGGGGAACTGGGTTATGAATTTGGGGTGTCCAGGACAGCTAGAATCCACAACGTGAAAGTCAATAGAGAAGAGAGTTGAACAGGGAGAACTCTGGAAGTCTGCAGGGGGTTCGCCTCAAGTCTTCAGCTGATCAGGGCATATGTGTAACGGACTTCCCAAGAATGGAGAGCCACCCAAAAGAACCCCAGGGAGCTGTGCCCATTGCTCCACAGAGAAAAAAAGAAAAAGAGAAACCACCATGACACACCACAGTCATGGAGAAAAAGAAAATCCTAAAAGCAGCAAGAGGAAAGCACCTCATCATATGCAAGTGATCTGCAATGTGATTAAGTGCCAAATTCTAGTTGGAAACCATGAGGCTAGAGTGCAGTGAGAGGACATATGTTTTAAGTGCTGAAAGGTAGATTTTATCAACCAATACAATAGTTTTGTATTGGCAAAATTATCCTTCCAAAATGAGGGGAAAACCAAGATAGTTCCAGATAAACAAAAGCTGAGGGAATTCATTTCCACTAGATTGTCCTATAAAATTGATAAATAGAAATCTTTCAGAATGAGGAAAAGGACACTAGGCAGTTATTAAACACCAGTTGAAGACCAAAAAGATCCATGATAAGGTGACAACATCATCACTGTATTCCTGTTTAAAAGGTATTTCTACCTTTTATTTCTTGCATGATTTAAAATCAAATTAGTTAAAATCATATTTCATCATGCTCAAAATATAAAGCTGTATCTGTGGCAAGAACAATATATAGAGGAGGATAAAATGGCATAGATTTGTATGCTATACAAATTAATTTAGTGTCAATTCAATATGATTATGATTATCATAGATCTAGTGTGTTAAATGTAAATTCCATGGTCACCATAAAGAAAATATTTTAAAAAATACAGAAAAGGAAATGAGAAAGATTTGCATCTGTTTCACTGCAGATCACATATACACAAAAGGAAGAAGCAAAGGAGGAAATGTGGTTTGAAAATGCATGAGACATGAAAAATTAATGACAAAATAAATAAACTAAGTTCTTATTTTATCTTTTTTATTATATACTTTAAAAATACATTTAGAATATATATATGTTTCATGAAAAATGTAGGGGGTTCCCATTCCCTACCCCTCCAACATTTTCCCACATTAACAACATCCTTCATTAGTGTGGTACATTTTTTACAATTGATGAACACCTTTTGGAGTATTGCCACTAAGCGGGGATTATAGTTTATATTGTAGGTTACACTCTGTCCTGCACAATTTTGTAAGTTATGACAAGGTATATAATGGCCTGTTTCTGTTATTGCAATGTCAGTCAAGACAATTAAAAAGCCCCCCGAAATACCCCCTATTTCCCCCTCTCCCTCCCCTCAGAGCATCCAGTGGCCACTGCCTCCACATCAATGATAAAAGTTCTTCCATTGCTGGAATAACAAGTCTATAGTAGATTAGCTGTAAGGCTACTCTAGTCCATCACTCATTCCCAGTCCTGAGGATTTAAAAGGATTAAACTCTCCAATCAAATGGGAGAAATTGGCTGAATGGATAAAAAGTCATAGCTCAACTATAGGCTTGTTACATGAGACTCGCCATAGATCCAAAGACAAAAATAGGCTGAAAGTAAAATGATGAAAAATACTTTATTCAAATGGAACTAAAGAGAGCTGGGATGGCTATGCTAATATCAGAATAAAATAGACTTTAAGTCAAAACCTGGTACAAGACACAAACAAGGATATATTATATAAAATATATAGCACTATATATTAATAAAATTTTCAATCTAATTAGAAAATATGACAACTGTAAACATATAAGCAGAAATGACACCATTTTTATGTAGAAAATCCCAAAGAATCTTCAAGAAAACAAGTAGACCTAGTTAACAAATTCAGCAAAATTGTATGGAACCAGATGAGCACAAAAAATCAGTTGTTTCTACATACCAGTAATGAAAAGCCAAAACCAGAAATCAAGAAAACAATTCCATTTATAATAAAATCTAGAAGAATAAAGTATCTTGGAATAAATTTATCAAGTAGGTGAAAGACTTGTACACTGAAAACTACAAAACACAGCTGAAAGTAATAAACAACTAAATAAATGTCAATACATGCCTTGTACATGGTTTGGAGATGTAACATTAAGATTACAATACTATTTAAAGTGATCAACAGTTCTACATAATCTATATAAAAATATCCAGCAGAGTTTTTTAAAAGGTAGAAATGGAAAGCCAACTCTGTGATTTCTCCTTTTTTAGAAAGTCTGCTGTATATTTTTGTATACAGATTACGTAGAATTGTAGATCACTAGTTGTCCTGAATGATATTGCATGGATAGATGCAGGACATTGTATATCCTGCCATAACCCATTGAACGGACTGGGAGAGAGTATAAACTACAACATAAACTATAATTCATGCTGTGTAGCAATGTTCCAATGTGTACTCATCCAATACAATGAATGTACCACACTAATGAAAGAAGTTGTCCATGTGGGAGGACTGGGGTTGGGGTGGGGAGTGGGGTATATGGAAACCTCTTATATTTTTTAGTGTAACATTTTTTGTGATCTATGTATCTTTTAAAAAAATGATAATAAAAAGAAACAAAGAAAAGGGAAAAATTATATGGAATCAGAATGGGTCCCATATATCCAAAATTATCTTGATAAAGAAGAATGATATTAGGGTCACTTGCCTCCCAATTTCAAAACTTACAGCTATTAAGACATTGTGATTCTGGAATAAGGAAAGACAGATAGATCCTCTGGTCTACCCCAGACCACATCATCCAAAAGTCACCAGCAGATAGAGCAGTGGAATGACCTCTTGATGATGACACCATGCTAGAATGGGGAACCATGCAGCAGGATGAAGTTGACACCAATTTTAGACCAGCAGCCCCTATGTGATCCTGTGCTTCCAATAGGCAGAATAAGTTGGTATGCCAAACAGGGGAGGAAGAAGGATGGCCTTGCTGACCATCACTCCTGCAGCTGTGTGGGGTGTTTGTGCTTCCCGCCAATCAACAGTGGCTGCTGTACAATGAGTCTTTGCTCCCAGAGGGAGGAGGTTTCCAACAGGGGCACAGAAATGAGTCCCTGAAAACTAGAGCTCTGGCGTCACTATTCCCTTTGGGGTCCTTCTGCCAGGAGACCAGCAG
The DNA here is from genome assembly GCF_030445035.2 of Dasypus novemcinctus. Taxonomy (NCBI): domain Eukaryota; kingdom Metazoa; phylum Chordata; class Mammalia; order Cingulata; family Dasypodidae; genus Dasypus; species Dasypus novemcinctus. The sequence goes on from NC_080694.1 coordinate 66,340,029, forward strand.
GCAGAGGAAGGAGTAGAGGTAATTGTGCCCAATCACCCTGGTCAGTGAGATGGGAACAGGGAGGAAAACGTGTGGCCCCCAGGTGATGCATGGGGCATCTCTAGAAACTCCCATGTCCATTGTAGAATGTAAAGGGACAAATAGCTTAGGTAGCTGCGAAGGAGAAATAGCTTCAGGGTGGATAGAGTGAGGCCTGAAAATGGAACAGCTGGGATTTGGAAACTGGACTCCCACTAATTTTATTTGTAGAAAACAAAGGAACATGCTGCCTTAGATTTATCTTGAATCCTGGGATTCAGGGAACTGGGATATTTGTTATGATGCTGGTCCTGGATCTTCCTTAGAAGTCCCAGAGAAGCTCCATTTCCCACCTCCTCACCTGAAATATGGTTTACAGTTAAATATATCTTATATAATTTTCTCCATTTTGCAAAGATCATTTGCATTTGATCTCATTTGCACCACATCTGTCATTGTGCCCCATTGCATGGTATGGAAAGGTAGGTCCTCCTCTCATAATATCAACCTATGTACATACTCACACATTCACTTAGTAGTTTCTCCTACATCAGGCCTTATATTAGATGCCAAAGAAATGTGCTAAATGAATAATGCCATGATTAACATCTACTCAGGTTTGTCATAAATCATTTCAGATGAGGTGCAACATAGACATTCAGTGAATATTTTTTTCAGTTGAAAAAATCTCAGAGAAAACAGCCACTCCCTGGAAATGTTGAATGAATTTCTTTTTCAGTTGAGGATTCTCATAAAAGAGTCTCCACCAACACCAGTGCAGTGAAATACAAGTTTCTAGCACCTGTTCATCATGAAATAGCAGGATCAGAAGAAAAAGAAGGACCATGAGGTGGGCAACAGTATAAGCTTGTCTGTGCTCCCAAGGACAAGTGGAAATGGGCAGGATGAAAGGGTAAAATTCCCGGTTTCTTGCTTGAAAGATCCAACTTTGAATCTTTGATTCTTGGATAGCATATAACCAATAAAACTGTGAAAGATTCACTAATATTTAAAAGAACAAGTATTTATTTTTCATTGAGATCATGAATTCTGAGGACTTTGGAAGTGTCATGATTCTGTGATAGGACAATTATCTAATTCAACAAAATGTTAGCACTTGGGGTATAGAAGAAAACAGGAGTTAAAAAGTCTTCAAATCACATGGTCAGACCAGGGATGACAGGGAGAAGATCAATTTAAACTCCTTAGTGAGTGTATTAAGTTTTCCTTTCCTGTACAGGACACAAATGACTAATTGAAATAGAAACAAGAGTTTCTTTCCTCAAAAGACATTGATGTATTTGTCCTGGTTTTTGCTACAGCAACATGGATAAGCTGGGAACTGTATTTTCCCAAATCCCCTTCCCTGAATGTTTATGGTAAGAGCTGATCAAGTGAAGAGATCAATGAATTTGGAAGACAGAGTAGTTAGGAGACATTACTCTCACTGTTTGTCATGTTCAGACACAGGTGTAGGGTGTCCAGAGGGTTTCAGCTTGTCCTTGGCTTCATCCCAGCCAGTCTTAGCAATGGTTAGTTGAGACTGAAGGTCAACAGTAGCCTTAGACTCACAGTCAGGTGCTTGGTTGTGACCACATCGATGTGATAGCTAAAGAGAAGCTGCAGAATCCCATAGACTTCTCCACATGCTCTTCCTGTTTGATCTCATTTTGCTGACTGGCATCCTTGCCTTCTCACCCTTCCCTCCAAGCCTCAACCAGCCCACATGCACCAGCTCTTCAGTGGAAGAGTTAAGGGCTCCCTCTCTACCCAATACCCACTACGAGATCTTCACTTCCCCTGGCATCGACTTATTTAGGTCTGCTTCAATTTTTCTGAGCAATGTTTCACATTTTTCAGGGTAAAGATGTACAATACCACCATTTTGCCACTGTCATGGTCATGACTATTCCAACTAGATTTATCAATCCTGAAACTAGAAGTAAGTGTTTTATGAGGAATATAATATTTGTAATGCCTCAAATATTTCCCCTCAGGTTACCTACTAATTAAATGGGAGGAAATGATTCTGTTACATTTAATTAATATTACTGATGAAGGAAAAAATTTCATTTGCTTCCTCTGCAATGTACTAAAAACATGACATCACTAATATACTTACCAAGAGTGTTTAACCTGAATCTTAAAATGAGGAAACCTTACATAAAATCAAATGCAAAGGACTTTCTACCCAAAAAATTGCTTGAACTCTTCAAAATCATTTAATGTTTTGAAAGACAAAGAAAAGCTCAGAAACCATACCTGATTAAAGAAGAGTACAGGAACAAAACAGTAACTACAGTATGTGCTCCTAGAGTGGGTCTGGGTTGGAGAAAAGTTGCTACAAAGGACATTTTTGTGATAATTGATGATATTTGCATATGAATTGTACAGTAGGTAATAGCATTGTATTAATAGTATTCATGAATTAGATAATTGGACTGTGGCTTGCAAGAGAATAACCTTTTCCTTAGGAAATACATGCTGAATTATTAGAAGTAAAAAGAGATGACACCTGCAAATCATTCTGAAAACGGTTAACAGAACTAATAATTTGCATATGTGTATGCAGTTCTCCACCCTCCCATAGAGGTTTGGGATCCACTACCCCCACCTCCATTTTGAGGGATCTTTTTCTTCAATGTTTTTTATTTGTCTGTGGTGACATTCCTGGGCCCCATGGTCCCCGGATGCATGGTCCCCAGGTCAGTGTCCCCTGAACCCCTATAGCCTGTGTTCCATGGACCTATGTCCTTGGGTCTGCAGAGTCTCAGACTTCCCTTTCCCAAGTCCAGCGCTCCTGGAGGTCCGGGATTGCCTTACCCCTCCGGATTTCGACTGACTCTGTGTGTGGGAGGGATTCAGTGAGGGGTGCAGTAGGGGAGACTGACTAGTGTGGGATTGATTTTGTGGTGTTTCCCCACCCCCTTTTTTTCTTTTCTTGTGCTTGGAGGAGAATACCGGCTGGCTTGAGGAGAGTCTGGGAAGAGAGGGGTGGCAAATCTGCTGATAAAGCCCAATTCACCTAAATACCCTGGGATAGGAAACTTGAAGGTGGAGTCAGAAAAACAACTAGCCCTCTCACAGCACACCTAAAGGAGAGGGATTGTAGGAGCTGCTTTCCAAGCCTCCAATAGCATACTTGGGGTTCCTGGTGAGGTGTGGCTGCTCTCTCTCTGGAAATTAAAAGTCATTGTTTTCTGTGCAGAGTTGATTCAACAAGAACCTACTTGAATCTCCTACTAGACCTCTCAGGCAGCTTTCCTGCAGCCTGGGAGACAGGGAAGTGAGGAAGGGAGAAAAGGGGGAACGTCAGACCCCTAAGTGTTTTATTTAACTACAAACAGGATTCCTTGCTTGAAACTTTCCTATGCATTTAGTTGGTTTTTCCTTCCTCTTTATCCCCTCCAAGGCCCTTTTTTCTTTCTTCTTTCTTAATCTTTTTTTCCCTGCTTACTTCCCCACTCCCTTTTGTCCCTTTTTTTTTCCTTTTTCTTTCTTTCTCTGCTTTCTTATTCTTCTTACATTAGGTGCTGCAGGGAGAGCTTCACAATTGCTGTATTTCCTCATCCTCCATTTACTCTTTTTTGGGTGTATTGATTTAGGCCACCAACACTATTGCCTTTCCTCTACATCTTTCTATCCTCCATCATTGATTGTTTCTCTTACATTACACCTCTCTTTGTTTGCCCCCCTATTTTTTGATTTGTATTACTAATACCTTTGTTCTGTTTTCTGCCTTATATTCAGTCTTTATATTATTGTCCTCTCTTTTCTCTTTCCCTCTCTCCTGAACACACAGGCCTTTTAATTCACACTGTATTCCTCCCCATGTTCAGATTTTTACATACTCTACTTTCCTTACTGTTATAACTCTACATACCTTACATGAGTCTAATATCCATCCTCCTATATCTCACATGGTTCCTCTGTTAATATGTACTATCAGTACTAATATTATTCACTTTTTTTCTTACTCCATTTGCATTCTCTGGCCCCAATATTTTCCTTCAAGTGAACTCAGCCAACAACAAGGAAATAGAATAAGAAAAACAAAGTGACAAAGAAAAGACTTAACACGCACACAAAAACAACAACTAATTAAACTCCAAACTAGACAAAGAAGCTAAGCAACTGACTAATCCCATCAAGATAAAATAATGAACAGACAGCAACAAAAAAGTACAAACCAAACCAATAATCAGGAAAACATTCCCCAATCCAATGAACAAACTAAAAACCAGGAAGAGGAGTAGAAAATCACACAAGTAATTAAAGATCTCAAAACATATATTAGGGACCAATATGATGAGCTGAAGGAAAAGATTAAGAATATGAAGAAAACAATTGGAGAGAATACAGAAGAAATTGCAATCATACACAAAAATATAACAGATATGATGGTGATGAACAGCACAATTCAAGAAATCAAAAATACACTCTCAGCAAATAACAGCAGACTCAAAGAGGCAGAAGAGAGATTAAGTGATGTGGAAGACAATACATACGAAATCAAACAGATAGTAGAACTGGTCAAAAAAAAAAAATCCAGCAGGAGCTTAAGGACCTGAAAGGCAATACAAAATGCAAAACATACATATTATAGGCATTCCAAAAAGAGAAGAAAGGGGAAAGGGGACAGAAGGGGTGTTGGAGGAAATAATGGCTGAAATTTTCCCAAAGCCATTGAGGGAGATGGAGGTACATGTCCAGGAAGCACAACACACCCCAAACAGCATAAATCCCAACAGGCCTACTCCAAGACATATACTTGCAAGTTATTCAATTCTCAAGACAAAGAGAAAATTCTAAAAGCAGCAAGAGAAAACAGAACCATCATATACAAAGGAGGCTCCATAAGATTAAGTGCTGATTTCTCATCTGAAACCATGGCAGCAAGAAGACAGTGATATGACATAGTCAAGGTACCAAAAGAAAAAAATTTCCAACCAAGAATACTCTGTCCAGCAAAGTAAGCATTCAAAAATGATGGAGAGTTAGAAATATTCACAGATAAACAGAAACTAAGAGAGTATGCCAATAAGAATCCTGTCCTTCAAGAAATACTAAAGGGAGTTCTGCAGGAAGAAAGCAAAAAACAAGAGAGACAGAGTTGGAGGAGTGTAAGAACAACTAAAAAGACAAAAATAGATAAAGAAAATCAAATAGAATATGACAAACACAAATCCAAAGAAAATATGGGTAATAGAAGTAATTCCTTGAAAGTAAAAACACTGAATATCAATGGATTAAACTTACCTGTCAAGAGATTCAGACTGGAAGATTGGATAAGGAAAGATGCCCCATCTATATGCTGTCGGCAAGAAACACATCTTAGACCCAGGGATTCAAGGAGGTTGAAAGTGAATGGCTGGAAAGCAATCTTACAAGCAAACAATAACCAAAAAAGGGCAGGAGTAGCTATATTAACATCAGAGAAAACAGACTTTAAATGCAAAACAATTGTGAGAGAAAAGGATGGACTCTACATATTAGTCAAAGGGATAATCTTTCAAGATATAGAATAAACATTTATGCTCCTAACAAGGGTGCCTCTAAATATGTGAGGCAAACACTGGAAAAACTAAGTGAATGAATAGATGCCTCTACAATTATAGTGGGGGACTTTAATTCACCACTATCAACTTTGGACAGAACATCTCATAAAAGAATCAATAGAGAAACAAAGACTTTGAAAAATATATTAGAGGAGCAGGACTAATAGACATATAGAGAACATTCCACCCAAATACAGAAGGATATACATTCTTCTCAAGTGCACACGGATCATTTTCCAAGATAGACCACATGCTAGGCCACAGAAAAAGTCTCGATGAATTCAGAAAGATAGAAATCATAAAAAAATAATTTATCTGACCACAGTGGAATGAAGCTGGAAATCCGCAAGGGCCAGAGGCCCAGATTTGGCAACAAGATTTGGAAGTTAATCAACACACTCTTAGAAAAACAGTGGGTCAAGGAGGAAATCTCCAAAGAAATTAATAACTACCTTGAAACTAATGAAATTGTTAACACAATATATCCAAACTTATGAGGTGCAGCAAAAGCAGTACTGAGAGGGAAATTTATAGCCATAAATTCATACATCAAAAAAGAAGAAAGAGCTAAAATTGAAGAACTAGTGCACACTTGGAGGAATTAGTTAAAGAACAACAAGCTAACCACAAAGGAAGAAGAAAGAAAGAAAGAACAAAGATCAGAGCAGAACTAAATGAAATAGAAATAAGGAAAAAACTTGAAAAAATAAACAAACCAAGAGCTGGTTCTTTGAGAAGATCAATAAAATTGACAAACCCTAAGCTAGAATGACAAAGAAAAAAAGAGAGAAGATGCAAATACACAAAATAAGAAATGAGAAAGGAGATATCACCACTGATCCCACAGATATAAAAACTATCATAAGAGGATATTTTGAAAAACTATATTCCAACAAAAACAACAATTTAGAGGAAATGGACAAATTCCTAGAAACACATAAGCAGCCTACATTGACAAAAGAAGAAGATGATCTCAACAAACCATTCACAAGTAAAGAGATAGAATCAGTCATTAAAAACCTCCCAAATAAAAAGAGTCCTGGGCCAGAGAGCTTCACAGGTGAATTCCAGAAAACATTCTGGAAAGAACTAACACCAGTCTTGCTTAAACTCTTCCAAAAAATTGAAACAGAAGGAACATTGCCTAACTCATTCAATGATGCCAACGTTACTCTAGTACCAAAGCCAAACAAAGACACCATAAGAAAGGAAAATTACAGACCAATCTCTCTAATTAAACTTGACGTGAATATCCTCAACAAAATACTTGATAATCATGTTCAATGACATATTAAGCAAATTATACACCATGACCAAGTGGGGTTCATTCCTGGTATGCAAGGATGTTTCAACATAAGAAAATCAATCAATGTAATACAGCATATAAATAGATTGAAGGGGAAAAAACCACATGATTATATCTATAGATGCAGAAAAAGCATTTGACAAAATACAGCACCCTTTCATGATAAAAGCTCTGCAAAAAATTGGAATACAAGGAAATTTTCTGAATGTGATAAAGAGTATACATGAAAAACCCACAGCCAACATTTTTTACAATGGTGAAATCCTAAAATCTTTCCCTTTAAGATCAGGAACAAGACAAGGATGCCCACTATCACCCCTCCTATTAAATATAGTCTTAGAAGTACTTGCTTGAGCACTGAGGCAAGAACCAGACATAAAAGGCATCCACATTGGAAAGGAAGAAGTCAAAATTTCACTATTTGCAGATGAAAACCTATACATTGAAAACCCTGATAAGTCTACAACAAAGCTTCCAGAACTTATAAATGAGCTTAGTAAAGTTGCAGGTTACAAGAAAAATGCACAAAAAATCAGTAGCATTTCTGTACACTAATAATGAGCAAGCTCTGGAGGTAATCAGGAATCAAATACCATTCACAAGAGTGAAAAAAAAAATCATATACCTAGGAATAAATTTAACTAAAGAGGTAAAAGACTTATACACAGAGAACTACACAACACTGTTCAAGGAAATCAAAGAAGACCTCAATAAATGGAAGAATATTCCCTGTTCATGGATAGGAAGACTAATATACGAAATATTATTAAGATGTCTATCCTACCATAACTGATCTACATATTCATTGCAATCCCAATAAAAATCAACCGAGTATTCTTTAAGGAACGAGAAAAAATAACTATGAAATTTATTTGGAAAGGAAAGAGGCCCCGAATAGCTGAAGACATATTGAAAAAGAAAAATGAAATTGGAGGAATCACACTACCTGACTTCAAAACATACTACAAAACTACAGTAGTGAGAACAGCATGGCATTGGCACAAGGATAGACACATTGACCAATGGAAATGAATTGAGAGTTCTGATATAGATCCTTATTTATACAGCCATATGGTATTTGACAAGGCCACCAAACCCTCTCAAATGGTCTTTTCAACAAATGGTGCCTGGAGAACTGGATACCCATATGAAAAAGAATGAAGAGGATTACCAACTTACACCTTATACAAAAATCACCTCAAGATGGAACAAAGACCTAAATATAAGACCTAAGACCATAAACGCTTTGGAAATCAAACTAGGGAAACATCTACAGGACCTTGTAATAGGAAATGGCTTCATGAATTTCACACCAAAAGCATGAGCAAATAGATAATTGGGACTTCCTCAAAATTAAAGCCTTCTGCACCTCAAAGGAGTTTGTCAGAAAAGTGAAAAGGGAGCCTACACAATGGGAGAAAATATTGGTAACGATATATATGATAGGTGATATATCTTGCATATATAAAGAACTCCTATATCTTGAAACTAAAAGACAAACAGTCCTTTTAAAAAATAGGAAAAAGATTTGAATAGACACTTCTCCAAAGATGATATACAAATGGCTAAAAAACACACGAAAAAATGCACAAAATCCCTAACTATTAGGGAAATGCAAATCAAAACAACAATGAGATACCACCTTACTCCCATAAGACTGGCAACTATCAAAAAATCGGAAGACTGCAATTGTTGGAGAGAATGTGGAGGAATGGGAACACTCATCCACTGCCAGTGCAAATGCAGAAGCATCCAGCCCTTCTGGAGGACAATATGGCAATTTCTCAAAAAAACTAGCTATAGATTTGTCATATGACCCAGCAATTCCACTGCTGGGTATATACCCAGAAGATCTGAAAACACGGACACAAACTGATATATGCACACCAATGTTCATAGCAGCATTGTTCACTATTGCCAAAAGTTGGAATCAACCCAAATACCCACCAACAGATGAATGGATAAATAAAACATGGTATATACATACAATGGAATGCTACTCAGCTATAAGAACAAATACAGTACAAACACATGTGATAACATGGATGAATCTTGAGAACCTTACGTTGAGTGAAGCAACCCAGGCATTGAAGGACAAACACTACATGACCTCTCTGATATGAAATATCTCAGAGAGCTAGAGACTGGATGATAAACTTTAAGGTAGTTGGAGGGTAGAGGAAGGTTGTGAGCTGACAGCTGCTTGGATGAAATCTATGATAAACTGGAGTAAGTATTTGTACAGGGAAGGGATAAAATAGGGGCATAGGGATAACTTTGGGTGGTGCTGCATGGGCTTTTGGGGCACTAGGGATGGGAGGATGGGCCAGGTTGCCCAAGGAATTGGGTAGAGGGTGAGGGGAACATTTGATTATGGGAGATTATCAGGTATGTGGTTGAAATTGTGATGCAGAGAAAACTCTTTAGATAATGCAATATGGAAAGTTGCCTGTTTGGGATGCTTAAGGAGGGGGGCATCTGACCCAAAGCAAGCTTCTAGGGAGTGTGTGGGTGCCCATTTTGTCATAGTGGATTAGATCATTGGGTGGAGACCCATACAATGAGAGTGAAGGTATACCCACATCCTGGGGAGGACTGATGATCTCAAACAGAGGGAATTTTATCTCTTGAAAGGACCTGTGGCTCCCAATGGGTTAGGGTAGTCAAGTATGTCAAGCCCTCAACATTTTTGCAAGTATCCTGAATATGGTCCCTCAAGTAATGAAGATTGATTGTCATGGTGGGCCCTGAGGGAAGGGGGAAAGAGGTGTTGAATACATGGAATAATGGTAACTGTGGGGCAATAGAAGTGTTCCACAAGATCATGCCATGATGAATATACGTCATGTTAAATTACACCAAAAATGTATAAAAGTCTATAGGCTCAAATGTAAACTGTAATGTAAACCATAAGATAGCTAAAAATTTAGAAAATTGTATAATCTAAAATATAAAACATAATGTAAACCCAAATGGAACCATGTTTGAAAATTATCATTTCAATATCTGTACATTAGCTGCAGCAAATATAACATGAACATGTAAAAAGATCACTTTTGGGGAAGGGACAAAGGGTTTAATGTTGGATATGTGGGAGTACCATATATCGAATATGTGAATTCCTGTGACCTAAAACTTATGTCAAGAGAAACTTGATAATCAGGAAAAAAAAAGAGAGAGAGAGAAAGTAGATACTGAGGAAGAGATGGAAGAAATTGCTTTGCCACTGTACATACAAGGCAACACCTGTAGCAGTGATGAAAGGCAAAATATCAAAAACAAAGCTTTTTTATTTTTTCATTTCTTTGATACCCTAATTTATTTTCCCTTTGTTTAATTTTTCTAAATATCTATGTATCCTATATCTAACCTTTAAACATATCACTATATTCCATTTTTCTATTAATGGAACCTGGCAATATATTGGGCTTCCTTTTTGAATAAGTTTTGGACTACAGAGAGGTTCAACTAAGGCGGGGGTAGGAGCACTTGTGCGGGGTGTCATTGGTGGGGGCACATGGTTGGGAGGGAATTCTCCAGGGAATGTATACAGGTTATGTAGAAAGATTTGGCTATTTTCATAGTGGTTTCAGTTGGAAACGAGAAATGAGAGAGTGCTGAATTCCTGACCAGGGGAGCTCTATCACATTCCCCAATGGAACAACTACAATTCCCCAAGTGCAATGGCAAAGACCAGTAAAGATGGATAGTCCATCAATCAGCCCTTGATACTGATGGCTCTGATTATGAGTCTGTGTGCCTGAAATATGAACTAGGCCTATAGTTGTGGGGTGCCTAATAGTTACCTCCCGAGAGTCTCCATGTTGTTCAAATGTGGCCACTCTCTAGGCCAAACTCAGCATATAGATGCATTGCCTTCCCCCCAGCATGAGACATGACTCCTGGGGATAAGCCTCCCTGGCACCAAGGGGTTACTACCAAGCACCAGCTGATTATGTAACTACAAAAAGACCATAAACAAAGAGGTCAACTCAGACTGGCAGAATATCTCAGCCTACATGTAATAGCAGGTGTAATAGCAGGTGTTTGACTTTGGATAAAAAGGGGGAAATGGAAAGGACAAGTGAGTTAATATGGCTAAGAGTCTCCAAAAAAAAATGTCGGGAGGTTATCGGGAGTGATGCTTATGCATGCCTCAGCAGGGTACCAGAGACAGCCAAGGTAGATGGAAAGCCTGGTGCTGGTTCTCCTGAGGGCTGCAGTGACCCAGAGGTTCTATGGGTCAAGGTAGATGGCTCGGGAGTTCAGGGCCATGTCATTTGGCCCTATTTTGGAGTTTGTGTTCCTGAAGTGTGATGGATTTGGACTCAGATATAACCTTTCTACACATGCCTCTTTTTTACTTTTCCCAGACCTGTGGTTGGCATTTGGGTTGGTGTATACTCAGGGGACCTAAATCTCTGAACTGTCCATGTGATGGCCAGGCCCTGGGTCTCAGCAGACTTGCAGGTCCTACCCTCTGGTTTTTTGGACTTACCCTGGCCAGCTGACAGGGAGGTGAAGAGAGTCAACCATCACACCGGGGAGCCAAGAGTGCCTACAGCTGGAAGCAGAAGAATTGCACCCATCATCCATGTGGAATCTAAACCCCCTCTTGTTGTAGAGGGGGACTGGACATAGTCATCCCAGGTCCACAAGATGGAGAAATAGGGTATGGATTAGAGTGGACTTACTGGTGTTCTGCTAGGGAACTATTGTGATTAGTAAGGGAAGAAATTGTAGTAGTGATGTGAGAGGGTGGCCAAGGTGGCTGCTAATGGTTGGGGGAGGGAAGAAGAGATATGGTGTGGGGGCATTTTCAGGATTTGGAGTTGTCCTAGGTGGTGCTGCATGGACAGATGCTGGATGTCATGTGTTCTGTCATGGCCCACTGGGTGGACTGGGGGAGAGTGTGGACTACAATGTGGACCACTGTCCATGTGCTGCAGCGGTTCTCCAGAATGTATTCACCAGGTACAGTGGATCTGCCACAATGATGGAAGAGTTTGTTGATGTGGGAGGAGTGGCGTGGGTGGGGGGGTATATGGGGACCTCATATATTTTGAATGTAACATTTAAAAGAAAATAAAGAAGAAAAAAATAAATGAGTTTATCCAAACAATAATATGTTTCATAGTCATTAAAAACAATGTGGCTGTTTTTTGGTTTAAGGATATACTCCAAGGTTTACAACTAAATAAAAAGGTAAAGTGGAAGAAAAAAAAACCTACAATGAGTTAACATTTCACTTAATCATAGAACTGCTATGATTAAGAAAATGGAAAACAACCAGCGTTGACAAGGATGTGGAGAAATAGGAAACCACATACATTGTTAGTGGAATGTGAAATGCTGCAGCTGCTGTGGAAAACTGTTTGGCACTTCTTCAGAAAGTGACGTATAGACACATCATATGACCTGTGGATCCCACTTCTGGGTATATACCCCAAAGAATGAAAAGGAGCGACTCAAAAAGGTCTTTGCACACTGATGTGCATATTCACTGTGGTCTAAAGATGAAACCAACCCAAATGTGCAGGAGCAAATGAAGGGGTGAACAGAATGTGGTATAGACATACTGGGGAATATTATTCAGACATAAAAGGAATAATATTCTACCACATGGTGACAACACAGATGAACATTTTAGGTATCATATTGACTGAAATAAGCCAGATATAAAAGGAGACATCGTGTATGATCTCACTGTTATGAAATAATTAGAATAAGCAAATGCATAGGGAAAACATTAGAATTCAAGTTATGAGGTGCTGAGGGAAGGGTAGGAAACAGAGTAGACGCTTGATTGGTGCAGAGTTTCTGATAGGGGTGGTGGGAAAGCTTTGCTAGTGGATGTGGTGATGGTAGCACAACACTGTGAATTTAATAAATACCTCTGAACTGTATACTTGACAGTGGTCAAATGGAACATTTTATCTTGAATATATGTTACAAAAATAATTTTTTAAAAAACCCATAGAACTGTACAGTACAGTGAGGCGTCATGTAGACTGTGGACTACAGTAAATGGGGCAATGATAATCGTATTGTTTCATCAGGTGTAACAAAGGCACCACACTAATGCGAAGTGCTAATAACAGGGAAAACCGAGAAAGACGGAGGTTTGTGGGAATTCTGTACTTTCTGCCTAAGGTTTTGATAAACTTACATGCCAAAAGAAAACAAAACAAAACAAAATTAGTGATGGCGGGGATTCCGGAGCGCGGCTGGCGAAGTGCTGCTGGTGTAAGCACTTTGGGGGCCGCCGTGGTCCCCGGGCTGGTGCGGCTGAGGAGGCGCCAAGCGGGGGGTCCCTGCGGCAGCGCCCAGGGCTTCCTGTCTGCGCTCCCGAAGGCCCGGGAGGAAAGAGCGGGGGAGCCCGAGTGGGCGCCGAGGGCGGGGGCGCCCGGAGGGTCTCGTCCTGCACCGAGGACGCCGCCCCGAAGCCGCGAGGAACCAGGGATTCCCAGACGAGGAGCCCCTCCGGCCGCAGTCGCCCCCCGCCCCCGCCCACCGTAACCACGGCCGCGAGGGGACCCCAGTGGCTCAGCGACAGGAAACTGTGGGAGTCAATGGAAGGAAGCGGGTCCCGCCTCCGCGCCTGCCCCGGCCTCACAGTCCAAAGAAGGAGCTTCCAAGCGGCCGCGGGGCTGCCCGGAACTGCACCCGCCAGCCCGCCCCGCGCCCACCCCCGCCGCGTGGGCCGCCAGCGAGCGCCTGGGGCACCTGCTGACGAGGCCAAGCCGAACAGAGCCAGAGACAGGCGCTGCGGAGCCCGGGGGCCCGGGCCGCAGCCCAGCGCTGCCCAGAGCTGCCCCGTCCAGCAGGGCCCAGCCCAGCCCAGGCCACCCCGGCACGGCCCAGTCCAGCCCAGTTCAGTGCGTCTCAGCCCAGCCCAGCGGGGCGCAGCCCAGCCCAGCCCAGTCCAGTCTAGCAGGGCCCAGCCCAGGGCGTCTCAGCCCAGCGCTGTGTGCCAATTCAGCACAGACCTGGCCAGCCCAGCCAGGTCCAGCCCAGTATGGCCCGGCCCAGCGCAGAGGAGCGCAGCCGCCCCTGCAGGTTAAGGAGTGAGCGCCCCGCGCCGCCCGCCCCCTACCCCCCGCCGGGCCTGCCCCCCCCCCCCCCTGGAGCCTTGCACCACTGCAAGGGCAGGCCCCCAGGGCTAGGGCGGGGTCTGCGGGGAGGTCCCGTCCCGTGGGAGAAGGCGGGGACCCGTGCAGGAAAGCGCAGGGACCACCTCCTGGCACCTGGGGCGCGCGGGACCTATTGCAGCAGCCTGACATTGCCTGGCGCTCTCCATCTCCGTTTCCAGACACCACTTGTCACCCAGGGTGACTCAAGTTCCCGCGTTGCCACACCTCCGGAGCACTGCTCTGGCTCCCTCGCCCCCATCCGCGCCCTCGCCCTTTGCAGAGTAGTAGAGGGCACCTGGCTCACCTGGCCAGGGGCCTGTACCTGGCAAGGTCGGGGAGGGGGGCACCGCAGGAGCTGCCCCAGGCCTGCATCCTGGGGGTTTCCAGAGCGGCTCTGCAGGCTCTTTGCCTGGCGCCCTCCCCCATGCCTCCCCACAGAGCTGGGTGCCTGGGCTGCAATCACCAGGGGAGGGGGCGCTGCAGAAGAGGTGCGGGTCTTGGGAGTGTCACTGCTCCCCGTGGCCACATTGTTTATAAAATTATGTAGTGAATTTATTGTTTGACCAAGGGCATGGGGGAACCTGGTAGAGCCAGTTATGGGCCAGTCTCTTTCAGGCTGGGTTTTATCATTTGAAATAGGGTTGAGGGTGCTCAGAGTTGTGGGCGGGGAGAAGTGCCATCATGTAAGGAGAAATGTTTGGTAAAAGTGAAGCTTGAGTACATGCCTGTGACTGGGGTTTGGGTGATTTCTGGGTTGTATTCAGCATGGCTCTGCTCCCTGACCTTGAGAACCTGAAATATAAGAAAATTAAAAAAGAATAAGGCATTAATAAGTTTTGGTGTACCTGCTAGCAGACTTCCCAAGGTATGCTCCATGGAATGCTAGTGTTCAAAACTGCTCCGCAAAGAAAGGTTTTCCTGTTCAGGCAAGTCTGGCATATTCTGGAAGCTGTCATCTTTCTGGCAGATCACATCACAAGGCACATTGGGAAATCAAAGGCTCTGAGAAGTTCTGCAGTAAAATAAACTGTTTAACTTTGTCAAACCCTGCATTTCTCCTGGTTAATCCAGGTGCCCTTTTCAAGGACACGTGCTTGTTCTCTGAGGATACAGTGCTCTAGGGTTACTGTAGAGGTGGCCTGGTGCTGTGGAGTTGGAGCTGAGTTCTGAGAGCTAAGTTCTGTCTGCCCAGAGACGATAAATGGTTCATCTGAGACCTCACAGCTCACCAGCAGCTGAAGCTCAGCCGGCAGTTCCTGGTAAAATGGGGACCAGCACGCCGTCTCCCTTCCCAGGGCTCTCACCCCGTTCAGTGGCATCGAGACGTGGAGCTTTCTCCTCTGGACCAGTGTTGCTGCTTCATGTCAATTCTCCACAGTGTATCAAAAATGTACAAAAGTAAGTGACTTATTGTTGAGTGAACACCAGTTAAAATGACGAGTAGGCACCTCCTGTGGCATTTGCTTTTGCAACATTTGTCTGTAAGTTCAGCCACATTCTGGGACTGTGATGAAAGACGTGGTTCTAGAGCCATCCCCACCACACACACATGTGCACTGTACACACTCACACACGTGCATCCAAGACAGACACACGTGCATCCTTCACACTCTCACACGTGAACCTACACACTCACACACATGCACCATACACCCTCAGACACACACCCCTACACACACACGCACCTACACATTCACACATTCTTCACTCCTACAAACTCACACATGTGCATCCAATGCACACAAATGTCCACCCTACACATGCACATATGTCTACCCCACAAACTTACATACACATGTATACTGTGTACACACACATGTATACCCTACATGCTAACACACTCATGCTACCTACATGCTCACACATACTCGTGAACCCTTCACACTCACACACATTCACCCTACACACACATGCACTCTACATTCCCATACACACTTGTGCACACTAAACACACACTTATGCACCCTACACAGACACACATGTGCACCCTACACACACACACAGGTGCACCATATACACTCAGGCAGACACACCTTCACACTCACACACATTCCCCCTACCCACACAACAGCCTGTGAATGCTCATACAAATCCAAACCTGCCCTGACACACAGTCCTGTGTCGCATACTCACACTCATTTCTACATGTACCCATCAATTCCTACACACTCACATACACCCTTACCATTCATACTCCCCCCCACACACACATCCCATGCACACTCCCACACTCTCTCCCACCTCCTTCCTTCACCTTGGCCCTCCCCAGCATGCACTCATGATCATGGGCTTGTCCCCTCGTCGCCGACCCAAAGTTGGGGGGTGTTTTGTTATTTGAGGACCCTCCCTAGGGGTCTTCTTAGGTTTGAGTCCTGAGTCGTCAGGCAGAGAACTAGGGCTTACTACCAGCAGGAGCTCAGCCCTGAGGCTGCTCTGCCACGTGCTTGCCCTGTGGTTTGGGGCAGCATCTCATTTCTGTTTCCTTTTCTCATATATGAAATGTGCTCTGACACCTTGCCTGCAGGGCACCACGGGTGTTAGGTGAGATGGTGTAAAATCCTGACCCCAGCAAGTTCAGCTTCCCGTGTCTTTTCTGCCCGGCTCTGCCTCTTCTCTCCTCTTGGTGCTGGTTTTGGACAGTCAGGTCAAGCCCTCACTGGGGATCTTTTTTTTTTTTTTAATTGATTTTGTAAAAATATTACATTAAAAAAATATGAGGTCCCATTCGACCCCACCACCCCCACCGCACCCCTCCCCCCCCAGCAACACTCACTCCCATCATCATGACACATCCATTGCATTTGGTAAGTACATCTCTGGGTATCTCTGCACCTCATGGTCATTGGTCCACATCATGGCCCACACTCTCCCCCATTCCATCTCACTGGGGATCTTGAAGGAAGTGCAGAACCAAAGAGAGTAACTGAAGATTGTGTCTCTTTGGGAAGAGAAGGGGCTGTGGAAACATCTGAGGCTGAAGTGGCGCCGCATCCGGGCAGCTGAGGCTCCAGGCTGCCCCACTTTAGGCACAGGAACCAAGCCTATTTCATGATCGTTGTTGCCACAACAGGATCCTGATATCAGGGACCAGCGATAGGGAGGGCTTTAAGCCTCCGAAATGCCTGTCCAGACATGGTCTCCCTGCACCCTCCTAAGGCAGCGTCTCCATGCTGTGGACGGGCAGTGTGGCGCTAGAGAGTGGAGGGACCAGCCCAGGACATGTCCAGAGAGGGCAGAAGGCACACTCAGACCCAGAGCTGGAGCCACAGGGCACTGTGTTTCATCCACCTGGCATGCAGTGGAGCATGGCATCTACTTCCTGAACCAAAACCAATCCCTCGACTGAGGAGGCTGAGGATTAAATGCAGTGTGGTGCCTGGAATGGGTCCTGGGACAGATTTAGGCAGTGGTGGAAAACCTGGAGACATGGGAATAGGATCTGCATGTGGGCCTGCAGGTAGGTCTACAGGTAGGTCTGCAGGTGGTTCTGCAGGTAGCTCATAGTCATAGACCAGTGTTCATTTCTTAGTTGAAGAATGTACCGAGGGGTGTGAGGGGCTAACAGCGGGGAAGGTGGGTGACAGGGTACAGGAAGTCTCTGTTCTAGGTTTGCAACTATTCTGTCAATCCAGAATTATTCCTCAAGGAAAATGAGGATAAATAGCTAAACCCACATCACTCCAACTAGCTGGCCTCCTCCGCTGTCTTAGGAATCTCTAAAGTATCATCAAGGAAATGAACCCCTGCTGCTACTCACCCAAGCTTGCTACATAGTTGCCTGTACCAGAAGGAGCAATATTAGGAACCAGTGCCTGTAGCCACGCTGGCAGAGGAATGTTCTCCTGGATGTGCCTTTTTTGGGAACTGCACCCCCAAATTGAATTTCAAGGGTGCCATGTGGCCTGTATTTTAAGTCAGATCTTACCAGATATGCCCTTTTCCTTTGGTCAAGTTTACCAACTCATTTTCACCTGTTGCTCTGACAGAGGGATGGAGAGCTAGTTTCCCTTGCAGAGCCCTGTCATGTGCCTTGACGAGTTGTCCTGACTCAGGTCGGCAGGAGCTGGGACGAGGCAGTGGGAACAGAATCAGAGCGCTGGGAAGGCTGTGGAGACAACCCGGTTTTCTTGCTCAGGTGAAAGCATTTAGGCCCAGGGAGGGACGTCTCGTGGATGAAGGAACGAGCCCTGGTCAGGGGATTCTGAGGCTTGGCCTCTGCCCTGCCATGGCTCCCCCTTCACAAAACAAGTGAGTGGGCTCAGGAGGGTCTCTGGAACCCCCAAGACTGAGCAGTGACTGGCACAGCCTAGCCTGGCTGGGTCCTGGCCTCCTCCCTGCTCCTGGGGGCTTGTGGCCGCTCCTCGGGTCACCTCAGCATGCAGGCATGTGGTGTCGTTCGAACTCAGGGCAGGTGGGAGATGCCGAGGACAAATCCTCGGCACTGGGGTCTGCTCAAGACCGTTTACTAGTTAAGGGAGGACAGCCCTCCAGGGGGCTCCTTATGTCAGGAGGCTCTGAGATTGTGAAGTGAGGAAGTCCAGCATTTCCCTGATGTGCTCTGCAGCACATAAGTGTGATGGAATGTAAAATGTGTTACAGGGAGAAAGAAAGTCCTGTAACCAAGTACATTTGGAGAGTTTAAAGCTTCATATGCTGCAGGACTTCTCAGAGCCTTGAACATGCAAAGTGCACTGGGTTGCTTAAAATGATGTATGTGTCGAGAGGTGGATATTACATGTAGCTTTCTAAGCTTGATTGACTAGAAAATCGGCCCTTTTTAAACTGTATTTTTAGGGAAGTTTTAGATTCCATTTACAGAATAATTACATAGAAAGTATAGGGAATTCCCTTATAAGCCTCCCCCCACACCCATACACCCAGTTAACCCTATTATTGGCATCTTAGATGATGGTGGCACATTTGTTATAGCGGAGGAACCAATACTGAAGCGCTGCTGCTAACCATGGTCTACAGGTCACATTTTGGTTTGCACTTTGCACTGTACAGTTCCACAGGCCTTGACAAATGTGTAAGGTCATGTGTCCATCATAACAGGATTAAACTGAAGAATCTCCCCACCCCAAAAGTGCCCTGTTCCACCCCCTCATTCCCTTCTCTTCCGATCCCTGGCAATCCCTATCCTTATATCAGTGATACACATTCTTCCTCCAATACAAGGTAACAACCACAATAACTAACCTCTTTGGTTCACGGTCACCCCCTCCCACCATGATTATTCACTCCCCAATCCCAAGGGACCCTGGATATTTGCTCTGACAACCCCAGGCTGATACCATGGGGCAGATGGAGGGAATTATCCCATGCCCGTGTAGAAACATCTCCCATTTTTTGGGATGGGAGCTGTTCATCATCATTTTAACAATATATTTTGGGGAAGTCGCTATAGCTCCAGTGGTTGAGCATCCACCTCCTACATGGGAGGTCACTGGTTTGGTTCCTGGTGACTCCTGAAAAAAAAAAACACAAAAAAACTGCAAGCAAAACATGAAAAAGCCAACTCAGGGAGGCCGATGTGGTACAATTGTTGAGTGCTGGCTTCCCACATAGAGGCCCCAAGTTCAATCCCTGGCCTCAGTAAATAAAAAAAAAAATACGTAAGTATGTTTGCTTAAACTAATGCTCACAAAATATAAATTATTTCAGCATTTAGGCAGTATAAAAAAATTACCAATGAGATATTTTAGTGGACTTTTGTTCATGCTTCCCTTTTCTTGAAATTAGTGTTTGAACTACCAGGGGTAGAATTTCCTTAATTTTATGTCCTGCCACGAGACATTCTGCCAGATCCAAGGACTCCAGGAAAACATCGACATCACACATCCCTCAGACTCTGAATGGGGGAGAAAGAGCACAGAGTTGGGTGTGGGGCTGGAACCTCTCTCCCCACTTTCCTCCACATGCCATGCCCTTCACCCACCCAAATCCCCAGGACTTCGGGAAGCACCAGGCACAGACGGGGAGGCATCAGGAGATACACAAACCAAGATCCCCAGTTACAAAGCAGCAGTCCTGCCTAACCCTCACCCCATTCTGGCTGCAGAGTCGGTGCTTCCTCCTTATGCCCAGGTGTGTGCAGGTGCTCCTAGTGTCAGCCCCTGTGACGTCCTTCAATTCCTTTAGGTCTTAGAGCATTTGGCTAACAGTGGTTCTCACATTCTAATCAAAGGCACTTGACTTTCTAGGGTCCACAAAAGTTTCGAACCAGAGCAGCCAACCACCTCAATAAAATGTATAAGAATCACTGCTGATTAGGCAATATGCACTCAATGATACTGTTTATCCAATCAAATAAAAATAATTTTCTGAGTTGAGAGGGGCTGGGGGACATATTGAACGAAATGTGAGTCCCAGTTTCTGTAACTTCAATGTCCCTCCTCTGATGCTGTTTCTCACTTTGTATATATTTTCCTTTTTTAAGGAAGGTACTGAGGCTTGAACCCAGGACCTCATACATGGGAAACAGGTGTGCAATCACTTGAACTACATCTGCTCCCTTTTCTGCAGTGGTTGTTTCTTTTTTTGTCTTGGCGGTATCAGGGATTGAACCCAGGACCTCGTACATGGAAAGGCGATGCTCAATAACTGAGCTACATCTGCTCCCCCAAAGGGATATTAGGAACCTCCCCATGCCCACAGATTTTTCAGGAGCTACCAGGGATTGAACCCAGGACCTCATATATGCATGCAAGCACTCAGCCCCTGAGCTATATCCACTCCCCCTTCATTCAATTTTGATATTGGAGCATTGTAAAATATTTTCTCCTAACACAATGTTTAAGTGTTGTCAGTAGAAAATGGACACTTTGAAACTGAAAAAAATATTTGAAAAAAAACGAACGTAGTTCTAAATGACAACTCCCACCCCCCCCAAAAAAAAAAACAACACCACCACCAACAAAAAGAAACCTGATCTATTACTCCAACAAACAATTTCAAGAAATGTCTTGGAGTTTGAAGGGAGAAAATAGGATATGGGTACCTGACTTTGATAACTTTACTGTACACTTGCCTCTAGTTCATAATTTCTATTTTTAAAAAATATTTTAGATAACATAAATGGTACATTAACAATATGGGAGATTCCCATATGCCCCACTCCCTTCTCCTTGCTCACTTTCCCATAGTAACAACATCCTTCATTACTGTGGTGCATTTGTTACAATTGATGAACACAAATTGGAGCATGCCACTGAGCATGGATTATAGTTTACATTATAGTTTATACTGTGTCTCACATAATGTTTTAAGTTATGAGAAAATATATAATGGTCTGTATCCATCATTGCAAAGTCATTCAGGACAATTCCAATGTCCTGAAAATAGAATGCATGCAATTATTCTACCTATTTGATACACGAAGATGTTGGGGTGCCAAAAGTTTCAATAACGTGGCCTCTTTCGCTCTAGTGAGAGCCAGAACAGAGAACCCAAGCAGCTGGGCTCTGGGGTTCCTGTGCAGATGCAGTCCTGATGGACTGGAATGGATCTTCCAATGCCCCAGCCCTTTACCTGAATCTGTTTGCAGGTAGAGCACCAAGTTGTGTGAGGGAAGCGAAAATAGAGAGAGAGCTGTGATGTGCTCTTTATGGGCATCTGCAGCGTAGTGGGTGCTGGGTGCAGCATGAGGATGTGGGAGAAGCCTTCTGGGGTCTAGGGAAGAGAGGTGCACCCCCTCCAGGGTCAGTGTTGGACACACAGCGCCTGCCCTTGGGGAGCGGAGGGGATGCCCCAGGAGTGGGATCACTGAGGGAAAGCTTGCTGGGGTTGGGAGGTAGGAAAACGCAGAGAAGCTGAAGAGCAAAATGGCAGCTCAAGGAATGGGGCGAGCTGTGGCCCCTTCCGCTGTACCTGAGAATGTTCTCATCATCTCTGGGAGGTGAGTATTTTCCTGTGGAGGGTGCTGATCTCTTTGACAAGGTCAGAGAAATGGGCTCTGGACTCAAGAAAGTCTTCATTTCACCTCTGCAGGCAAGTTGGAAGCCAGTTAAGTCCAAATTCCTAGTGAGTGAGGCTAAACTCACAGGAAAGGAAGCTCTTGGGTCTGTGGTTAAAATTAGATGGTGTCACCTCTCTCCCCAGCTGCCAGGGCAGGAGGCTTTCAGTTAGACCTAAGAGGAAGGGGCAGTGGGTCCAGTGGGGATGGGGGTGGGTGTGATGCCGGCATTACCTCTGATCACCTCCGGAGTATGGTATGGCACAGAGCGGAAACCAGCCCTCAACCAATTTTCTAACTTGTGTGCTGTGTGTTCCGAGGGGGAGAGGACTAAGTGGAGATGAAATGGAGAGGAAAGGAAATACACATTACAGTGAAAAATCCCCTGGCTGGCCCCCTGCTAGCCACTGGCTGGTGACCTTGAGCAAGCAATTCATCCTCTGGGGCTGTTTCCCCAGGAGCCCCAAGGCCCTTCCAGACTCCTGGACAAGCAGGTGAGAGGCACCTCCTGGCTCAGTGGTACCTGGTTCAGCCCCTCCGCTCATGGAGGGCACACAGCGCACGGCAAGTGTTCTCTTCCCCTCCCAGGGCAGATGGCTAATGCCTGAGCATTGAGGAAGGAAAATGCCTGTATTCCAGAACCTGCCAAACCTCACAGCATTTGAAAGTTCTGGAGGAAAAGGTGGAGTTAGGTAGGAAAGAGGAGTGCATGGTAACTCTGGACCTCTCGGGTTCCAGATTTATTATATTCTATAGAAGATATTTCCCCTTAGAATTTTAAGTTGTAAATGATGTTAGACACTGGCTTGAGTACTAATCATTTCAGAGATCAAATAGATGTCCCAGGACCAGTTTAAAAACATGATTATTATTTGTAACTATTTCTAGCAGGGAAGTGTCCCCCCAATACCAAATAATTTTTAATGATGTGAACTTTGAACACAACCCGTTAGTGGGCTTGGGTGTTTGTGTGAGTCATTAAGATGGTGTGTATATCAGAGCACCTGTGCTTTTCTGTGGAGTTGTCCTCGTGGGGGGTGGTGAGAACCTCCTACTGTGGAAATGCCCCCTTCCCTGGAGGAAGGTCTGAAGAACAGCCTGCCCCTGCTCCAGTGGCTCTGACAGCCTACAAAAGAGGACAAGAAAAGAACTTAGTTCCACATGTCCTTCCCTGAGGTCCTGCACATCCTTCCTCCTTGAAGTACCAGCTCAAAGGCTCCTCCTGAGAGAGCTCCACCTGCTGGATGACCTGCTCCTGGAGCTCCTTCACATTGATTTTCCTCACTGGGAGTTGCTGGTTCTTTTGTGCTGGTTCCTGTCTCCACTACATCCTGGGAAGTGTTCTACCTCCAGAAGATAAGTGTGTGGAGATCAGGGACTGGCCCTTGAGTTATCAGTTAGGCCTTGGGATGCAAACCAGCTCCGCTAACTGGACAGGATGATGCTGGTGATACCACAGCAGGCATCACCTCCTGCAGTCTTCGTGGGTGCCAGGACTGCACTGAGCATTCACCTGGATTAGTTCTCAGAATCTCTGCAACACACTGAACACTTACCTGGATTAGTTCTTATAATTCTGCCACATGCTGAGCATTTATCTGGATTATTTTTCTTTTTATTTTATTTAAAGGTTTATTTCTTTCTTTCTCCCCCCTCTCCTGGTTGTCTATTCTCTTTGTCCATTCACTGTGTGTTCTTCTGTGTCTGCATGTATTCTCATTAGGCAGCTCTGGGAACTGATTCTGGAACTTTCCAGGATGGGAGAGAGGCAATCATTCTCTTGCGCCACCTCAGCTCCATAGTTTGCTGTCTCTTATTGTCTCTTCTCTGTGTCTCTTGTTGTTGCATCATCTTGGTGCATCAGCTCTCCATGGGGACGGCACTCCTGGTAGGGCTGCACTTGTACCTGGGGCAGCACACCTTGCGTGGAACAGCATGCAGGTGTGCCAGCTTGCCACGCGGGCCAGGTTATTAACCCTGGACCTCCAACATGTAGACGGGAGCCCAATTACTTGAGCCACATCTGCTTTCCTGGATTAGTTCTTATAATCTCTGCAACACTCTAAGCGTTTACCTGGGTTAGTTCTCATAATCTTAGCAACAGCCCTGTGAGGAAGTGCTATTAATACTCTGTTGAACAGAGACTAAGAAACTTCCCAGAACCCCACAGCTAGAAGGGCCATATCAGTCCCAAGACTTAGCCCAGCGCCCTAACAAGATACAGTGACCAGGGTGGTCACTGCATCGTCATCCTCATATCCTCTCTTGGCCAAAGGATTTGGGTAACCCTCAGTGCCCCCACTGAAAATAATCCCAGCCCCTCCTCTCTTTCTAGCATACCCCTAAAGGGTGTTCTGTCTCCCTCTTCTATCCCCTGTGGCAGGGAGTCGACAGTTCTCCAGCTCCTTCACCAGGGCACAAAGCCAGTGACTTCCTCAGGAACCTTCTGTACTTAATCCTTGTGCTCCTGCTGGACCTGCTCCAGCTTCCTCAACCTGGCCAGCAGGGGGCGATGCTGTCCCCCAGCTCCAGCTGCAGCCTCTCAACAGCTGCTTCCAACTGTTGTTTGTTGGTTTCCATCTGAGCCTGTGAGGGGTAGAAGGACAGACATGGTTCGAGGAGCTCACAGAGGTTGGCTCCAGGAGGATCACAATATATTTACTACCGATTAAGGTGATGGGTGATGGAAGAGTTTTAGTAAGAGGTGGAAGATTGGCAGTACAACCTTGTGCTGTAATAAATTTCATGGTTTGAAAGTGGTTAAAATGGAAAATTTTGTGCTGTATATATGTTGCCAGAATAAAAACATAAAAAACAAACAAAACTGTAGACTACAAAGACTGAACTCTAATGTAAAGTATGGAATATAGTTAGTGAAATAATGATAGAGATAGTGGTTCATCACTATTGGAGAACATTAATATGGAAAGATGCATGAGGGGTGGGGCAGTGTATGGGGACTCTGCCTGGTCAAATAGAAATAAATTTAGTTGAGGACATAAAGGATCTGTATTCAGAAACCCATAAAACAATGCTAAAAGAAACCAATGATAATAAAGAAATGGAAGGATATTTCCATGTACATAGGTTGGAAGACTAAATATTAAGATGTCAATTCTACCCAAACTGAGCTACAGATTTAACATAATCCTAATAAAAATTCCAAAACCCTTCTTGGTAGGATTTGAAAAGCCAATTATAAAATTCATCTGAAGAAGTCAGGGTCCCCATATAGCCAAAAATACTTTTAAAAAGAAGAGCAAAGTTGGAGGACACTCACTTCAAGGCTTTAAAGAATATTATCTAGCTACAGAGGTAAAAAACAGCATGGCACTGACATAAGATAGAAGGACTGACTAACAGAGCCAACTCTAGAGTTCAGAACAGACCCTCCATCTATGGTCCAGTGATCTTTGACAAGGCTGTCAACCCACTCAGCTGGGTCAGAATAGCCTATTCAAAAACGGTGCTGTTGAACTAGATATACACTTCTCAACGAAAGAAAAGAGGACTCTTATTTCATAGCTTATTCAGAAATTAAATTAAACTGGATCAAGGACCTAAATGTAAAAAGCAGAATCATAAAACTATTAGAAGAAAATGTAGGGAAACATCTTCAAGATCTTGTGCTTGGCGGTGTTTTCTTGGATGTTACACCCAAAGCACAAGCAAAAAAGAAAAAAAAACAAACAGATAAATGGGACAGCCTGAAAATTAACTACTTTTGTTCTTCAAATATTTTGTCTAGAAAGTAAAAAGGCAGAAACTCAATGTGAAAAAAAAATGGATACCATATATCTGATAAGGCATTACTCTCCATGTTATAAATGAGAGTATACACCTTAATGACAAAATGACAAGCTACCCTATTAAAAGATGGGCAAAAGATTTGAACAGACATTTTTTCAAAGTGGAATGACAAACGGCCAAAAGACACATGAAAAGAAGTTCACATAATTAGATATTACAGAAATGCAGATCAAACCTACAATGAGATATCATCTCTCACTATACCGAATGGCCACTCTTAAAAGAACTGAAACCATCAAGTACTGGAGAGGATGTGGAGAGACAGGAACACTCCTTCACTGTTCGTGGGATTGT
The DNA here is from genome assembly GCF_030445035.2 of Dasypus novemcinctus. Lineage (NCBI taxonomy): Eukaryota > Metazoa > Chordata > Mammalia > Cingulata > Dasypodidae > Dasypus > Dasypus novemcinctus. The sequence continues at coordinate 66,366,102 of NC_080694.1, forward strand.
AAAATGATGCAACCTCTGTGGAAGATGATCTGGCAGTTCCTCAGGGAACTAAATATAGCACTGCCTTATGACCCAGCAATCCTGCTGCTAGGAATATATTCAGAAGAACTGAAAGCAAGGAGGTGAACAGCTATTTGCACACTTCTGTTCTTAGCAGCTTTATTCACAATTGTTAAAGGATAGAAACAACCTAAGTGTCCATGCACCAATGAATGGATAAACAACAAGTGGTATATTCATACGATGGACTATTTCTCAGCTCTCAGAAGGAATCAGTTGGGGAAGCATGTGACAACATGGAGGAGCCTTGAGGATATTATGTTGAGTGAAATAAGCCAGACACAAAAAGGACGAATATTGTATGGTCTCACAGATATTAACTTAATATAATAACTAGACTGACGTATTTGTACTGTGAAGTGTAGATTGGTGGGAGATGGAATATGGGATGAGAAGGGGGTGAAGATGTTGAATGTATGTAGAATGTTTAATAAGCTCCACCATAAATATGGTGTAATGGTTGGACTTGATGGTAACATATTATAGTGACTGTAACCCTGCTGATTTATGGATGTGAGTGTGACTGAAATTAGTAGTCTAGGAAGATTCATGTTAGTTAGAGAACAGCTGGAGGATAATATTGGGAATATATAACAATATGTGGAAATAGATGAGAGTTGTGTTTAATAAAATAAAAGCAGAAATGTTCTACTACAGGGTGTTCAGTATGTGGGGATACATGGGAAAATGTAATTAATGTAATTATGAACTATAGTTAACAACATAGTAATGTTTTTGTAGCAAAAGCAAAGTTGGTACTATATTTATTTTATTAAAGTGAGGAAAAGAATATGGGGTTTGGTTTTATGAGATATGAATATGATGATGCGTTTTTCTCTTGACTTATTTTGGAATAATAAGGAGACCTTGACTATGTCATTCAACTAATCTGTGTTCATCTGTGTGTCTTTGTGAACACTAGAGGAACAACTGAGTTAGCAGTTGCAGTTAGGTGAGATAGAAGTGCCTGAAAAAGAACTTTTTAGGAGTAATTTTTCCATGACTTGTTGAGCAACCTTTTTCTGTACTTTTATTTTAGTCAGTTTGAAACAAAATTGCTAATAAACAAATTTTTAAAAAGATGTTGTGAACATTTTTGAAATGACAACAGAGAGTTTCGAATATTACACAGACTTAGTTGATAAAGCAGTGACAGGATATGAGAATACTGAGTCTGATTGTGAAAGTTTCACTCTGTATAAAGTGCTGTCAAACAGCATCTCATGCTACAGAGATACTTTTCGTGAAAGGAAGAGTCAGTCGATGCAGCCACCTTACTTGTCTTATTTTAAGAAATTGCCACCCCACCCCACGCTTCAGCAGCCCCATCTGATCACTCAGCAGCCATCAACATTGAGGCAGGACCCTCCACCAGCAAAAGATTACAACTTGCTGAAGGCTCAGGGGAGGGTTAGCAATTTTTAGGAAAAAAGTATTTTTAATTAAAGTATGTACATTGATTTTAAATATAAAGCTCTTTATTGCACCCTTAGTAGACTACACTGTTATGTAAGCATAACTTTTATATGCACTGGGAAACCAAAAAAAAACGTGCTTTGTTTTATTGTGGTCTTTGCTTCCTTGCTTTAGTCTGGAATTGAATCCATCTCATCTCTGAGGTATGCCTGTACTGTTGTACCTGTGAGAGGGATAATGTTGAGGAGACTTTCAGTACATCCCATAGTGTTCTCTTGGAGACCTCCAGGAAAGAAACTTCTCTTCCATGGCAGTAAGGCATTAACAGGTTTGTGAATAACTGCCTAATGTGCATGTTCTGAGTCCTTTCACTAACTTTCCTCTTAAGTTGGCTCCCAGGAAACTCAGAGCTCAAGTCAGGGATCCCCTGGAGTAAGAGGGTGAAAGCTTAAGGCCATATGTTGATGCTACCTGTATTCCTGGTTTTACTTTATGCCTTTATTGTCACATCAGCCCAATTTAGCCTCTTATTTAATTTTAAAAATCTTGTTCTGTGTGGTCGTTGCTGTTGTTGCTACTTAGAGTCCCTCTGGGATGAGAGAGGGTAAAAATAAACAATATCCCCCTCACTCTGCCAGTGCTGTCTTGTGTGGAATCAGGCCAAGGACTTGGGGAGAGGCTGGAGTAAGAGTGGGGTGACAGGTCATGGGGGGGTCAGGCCATGATGCAGTGCTGGGAACTGTTTCCAAAGCACTTGGACCTGAGAAATGCCACATTTTATATTTTTCAAAATAAACTTAACCCTGGCAGAAAGGATTCAAATGTAAATTTCTAGCATGAAATGAATAATAAAGGATAAATAGAAACAAGTTATGCCAATATATTTGATAAATTAGACAAAATGACAGATTCCTTTAAAGAGACAAATTATCAAAACCGAATCAAGAAGAAATAGGAAATATGAATAGCCCTGTACCAATTAAAGAAATTAAATTCATAGTGAGAAACCAACCCACAAAGGAAACTCCAGGCTCAATGGCTTCACTATTGAATTCTACCATACATTTAAGGAAGAATTTATATCATTACTGTGGTAAGTCTTAGAGAAAATAGAGAAGAAGGAAAACACACTCTCAAATCGTTTTGTGAGGCATAACAAAAGCAGAGAAAGGCATCAAAAGGAAACTGTGGTGGTTAAGTTCATGGGTCAACTGGGCCAGGCAGTGGTGTCCACTTGTTTGGTCAAGGAAGCACTGGCCTGATTGTTACTGTGAGGATATTTCATGGATTTAAGTCATCAATACACTGATGACATCTGTGGTTAATGACAACTACAATCGTCTGAGGACTTTGCCTTCAATAATGAGAGATGTCTGATCAAATCAGTTGAAGGTCTTAAAAGGAGAAGTGATGGTTTCCGTAGTCAGAGGAGGGAATTTCCATCTCTACTTCAGTCAGCTTCTCCTGGGGAATCCATGCAAAACCTTCCCTGGAATTCCCAGGTTGTAGCCTGCTCTTTGGAAATTAGAATTTGGACTTCCCCATCCCTACACTCATGTGATACAACTCTTATAAAAATCTGTTTCCTCAGAGAACCCTGATTAATACAAAAAATGTATACCACTGTCTCTCAGGAACCATTTCCAAAATACCAGCAAATTGAATCCAAAGTAATTTTAAAATGAAAATACATCATGACCAAGAAAGTTTTATCCCTGATGCAAGTTGGGATGAGTATATGGAAATTAATCTAATTTATCATTTAATAGAATAAAATAGAATATCAATAAGATCAACTCCATGTAGAAAAAGCATTTAAAAGTCCAATATGGACTACAGGGGGCAAGATGGCGGCTGAGTGAACATCCCTGTTAGAGTCTTCTGCAGGGAATCGGCTGGGCGGCGTTGGAGACTCTTTGGGACCGGATTGTTTCGGGATTTTTGCTGGTCCGGAGGTGTCTGGACATCGATTTGGAGGGAAGGTAACAGAGAGGATTCATCTGTGAAATATACACGGAGATCCCAGCTACCTGTAGAGGATTCCCTTCTTGGGTAGGCGGAGACGAGGCATCTAGCCCCGCTCGGTGGGGCTGAGCCAGGCCGGGCCGCAGCGGCGGACGCGGGAGCGGGGCCGGGCGGGGCCGAGCCAGGCCGAGCTGGGCCGCGGTAGCGCTTGGAGCCGGGCGGGGCCGGTGCAGGCCCCGGCTGCGGGCCGCGGTAGCGCTTGGAGCCGGGCGGGGCCGGTGCAGGCCCCGGCTGCCGGCCGCGGTAGCGCTTGGAGCCGGGCGGGCCGGTGCAGGCCCCGGCTGCCGGCCGCGGTAGCGCTTGGAGCCGGGCGGGGCCGGTGCAGGCCCCGGCTGCGGGCCGCGGTAGCGCTTGGAGCCGGGCGGGGCCGGTGCAGGCCCCGGCTGCGGGCCGCGGTAGCGTTTGGAGCCGGGCGGGCCCGGGTCAGGCCGCGGCGGGTACGGAGCCGGGCAGGGCCGGTCCAGGCCGCGGTGGCGGGAGGTGGACGCTGGAGCCGGCTGGGCCGCTGTAGCGAGCGGAGCTGGGCGGAGCCAGGCCAGGCCAAGGCGGCGTGAGGAGCCGGGCAGAGCCGGTCCAAGCCTCCGCGGCGGGCGGAGCCGGGCCTGCGGAGGGGTTTCTGGTTTTTTTTTTTTTTTTTTTTTTTTTGTTTGTTTTTTGTTTTTTGTTTTTTTTTTTTTTTTTAATTTTACTTAATTTTTTTTTTTTTTTGAGCATCTGCAGTACCGGGGAGTTCGTGGGCCCTGGGCGGCCTATTGGGGGTTTGTGGGAAGGGAGGTGCTTGCAGACCCATTTGGGCAGACAGACGGGGGGGTTTTAGGGCAAAGTGGGGGGAAGTTGTTGTTTTAGATAGTGTTGCAATTGTGACACGTGTGTACCTGTATCTCTCTTCTCCCTATCCGTTCCCCACCGTTTGCCCATCCTCTTTTTCTTTCTTCCTTTCTTCTTGCCTTTCTTTTTTCTTTATTATAATTAGTTTTTTTTTTTTTTCGGTTTTCTCTTTCCCTCTTGTCCCTCATCTTCCACTTATTTTTACTTTAATTCAAGCATACAATAGGTGCTACAGGGAACACCTCACATTTGCTGGGTTTTCCCATCCTCCACTGCCTCATTTCTGTGTGAACTGATTTAGGCTACCTACACTATCCCCCTTCCCCTGCATCTTGATATCCACTATCATCTACTGTCTCTCCTATATTCCACCCCCCACCTCCCGTTCTTTGATCCACAAAGTGTCTAACTCTTAATTTCTAATACCTTTGTTCTGTTTTCTGTCTATTATCCACTCTCGAAACTATTACCTTTCTTTTCTTTTTCCCTCTCTCATGAAAACAATAGCTGTGTAGTTCATACCATATTCCTCCCAAATTCAGTCATCAACTTCATAAAAGGTACTCTACCTACAGCTATAACTCTATACAATCTACATGAATCTAACCTCCATCCTTCCAGATCTCATATTCCTGCTTTATTAACATACATCACCAATACAACTTTACACTTTTCCCTTGCTTACACAATTGCCTTTCCCCAACACTAATACTTTCCTCTAAAGTGAACTTAACCAACAACAAGTAACTAGAATAAGAAGAAAAAAGTGACAAAGAGAAGATATAATACCTGTGCAAAAATAACAACTAATTAACCTCCAAGAGCAGACAAAGAAGCTAAGGAACTGATTAAATTCGTCAAAATAAAGAGATGACCAGAAAGCAACAAAAATCTACGAACCAAACCAATAATCAGGAAAACATGGCTGAATCCAATCAACAAACCAATAATCACGAAGGGGAGCAAAACTTGGCACAAGCAATGAAAGATCTCAGAACATTTATCACCGACAAATTTGATGCAGTAATGAAAGAGGTTAACAACATGAAGACATCACTTGGAGGGGAAATTGCAGACATACGCAAAAACATAACAGATATGATGGGAATGAACACCACAGTTCAAGAAATCAAAAATACACTTGCAGCAAATATCAGCAGACTAGAAGAGACAGAGCAGAGAATTAGTGATGTGGAAGACAGTACATCAGAAATCAAACAGATAGTAGAAGGGGTCAATAAGAAGATAGAAAAAATCCAATTAGGATTTAGGGACCTGAATGACAATGCAAAACGCTCAAACATACGTATTATAGGCATTCCAGAAGGTGAAGAGAAGGGAAAGGGGTCAGAAAGAGTGTTGCAGGAAATAATGGCTGAAAACTTCCCAAATCTACTGAAAGAGACAGATGTACATATCCAAGAAGCACAGCGCACTCCACAAGTCATAAACCCCAACAGGCCCACCCCAAGACATATACTTGTCAAATTATCCAATGCTCAAGACAAAGAGAAAATCCTAAAAGCAGCAAGAGAAAAGAAAACCATCACATACAAGGGAAGCTCAATTAGATTAAGTGCTGATTTCTCTTCTGAAACCATGGAGGCAAGAAGACAGTGGTATGATATAGTCAAGGTACTAAAGGAAAAAAATTTCCAACCAAGAATACTCTATCCAGCTAAACTAGCATTCAAACATGATGGAGAGTTCAAAATATTCGCAGACAAACAGAATCTGAAAGAGTATACCAACAAGAAACCTCCCCTTCAAGAAATTCTAAAGGGAGTTCTGCAGGAAGAAAGGAAAAAACAGGAAAGGCAAAGTTGGAGGAGAGTATAAGACCAACAACAACAACAAAAAAGACAAAAAAAAAATATACAAACAAAATATGACAAACACAAATCCAATCAAAATATGGCTAACACAAATAAATCCTTGATAGTAATAACACTGAATGTCAATGGATTAAACTCACCTATCAAAAGATTCAGACTGGGACACTGGATAAGGAAATATGACCCATCCATATGCTGTCTACAAGAGACACATCTTAGACCCAGAGACGCATGGAGATTGAAAGTGAAAGGCTGGAAAACAATCATACAAGCTAACAATAACCAAAAAAAGGCAGGAGTAGCTATATTAATATCAGACAAAATAGACTTTAAATGTGAAACAATTGTGAGAGACAAAGAAGGATACTACATTTTAGTCAAAGGGAAAATCTGTCAAGAAGATCGAACAATCATAAATATCTATGCCCCTAACAAGGGTGCCTCTAAATACGTCAGGCAAACGCTGGAAAAACTAAGTGAAAGAATAGATACATCTACAATTATAGTGGGGGATTTTAATACACCACTATCAACTCTGGACAGAACATCTCAAAAGAGAATCACCAAAGAAACAAAACATCTGAATAGTATAATAGAGGAGCTCGATCTAATAGACATATATAGATCGCTACACCCAAACACAGCAGGATATACATTTTTCTCAAGCGCACATGGATCATTCTCCAAGATAGATCATATGCTAGGCCACAAAGAAAGGCTGAACGAATTCAGAAAGATTGAAATCATACAAAACATTATCTCTGACCACAGTGGAGTCAAGCTGGAGATTTGCAAGGGAAAGAAGCCCAGATTTCACACCACGATTTGGAAATTAAACAACACACTCTTAGAAAAACAGTGGGTCAAAGAGGAAATCTCAAAAGAAATCAATGACTACCTTGAAACAAATGATAATGATAACACAACATACCAAAATTTATGGGATGCAGCAAAAGCAGTACTGAGAGGGAAGTTTATAGCCATAAATTCATATATCAAAAAAGAAGAAAGAGCAAAAATTGAAGAACTAACTGCACATTTGAAGGAATTAGAAAAACAACAACAAAGTAACCCAACAGGAAGAAGAAGGAAGGAAATAACAAAGATAAGAGCAGAACTAAATGAAATAGAAAATAAGAAAGCACTTGAACAGATAAACAAGACCAAGAGCTGGTTTTTTGAGAAGATTAACAAAATTGACAAACCTTTAGCAACACTAACAAAGAAAAAAAGAGAGAAGATGCAAATACACAAAATAAGAAATGAGAAAGGCGATATCACCACTGACCCCACAGAAATAAAGACTATCATAAGAGGATATTTTGAAAAACTATATTCCAACAAAAATGACAATCTAGAGGAAATGGACAAATTCCTAGAAACACATAAACAGCCCATATTGACAAAAGAAGAAATTGATGATCTTAACAAACCAATCACAAGCAGAGAGATAGAATCAGTTATTAAAAATCTCCCAACTAAGAAGAGCCCAGGGCCAGATGGCTTCACAGGTGAATTCTATAAAACATTCCGGAAAGAACTGACACCAATCCTGCTGAAACTATTCCAAACCATCGAAACAGAAAGAACATTACCCAACTCCTTCTATGATGCCAACATTACCCTAGTACCAAAGCCAAACAAAGACATCACAAGAAAGGAAAATTACAGACCAATTTCTCTAATGAACCTAGACGCAAAAATACTTAACAAAATACTGGCTAATCGTATTCAACAACACATTAAACGAATTATACACCACGACCAAGTGGGATTCATCCCAGGTATGCAAGGATGGTTCAACATAAGAAAATCAATCAACGTAATACACCATATAAACAGATTGAAGGAAAAAAATCACATGATTATATCTATTGATGCAGAAAAAGCATTTGACAAAATACAGCACCCTTTCTTGATAAAAACACTCCAAATGATTGGAATACAAGGAAATTTTTTGAACATGATAAAGAGTATATATGAAAAACCTAAAGCCAATATTGTTTACAATGGAGAAATCCTAGACTCCTTCCCTCTAAACTCAGGAACAAGACAAGGATGCCCACTGTCGCCGCTCCTATTTAACATTGTCTTAGAAGTACTTGCTCGAGCACTGAGGCAAGAACCAGAAATAAAAGGCATTCAAATTGGAAAGGAAGAAGTCAAAATTTCATTATTTGCAGATGACATGATCCTATACATAGAAAACCCTGAGAGATCTACAACGAAGATTCTAGAACTCATAAATGAGTTTAGTAAAGTCGCAGGTTATAAGATCAATGCGCAAAAATCAGTAGCATTTCTGTACACCAATAATGAGCAAGATCAGGAGGAAATCAAGAAACAAATACCATTCACAATAGTAAATAAAAAAATCAAATACTTAGGAATAAATTTAACTAAAGAGGTAAAGAACTTATACACTGAGAACTATACAAGATTGTTCAAGGAAATCAAAGAAGACCTAAATAAATGGAAGACTATTCCTTGTTCATGGATAGGAAGACTGAACATTATTAAGATGTCTATCCTACCAAAATTGATCTACACATTCAATGCAATCCCAATAAAAATCAATGCAGCCTTCTTTAAGGAACTAGAAAAACTAACTATGAAATTTATTTGGAAAGGAAAGAGACCCCGAATAGCCAAAGACATACTGAAAAAGAAAAACGAAATTGGAGGAATCACACTACCTGACTTCAAAACATACTATAAAGCTACGGTGGTGAAAACAGCATGGTATTGGCATAAGGAGAGACATATAGACCAATGGAATCGAATTGAAAGCTCTGATATAGAACCTCACATATACAACCACATAATATTCGATAAAGCCACCAAACCCTCTCAACTGGGAGAGAGTGGCCTATTCAACAAATGGTGTCTGGAGAACTGGATAGCCATATGTAGAAAAATGAAAGAGGATTACCATCTCACACCTTATACAAAGATCAACTCAAGATGGATCAAAGACCTAAATATAAGAGCCAAGACCATAAAAACCTTAGAAAGCAGTGTAGGGAAACATCTACAGGACCTTGTAATAGGTAATGGATTTATGAATATCTCACCAAAAGCACGAGCAGCAAAAGAACTAATAGATAAATGGGACTTCCTCAAAATTAAAGCCTTCTGCACCTCAAAGGAGTTTGTCAAGAAAGTAAAAAGGGAGCCCACACAGTGGGAGAAAATATTTGGCAATCATATATCTGATAAGAAACTTATAACTTGCATATATAAAGAACTCCTACATCTTGAAAATAAAAAGATAAACAATCCATTTAAAAAATGGGAAAAAGACTTAAACAGACACTTCTCCGAAGAAGAAATACAAATGGCAAGAAAGCACATGAAAAAATGTTCCAAATCTCTAGCTATCAGGGAAATGCAAATCAAAACCACAATGAGATACCATCTTACACCCATAAGATTGGCAGCTATGAAAAAAACAGAAGAATACAAGTGCTGGAGAGGATGTGAAGGAAGGGGAACACTCATCCACTGCTGGTGGGAATGCAGAAGGATCCAACCATTCTGGAGAACAGTATGGCGGTTTCTCAAAAAACTAGCCATAGATTTGCCATATGACCCAGCAATACCACTGCTGGGAATATACCCAGCAGAACTGAAAACAAGAACACAAACCAATATATGTACACCAATGTTCATAGCAGCATTGTTCACTATTGCCAAAAGTTGGAATCAACCCAAATGCCCATCAACAGACGAGTGGATCAATAAAATGTGGTATATACACACAATGGAATACTACTCGGCTGTAAGAACAAACACACTACAAACACATGTGATAACATGGATGAATCTTGAGAACCTTATGTTGAGTGAAGCAGCCCAGACATTGAAGGACAAATACTACATGACCTCAATGATATGAAATAAACAAGCTGCCCTAGATAGCAAGAGACTGAACGATAGGCTTGCAGGAAATCGGAGGGTGGAGGAAGGATATGAGCCGATGTCTGCAGGGGTGGAATTTAAGACGAGATGGTGGTAAGTATGAACACAAAGAAGAGATAAAAGGGGGGCAAGGGGTTGCCTTTGCTTGGGGCTTTGCGGGTTTGAGGGTGGCTGGGGAGGGAAGGGTGGGTAACGTTGCCCAAAAGTGGGGGGAGGGAGGGGTAGCATACGAACCAGGAGAGGGTCAGGTGTTGGTGGAGAGTAAAATGCCGAGAAAATCATATCAAAATATAATAAAGAGGGTTACCTGTTTAGAATGCTCGGAGGGGAGGGTCTGATGCAGGACGGGCTCCTGGGGAATGTCTAAATGCTCATTCTGCCAGAGTGGGTGACACCATGGGGTAGAAACCCAAGTAGTGAGAGTGGGGGTGGACCCACATCCTGGGGAGGACTAATGCCATCCAATAGAGGGAACTGTATCCCTCGAGAGAAAGGGTGGCTCCCAGGGCATTGGGGCAGTTGAGCAAGTTAGGCCCTGAACACTATTCCATCTATCTCTGGAAGTGGCTCCTCAGGAAACGGAGGTTGGCTATCACTGAGGGCACCAAGGTGGAAGGGAAAATGGACGTTAAATGTGTGAAACCAAAGTAAATGGGGGGTAAGAGAGGAGTTTCTTGAGAGTACACAAGGATGGATATAAAACATGTAATATTACACCATAACATATAGGAGATGACAGACTGATAATGTAAACCATAATGTAAAACATAGGATAACTAAAAATGTAAAGAACTGTGTATCCTAAAGTATGCACCATAATGTAAACACAGATGTCACCTTGTTAGAAAGCTAATGTCTCAGACTCTGTACATCACTTTAAGTAAATATGATATGAATAGGGCGTAAGAGTATCACTGTGGAAGGGAAAAGGTTTTCTGGTGGATGTGTGGGAGTGCTGTATATTATATATATACATTGCTGTGGTCTAGGACTCCTGTGAAGAAAAGCTGAATAATTAGGGGGGGGGGGGGAAAAAAAAAAAAAAAAGAAAAAAATAGGATGTGGAATTTTTTCAAGTCAACATTCTTTATCTAAGTACTTTATCTAACTTTATCCAAGTTCTTTATCTATCCTTTAAACTCATCGCTATATGCCATTCCCTAGTAAGGGACCATGACATTATATTGGGCTTCAAATTTCGGGGAGTTCTGGATCACAGAGTGTTTCAACAATGGGAATGGAGGGATACTGGTATGGGATACCAATGACAGGTGATATATGACTGACAGGGAGCGGTACAGAACATATGTCCAGGGTGCATGGCAATGTTTGGATATACTCATAGTGGCAACAATTAAAAACCACAGTAGGGGGGGTACTGGGTTCCTGGCCAGTGGTGCTCTGTCGTGGTCCCTAGGGGAGCAGCGACAGTCTCCCAGGTACAGTGGTGGGGACCGGGAGGGAGTGAGGGTTCAACAGTGAGCCCCTGATACTAATGACTATGCTTGTGAGCTGATAAACCCTAAATAATAACAAGGCCTAGAGCAACTTTGTGCCTGGGAATTTCCTTCTGTCAGCCTTCATGTTACTCAAATGTGGCCAGTCTCGAAGCCAAACTCAGCATGTAAATGCAATGCCTTCCCCCCAGCGTGGGACATGACACCCGGGGATGAGCCTCCCTGGCAACGAGGGACCACTATCAACTACCAACTGATGATGCAACTGGAAAATGACCTTATACGGAAGGTTCAATGCGGATCAGCAGAATATCCATGTCTACATAAAATACCATGACTTTAAAATGCTGTTTGACCTAAAGTAAGGGGGAAATGGAAAGGAGAAATGAGTTTATATGGCTACGAGTTTCTAAAAAAGAGTCTGGAGGCTGGCAGAAGGTTTGCCCTCATGCACAACTGAGCAGAGTCAGAGAGACAGATAAAGCAGATACAACCCCCAGATATTGGTTCCTTTGAGGGCTAAAGAGACCCATGGGAGTTATGGTCATGGCCAATGGGGTTAACTACCAGGGCAGATGGCCCCTCTTTGGAAATGGTGTTTATGTGTGATAAATCTGGACTCAGATGGGATCTCCCTTCATAAGACTTTCATGCTAATGTGCTGGAGGTGCAGTTAATGTTGGGGTTTAAGATATATTTAGGGGATTTGAATCTCTGGACTGACAATGTGATAGCCAGATCCTGAGCCTCAACAGACTCCAGCACCTACAATCTGATTTATTGGACTTACCACACTCAGCTAAGATGGAGGTGAAGAAGGACAACCACCACACCATGGAGCCTAGAGTGATTACAACTGAAAATGGGAGGATTGCATCCAGCATCCAGGTGGAATCTGAGCCTCCTCTTGACATAAAGGTGCAATGGACACAACCAATCCAGTGTCCACATAGAAGAGGTGGCATTGGATTGGGAAAAGTGGACATAATGGACAAAGGGTATGGGGAAAGGCAGGAAGAGATGAGAGGTGGAGGCGTCTTCGGGACATGGAGCTGCCCTGGATGGTGCTTCAGAGATAATCACCGGACATTGTAAATCCTCACAGGGCCTACATGATGGAATAGAGGAGAGTATGGGCCATGATGTGAACCAATGTATATGAGGTGCAGAGGTGCCCAAAGATGTACTTACCAAATCCAATGGATGTGTCATGATGATGGGAACGAGTGTTGTTGGGGGGGGGAGAGGGGGGGTGGGGGGGTGGGGTTGAATGGGACCTCACATATATATTTTTAATGTAATATTATTACAAAGTCAATAAAAAATAAAAAAATTAAAAAAAAAAAAAATAAAAGTCCAATATGCTTTGATAATAAAATTTCTCAGTAAACTAGGAATAGAAGGCAACTTCTGCAAGGTGGTAAAGGGGACCTATGAAAAGTCTACAGACATCGGCATATTTTATGGTGAAAGACTAAATACTTTTAAGATCAAGAACAGAGAAAGGATTTGTGTTCTTGCCACTACTATTACACAATATACTGTCCATCAAAGGAAATAACAGGCATACAGATTATGAAACAGAAGAGAGTGTCTCATTCTGCAGGTGACGTGATCGTGCACATGCAAATCCTATGGAAAAATGTTCCTAGACCAGGAGTCAGTATAGCAAGATTGCAGGGCTCAAGGACAACTTAAAACAGTAATTTTTATTTCTATACACTATGCAACATTAGGAAAAGAAAATTGGAAATTCATTTATAACAGCACTGTGATAACAAAATAACTAGGTATCAATTTAAAGGAGTGTGCAAGATCTCTACACCGAAATCACAAATATTGCTGAGGGAAAGTGAAAAAACCTAAATAAATGTGGAGAAATATCGTGTCAAGGATTGGAATATTCATTATTAAGTATCAGTAGTCCCCAAATTGGCTTATTGTTTAAACACATTTCCAATTAAAATCATGGCAGGCTTTTAAAAATAAACTGACACGCTGATATTACAATTTATACGGAAGCACAAAGGACCTTGAATAGGTATTTCTTGAAATACCTATTTTGAATTCAAAAAAAGTAAAAAATAACAGAAAACGGCAGCTCAATAAATTGTGGAAGCATTTTCTTAGAAAGTTCTATCCAGGCACTTTTATCTCATTGGATTCAAATTACTAACTCAGCTGTTCCTCTGGTGTTCAGAAAAATACATGGATGAAATAGATTAAATGCCCTAAAAATTTTTTTAAAAGAATAAATGTGGAGGATCCACAGAACATATCTGAAAACTTACTACAGCTCTAGTAGCAGCCTCAGGGCAGTGGTAGGTCAATGAACATAATAAAGAGTGAAAATAGAACCACAGGTACACATGCCCATGACAACTCCACGTAATCCAGTGGCGAAAGGATAGACTTTTCAACAAATGTTTGAAAGTTTCAAAAACGTTTTCGACACAAGGAGCTGGCGGGGGCGAGGCCGAGGGGACCTGGACAGCTAAGGCCCCCGAAGAGAAACGCCCCGGGACGCCGGGCTCCTGCGCTCAGCCTGGGGGAAGGTCCACCTTGGTGTGGGGGTGGTGGGCAGGTGCCTGGTCCGGGGTCTGGGGAGGCGGGAGGGTCAGCCCTGGGTTCTTGGAGTGCGTGGGCAGAGTCTGGGTGGGTCTTATCACCCACCTCACCGCCGTCCACGAGAGTCTCCAGCACCCAAGCCGCGTCCTGCCCTCCGCCCTCCTGGACCCGCATCTCCGGGGCCTCCAGCTGCGAGGCCACCTCCCTTCAATCACTTCCCGTCCCTCACCCTGACTTCTCCTCCTATTCCTCGGTGTGTTTGGATTATACCATTGCTGCAAAGCAGAAAATGCTCAACACTAAATACCTATAACCAAGTACAGGGTGACACCTGAGTAATTACCATCCAGGTGAGAATAGAGACCTCCACGCCCGCCCTGGCCAGAAGCCCCCTCCGCCTCTCACTGAGAAGACCCCGTCCCTCCCCTCACTGTGTCCACGAGGCTGCCCCCTCCTCCCTGGCTCCTTCCCATCCACTGTTTTCGCCTCCATCCTCCAGTCGTCCCTATTTCCTTCTCTCTTCTCTTCTCAGGAGCCCCCCTTGTTCCTAGGCCAATGCTAGGGAGGCTCATCCTCCCTCTTGCCCCAGATCCTAGAGTTGGGGAATCACGGACGGATTCCTGGAGGAGGTGCCCTCATCCCTGGAAGAAGAAGCAGGAACAAGCGTCAGGAGCGTGGGCGTCCAAGGACCTGTTCTAGGAGGCGGGGGGACTGGTGCTGGGGAACACCTAGCTTGTGGTCTAGCTTGGTCCCGGGAACCAAATGGAATGGTCTGGAGATGGTGCTCTGCCCTGAGGCCAGAGTCCACGGTCACCCCAAGGGAGGAAACGTCTACATCAGCGTGGTCGCACAGACCCTGCCCTGGATCGCGAGCACCCCCTGATGTGCAGATACTTGCCTGGATGCTGGGGGCACAGGGAGACCCCGGGGAGGGCTCCACTGAGGGCAAATGGGAGCGCGGGTCTTCTGTCCTGCGCCCGGTGGCCACGCGGGGGCGCCGCCGCGCTCTCTAGGATTCTGACGTGAGGAGGGGTCGGGCTTGAGTGGGGCAGAGCTGGGGGACCTGGGGGTTCAGCACTGATGGGAAAGGGGGTGAACTTGCCTTCTGAGCATCCCTGGAATCCACTGGAGTCAGACTCCCAGGGGTGCAGGGAGTGGGAGAGGAGGGGCGCTCAGCAGCCTTTGTGGCTCCTTGAGGTTTCCATCTCTTCCCAAAGCCCCCACCCAGCCCGCTTGAAGGCAGCACCTGGGAGCGCTGGAGAGTAGAAAGTACTTTTTATCTATTCTCTTTTCCTTTTCTGTGGAATGTTGTTTTAAAAATTAAACTGCTAATATTAGAATAATTTTACACTTACACAAAAATGGGAAAGATGTTCAGAGAGCTCACAGACAACCCCCAGTTTCCCACATTATTATCATCTTACATTCCTCTGGCACTTTGCTTCTGCTAATGAGGCAATATTGATGCACTATTAATAACTAACCTGAAGTTCATGTGGATTTCATCAGCTTTACTCCATGTCCTCTCCCTGGCCCAGGATCCCATCCATGGCACTGCATCACAGTTAGTCTCTTCAGCTCCTCTGGCTGTGACAGTTTCTCAGATTTTCCTTGTTTTTTTGTGACCTTGTTAGTTTTGAGGATTCTTGGTCAGCCTATATATAATGCCTCTCAATCTGAATTTGGTTGATGTTTTTCTCATGGTTAGACAGATGCTCTGGGTTTCAGGGAAAAGTCCACAGTGATGACATATATCAACAGAATAAGAAGAGGATGTGGCATGAACGTGATTCATCTCTGGTGATGTGAGCTGGGTTTCCTGGCCAAGGCAGTGATTCCCAGGATTCTCCAGACTGAAGTTACTTTTCACATCCCCCTTCCATTTTCCTCTTTGGAAGGACGTCTTCTGTGCAGTTCACACTTAATGGATGGGGACATATGGTCAACTCAGTGAGGGTGGAGCATCTACAAAAATCATTGGGAATTCTTGTATTTGGGAGCTTTGCCTATTCTAGCTGCATTTAATTATTTATCCCAGTCATTTACAGGCTCATGGATATTAATTTTGTACTTTCGGCTATAATTCAATTCTGTTGCTCAGATTGTTCCAGTTTTGGGAAATGGATCTGGTCAAGCAGTTGGGCTCCTGTCTGCCATATGGAAGGTCCAGGGTTTGATGCCCATGGCCTCCTGGTGAAGGCAAGCTGATCCACGCAGTAGTGCCCCACCAGGAGTGTCACCCCATGAGGAGTGCTGGCTGTTGTGGAGAGCTGGTGCAGCAAGATGATGCAACAAGAGACACTGAGGAGAGTCAGTAAGAAACATACCAGAACACAGAGCTGAGGTGGTACAAAAGCATGCTTGCCTCTTTCCCACTCTGGAAGGTCCCAGGATGGGTTCCCAGAGCAGCCCAATGAGAATACAAGCAGACACAGAAGAACACACAGTGAATGGACACAGAGAGCAGACAGTGGAGTGGTTGGGGGGTGGGTGAAATAAGTAAATAAATCTTAAGAATAATTGTTCCAGTTTTGGTCATAGAGAGCCCTTCCAATTGGCTCCTGAGTCCTTCTGACATGTCCCCATGGTTTTATGTTACGGACAATACTCACCTGCTCGCAATCCCATATGCTCCAGACTCATCCTATGTATTTCCTACCCCAGCCTTAGATTCGGCCTTTTCTTCAAGGACCATTAGTTCAGTTTGGAGATAATGGTATTAGAAACTGAGGTCTAGGCACTGGGTTTGCTCATTGCTATTGGGGCTTCATTGCTTCTAGGTCCTCAGCAGAGAGAACTAGGAAATGTGTAACCAATGCATGTGTAACACATCTATAATACATATACATACACATATATCAAGGTTTACAGTAAACTACATTAAGCTAAACGTGAGTAGATTCAATGGCTCCAACTCTAATCCCCTATCATATATGTCATGCTGGCTTTCCCCCTTGCAAATCTGTAACCTCCAATTCTCAGTGAGAAATTGGGCTCTCACCACCCACCACATATTTATTGTTCAGTCCTCATACACATGAGTAGTGACTTCAGAATTGTTAGCCCTTACCCCATGAGAGAGAACTTTGCCCACTACAGCCAGTGCTTATGCATAATTCCTTTTGCCTTCACTCTTAAAATTTCTAGCCATCTCCAAAGGTCCTCAGTCCAGCAGCTCCTTCACCCCTCCTTCAGTGAGGTCATGCCATGCACCTGTAATACAACTAGATCCTTCTGCCACAGTCTGCAGCCATCCTGTGACTTCTCATTTGCCAGGATAGCTTTTTATAGTTTGCACACTTAACATTTATTCTTTGTGCTGTAAGGTTTATGGTTTTAGACAAAGTGTCATGTATCCACTCAACAGTATCACACAGCCTAGTGTCGGGGACCTAAAAATATCTTCTGCGTCACCTAAACATCCTTCACTCTCCCCAAGATCATGGGAACCAGGGATCTGCTTTCAGTATTTATACCTTATCTTTCCAGAATTTCATGTAGATGGAATCCGACAAAATGTAGCCTTCCCAGAATGGTTTCTTTCACTAGCAACAGGCATCTAAGATTCATCCATGATCTTCCATGAATTTATAGCTCATTCCTTTTGATGACTGAGTAGTATTGTGTATTATGGATCAATGGATTATTACTTTTTTTATTTTTATTTTTGATGAGCTTCTGTGGATTGAACCCAGAACCTTTGACATGGGAAGCAGATGCTCAAACTACTGAGCTACACTCCCTTCACAACCAGTAACTGTTTTATCCATTCACATAGAGAAGGTAAATGTGGTCGCATCAGTTTTGAGGAATTATTAAGCTATTATTATATTTCTGTGCAGGTTTTTATGTAAATATAAGTTTTTAAATTAGATGAACAAATACTTGGGAGTGGCATTGCTGGGTTGTAAGGTAAGTCCATGCTTAGCATTTTAAGAACCTGCCTAATGCCTTCCATGGTGGCTGCACCCTTTAGCCTTCCTACCAGCAGGGAGTGTGGGTTCCTGGGCTCCATGACCTTGCCAGTGCAGGTGTCACCACTTGTGACAGACTGAAAATCACTTCCCAACCCAACAATGACTTCTACATCCCAATCCAGGGAGCCTCTGAATATTACCTTATATGGCAAAAGGGGCCTTTGCATATGTAATTGGCCTAGAGATGGGGGATTAGCCAGGATTACTCCCATGGGCCCCAGGTGTGATCACATGGATCTCATCACAGGGAAGTAGGGGCAGATTTTACTACAAACAGAGGAGAAGGTGATGAGAAGACCGAGCAGAGATTTGACAATGTTGGCCTTAAGGTTAGACTCATGCAGCCAGAGGCCAAGGAGAGCTGGCAGCCACCAGAAATGCAAGAGGCAAGACACAGGTTCTCTCTCTGCTCGAGCGTCCAGAGGGAGCCAGGCCTGGCCGATTCAAACCAAAGACATTGATTTTGGATTTCTGGCCGTCAGAATTGTGAGAACATAAATTCTTGCTGTTTAACGTAACCTCTTGTGAAAATTTGTTCCATTGGCAACAGGAAACTAATCCACCAGTTTATTATATTTTGGTTTAATTTGGCCATTCTCACAGGTATGTGCCGGGCACCTCGTGGTGGTTTCATCTGCTCTTCCCTAATGACAGTGACGCTGAGCATGTTTTTAGGTGCTTATTGGCCACCTGTGTCTTCTTTGGTGAGCTGTCCAGACTTCAGTCCATTAAAAAAATTGGGTTCTTCTCTTATTCTTGTGTTTTAAGAGACCTTTACATATTCTGGGAAGAAATTCTTTATTGGAAATGTCATCTGACATATTTTATCTCTCTGGCTTCAGCCAATGATAAAACTTCAGTTCTCAAATGAAGATTAGAATGCTCGAAAAGTGGTATCTATCACCTTTAGCTTCACCATTAGCTTTCCAATACTTACACATTTTCTGGTGGGATTTGTTCATTGTAATAAATACCACCTTTTGGAAATACTTAAAGAAATGTGTCCATACTGGAAGATCTACATAACTCAGTGTTACATTGAAATCTTCATGCATTAGTACAAGATGCTTTCAATGTGCAAGAGAGACCTGAGGATTTCAACATCACACGATGAAATATTCAAGATTTCAGACTGCAACTCACTTTTAGAAACTCCACTTGCATGCTTTTAGCATAGTACGATAGATGAATGTCACCACTCACCTGAAAAGGCTATAAAAATACTCCTCTCTTTTCCAGCTACATTTACATGCGAGCCTGCATTTTTGATTCAAACCCAAATAACTGATTTAATCTAAGAAGAAAGTCCTGGGGTGCTCTATTGAGTCAGCAAAGAAAGATATGCACAAATGTAAATTGATCAACACTTCTTTTTACATTGTTTCCTTTTGGAAGTAGTTATCAACCTGTAATGAGTTTTGGTATAAGTATTAATCTATAGGTATCTGTATTTTCAATTCCATTTTAAATTCTAATATGGTCAGTAGCAGTAGCGGTCACCAGAATCTCCTCAGGGTCCTCACTAAAAGTGTAAGCTGTGAAGAGTCAGAACCAGGCCTCACTGACAGGGCATGAGAGAGCGCTCGGTGCAGGGGGCGGGTCGGGGCTAGTCCAGGAACCGGTCTCGCTCTCAGGGTCCCGCCCCGAGGCTTGCGTGTGGGGCGGGGAGGCCGAGTGGGGAGTCCCCGGTCCCCGCAGTTTCACTTCTTCTCCCGCCCGAGTCAGGTGCTTCTGCCCCGACCCTCGTGACGCGGGCTCAGGGCTGCCTCCCATTGCGGGCCAGGTTCTGGAGAAGCCAATCGCCGGCCCCGCGGCCCTTACAGAGCCCGCCCAGACCCCCCGAACTCAGGTTCCGCCAGACACGGGGTCCGGCCATGGCGCCGGGGACCCTCCTTCTGCTGCTCTCGGGGGCCCTGGCCCTGACCCAGACCCGGGCGGGTGAGTGCGGGGTCCAGGGGGCTGCCCCGGAGGAGGGAGGGGACCTGGGGGGGCAGGACCCCGGAAGCCGCGTCTCCGCACACTCACCCCCCACGCCAATACCGCCCCTTTCCTGTCCCCCCAGGCCTCCACTCCCTCAGGTATTTCAGCACGATCGTGTCCCGGCCCGAGCGCGGGGACACCCACTACATCGCCGTGGGCTACGTGGACGACACGCAGGGCGCGCGGTTCGACAGCGACGCGGAGAGTCCGAGGTTGGAGCCGCGGGCGCCGTGGGTGGAGCAGGAGGGGCCCGAGTACTGGGGAGAGCAGACGCGGAGGGCCAAGGAAAATGCGCACGAATTCCGGAAGGACCTGCGGACCCTGCGCGGCTACTACAACCACAGCAATGCCGGTGAGCTACGCGGGGCCAGGGTCCGCGCACGACCGGGATCCCTAGGAAGGGCCGGGGTCATCCTGAGTCTCGGGTCCCCACTGCACCCCGAGGCCGCGGGACCCGGGACCCCCACACGGGATCGCGGGAACGACTTTACCTCGGTTACGTTTTCTGATTAGACCAGTCAGCACCGGGGACGGGGCGGGCAAGGGGGCGAGCAGGTGGTGGGGCTGACCTTGGGGACTGGGCCAGAGTCTCACACCTACCAGATGATGTATGGCTGTGACATGGGCCCCGACGGGCGCCTCCTCCGCGGGTACAATCAATACGCCTACGACGGCACCGACTACCTCGCCCTCAACGAGGACCTGCGCTCCTGGACGACTGCGGACACTGCGGCGCAGATCACCCTGCGCAAGTGGGAGGCGGCGGGGTTTGCTCAGTTCGAGAAAGCCTACCTGGAGGCGAACTGTGTGAAGTGGCTGCAAAGATTCCTGGAGAGCGGGAAGGAGACACTGCTGCGCACAGGTACAGGGGCCCGGGGCGACCCCCCCCCCCCATCTCCTCGGGCTGGGCTGCGCCCCTACCTGCGTCCACGGGGAGGGGAAATCCAGTAGGTGTAGGAACACTCTCCTGCCTGGGATCCGGGAGCGGGGTCGGCCCAGGTGTCCAGACCCTGAACCTTGAGTGACCCCCAGAGGCCCCGCCCTCTGTCAGGGACACTGAAGGATGGAGGAGACCATCCCTGAAGCACCTGGGCAGCAGGTCAGCCTTGGGAATCACCGGGACGTCTTCAGGCCTTGTTCCTGCAGCTTTTCTGAGCCCCTCAGCCTCCACTAGGTCAGGTCTAGAGGTCCCTGTTCACATCACACACCTGGGGCCTCCTGCACTGGACGGTCTCACCTGACCCCAGAATTTCCAAGAATAGGGCTTATCCCAGAACCCTGAGTCCAGGCTTGCTCTGCCCCCCAAGACTGTCCTGTCCATTCCTGGTGGTCACATGAGCACTGCTAGAATGGCCAGGAGACAAATGGAAAGTTCCTGAAGTTTCTGACCTTCCTACAGACCCCCCAAGGGCACACGTGACCCGCCACCCCATCCCTGACCGTGGGGTCACCCTGAGGTGCTGGGCCCTGGGCTTCTACCCGGCGGAGATCACGCTGACCTGGCAGCGGGACGGGGAGGACCAGACCCAGGACATGGAGTTTGTGGAGACCAGGCCTGCGGGGGACGGAACCTTCCAGAAGTGGGCGGCTGTGGAGGTGCTTTCTGGGGAAGAAGAGAGATACACGTGCCACGTGCAGCACGAGGGGCTGCCCGAGCCCCTCACCCTGAGATGGGGTAAGTGGGACGAGGTGGGGGCCTCTTCTAGGGAAGCAGGAGCCCTTCTGAGCTCCTCCAGCAGGGTCAGGGCTGAGCCTGGGGTCAGGGCCCCTGACCTTCCCCCCCTTCTCAGAGCCCCCTTCACAGCCCCCCATCATCATCGTGGGAATCGTGGCTGCCCTGGTCATCCTTGCAGTGTCCGTGGTGGCTGCAGTTCTGATCTGGAGGAGGAAGACCTCAGGTAGGGGAGGGGCGGGTCTGAGGTTTCTTTTCCAGGAGGGTTTCCAGCCCGGGTAGCCATGTGCCCTGCCCCTTCTTGGTACCGTGAAGCCCCTCCTCACACACGTGCCCATCCAGTCTGGGCTTGTTACTACACTTACTTTATAAACCTGTGAGAGAAGTAGGACAATGTCCCCAGCGATGGCGTGGAGGCCCCTGTTCCCAGCAGTCAGAGGGAAGGGGCTGCTGAGGACAGACCTCCAGGAGGGCAGAAGGTCCAGCCCACACATTCCCACCTCATGTTTCCTGATCCTGCCCCGGAACTTCCCTGGATCTAGGACTAGTTCTCAGCACCTCATGTCCTGGATTCACTGGTTGTTTTTCCACAGGTGGAACAGGAGGGAGCTACACTCAGGCTGCTTGTAAGTGGGGGACAAGGGGGAGGTGGTGTGGAGGGTCAAGACTGACCTGAGGCTTTGGGGAGTGTAGATGGAGCGCACGGGGCAGCTCACTCCCTGTCACTCCTTGACTCACATCTCCCTGTGGCTCTGACCGTACCCTGTGTTTGTTCCTCTCCAGCCAGCGACAGTGCCCAGGGCTCTGATGTGTCCCTCGTGGCTTCTAGAGTTGAGACCCTGGAGACCTGAAAGGGGAGAGGGGTTGGGCTGAGAGGACACACCTGGGTCCTGGGGATTACTTGGATGTGGATATGAGGACTGTGGAGGGCTGGTCATGATGTCAGCATTTACAGAGATGACCTGAACATGCTCTTGATTGTTTTCTTCTGTAGCTTGACAAAACTGCCTCATGGGGGGCGGTGTGATTCAAGAGCTGTTCACACCCGTGTGACTTCAAGACCCTTTTCCTTTGGGATGTGAAGACTTTTCTTCCTACGGCTGGAATCGTGTGTCTGCATTCCTGTTGTGTACTGGAGGATGAGGAGATAGCTTGCTGTTGCTCCCATGTCCCCCACACTGACCTGTGTTCCCTGCTCCGACCGACCGTCCTGCTCAGGAGAGCTGGGTGTGGAGTGTCCACAGCCCCGTCTTACTTCATGGTGCCCTGAGCTGCCCCTTCTTTCTTCCCTTTAAAATGAGAATCTGGTATAATTTTGCTTTTTATAAATCCTTGCTATTAGGTGAGATTGAGGAATCAGTTGAGGGAGAGGAAGATTCTTAAACAAGAAAGAGAAAGTAAAATGCTCCAAGAACCTTCCAGGACCCATGTGTCTGCTGTGCTGAGTGCTGCTGTGAGGAACCGAGGGTGGACAGGCCTGTGTCCAGTTGGGGCTTCATCCATGTGAGCTTCACACTGAGGAGCATCGGCATTTTGGCTTTATATAACTCCTGGTGGTTTGGTCCTTCTCTGCCGCCTGCCCTCCCTCTCTGCCCTTACCCAGCTCCACTGACCCCAATGCTGGCTGCAGCCCAAGCCCATGGATTTGTAAAGCAGACCCTGGTGTAGACCCACAGGTGGGCAATGGGGTCTTAGCCTGGATTGCTCTTGTCTTGGAGGGAGTTGAAATTGTGCTGTGGTCACAGGGGGTGAAGGGGAGGGGAGGAGAGCAGCACTTCTGAGGACAGTCCTGGCAGCCTCAGTGTCAAGTGAGTGGAGTTTGTGCCATCCCTGCCAGGAGACCACAGCTGTGTTAGGAAAGGCACTGGGGGGTCCTCACCGACCACTCCTGCACCTGTTATTTGTGAAGGACTGTTCAGGAAGCCCCTTTTTAGCTTCTGGGAAACATTTTTGAACTAAAAACAGCTCAAATCTCTGGCCTTGGTGCCGGGAAGGTGCTCTGCAACTCAGGTGGTCAGTGCGCGTCTCACTGAGGCTGTGACCTTTGAGGACAGCTTGAAAGTCATGAAGGGCATGTCCCTGAGGATGTCTGGGAAGGTCTTCCCAGTCACGGAACTGGGCAGCATGTTGCGGTGGGCACGGGCAGCCTGTGGTTCTGGGAAGGGCAGGAGGCCAGAGTGGAGCTCAGCGATCCATGGGCCACACTCAAGTGACGGCACAGCTCTCGCACCACATCTGGAAGGCATGTAGACCAGGGAGCCCCAACTTGTCTGTGCACAGGGACTTCCTGACATCCAACAAGGATCCAGAAGGTCTGGTGGAGCACAAGGTTCTGTGTTCATTTCATAACAAGGGGGTGCTGAGCTGCTGGATTTCAGGTCCATTTTTAGAGCCAGAACCCAGACCAGGGAGGCCACAAGTCTGTGCTCCAGCTCCCTGGGGTGGTGGAATGTACCTTCTGGGCTCTCGCCCCATGTCCTGAAATGGGGTTCTGGGGAGAAGCCTGAGTGCTTCATCACAAGCTCAGCTGGATTGTGAAGCTTGTTCTGCCAGTGATGAGCATAGTGCCCCATGTCATGCATAAACCTTATAAAAAATCCTTTCTGGAAAAGAAAAGGATTTATGAGAGTGATGTTGGGAAATGCAGGCGCTTTCTCTACAATGGGTTATAGCTAGGTGGAAAATTTATAAAGTGGTTCAAGATTTCCTATAAATTAAAGCTCTGAATTCTTGCTATGTGTCTCTATTTCTTAATGGATTTCATGCTCACTTCTTGCTGCAAACAATGGATTTTAGATTTTTCTACTTTCAACATAAGGAGTTTGTACATGTGATCCTGGGACTCATTTTACTTGGGGAAAGCCCCAGAACCAGGAACTTGAGGCCACACAATCAGGAACAGTATCTACCACCCGCCCTAGGTGGGTCCCCTGTGGGAACCAAGGCCACTGCTGCTGGGCAAGGGTCTTGGCCACCCACTGGCCTGACACTGGACATGGGCCTATAGGTAAGACCCCACTCCTCCTGCTTGGATGACCCCGTGCCAGTCACAAGCCCCTGCCCACTGGACCCTGCTGAGTCCCAGGATTGCTGGGTCAGCACGTGCTGATCCAGAGTCTGCTATGGTCGTCAGACAGGGAGGCCAAGGCCCCTCATGTCCAGCTCAAGCATGTTGGGAAGGTGAGCTTCCCTCTTCACGGTGGGTGGTGGCTCTGCCTCTACCAAGGCTCCTAAGTGTGGAATTCCCTGATGTGGGAAGAGGTCCAGGTGCTGTGGGATAGGCATGGAGGATGGAAAGTGAGGACAGGTATTGATTCCTGGAGCCAGGACCAGCCTGGAACTTTATCTCATACATTGATGGTACTTGGGTTTGGTTGGATAAGTGGATGACTAATCTATGACATCTTTTGACTCATTCCCTTATAGTGAGTTACGATTTCACCTTTGGTCTCTGTCAGCTTATCCTCACAAGTAAGTAGAGGGCATTGCTGGTGGATAAGTGATTTCTGAAAGCATCTCTCCCCGTCTTTTTCTTTTACTAGGGTTAAAGGCCCCAGGTCTCTTAACACTTCAGAGGATCTTGTGAGAACTGGCATTTCATAGAACTTGTATATTTCCTTGTACATGAACATATTTCTGTGGAGAGGATCCACAAACTTTATAGTTTTTATGTGACCCCATAAGAGTTTAATACACCCCCCATGTTTAGACATTGCACTACTCCAGGTTGGTCACAAGCAGCTGCTCAACAAATATTTTAGTAGACCCAGGGTCACGATGTAAATGCTCCTCCTTTGCTAGCATGTCTCCAGTCTGGGACATGATAAGGTAGAGGCTCCCTTGTTGCTCTCAGGCTCAGTTTCCATCTGGATCTCACTGTGGCTGGTAAATGGCCCACAGAGCAGTGCTAGCCCCTGACCATACTTAGAAGTGCTGGTGGAGATGGACCGTGTTCCAGCACCTACCCTGGTGTCCAGTACCAGGAAGGAGTTAATGGGTAATTAAGGGGATTCCATTTTCAATAACATGGTAGGCCCATTTTTAAGACTTTATCTTTCACTAAAGAGAACAATAATAGGTAAAGTATAAGAGCATTAGTTACTATTAAAGAATAAGAGAATAATAACTTAAGCTAAAAAACCCACATGAAAGGGCATCTAGAAAGAAAAGGTGCTTTCATCCCTAGGATACCTGGCTAATCTGGAAATGGTATCTTTGGTTTCTTGGGCTCACATGCTGAAGTAGACAGGAGCTGATACTAAAACTTTTTCTTGTGGCACGTGAAGTAGGAGTCAGTTCACCACCCTGAAATCTAGGAATCCAAAGGCTCATAGCCTCAGAGTAAGGGAGGAACAAAAGAAATCCATCTCATCCCCCAAAGAAGAGTGTTCTGAGGAAACGTGCCTTTTAGCCAAGGGTGGGGGCTGAGTGGTGGGAAGGAGAAAGCAACTGTTTCAGAGGAATGGTAAGCACCAGCCAGCCCTCCTGTGGTTTGTTGTCCAAATGTGCCTCACCTGTGGATCAAAATAACTTCAAACCATAAATAATTTCAAGACTACATTGGTGGTAATCTGAAAATTGGAAGAAGGAAACAAAAGCCTCTGGGAATTCCACATATAGCCTATGTGTCAAAGATTTTATCCAATTTCACAAAGAAAGAAGTACAGCTCATAGAAATATACAAATACAAAGAGAAAAAAAATCAGCATGATCAAGAATCAGAAAACATAGCTCATTAAGAAATCCTCATAAAACTTCAATATTGGAATTATGAGATGTAGAATATAACATATCCCAAATTATTTTGTGTAAAGAAGAAAATGCTTAGTTTGAAAATTCATGCAGCATTGAGACCAGCTCAACAAAGGAGTGACTCGAACAGGAGGAGCTTCAGAATTTAAGAAAGAGATACAAGAAGTAGGAAAAAATGGAAACAGGGGATTCAAAGTCTCAAGGACTAAGAGCTGTGAACCAAGCTTCCATATGGTATTTACGGAATAGCTCAGAGCAGGAGAATAGTTATGTTTGTTTTCTTTTGGTAACATTTTGCCAGAGTAATCCCATCCCATGCCCTGCAAGGCTCGAAAGTTTCTTTCTGCAAACAGTTGGGGTTGTTCAAGACAGTGTTCCATCTTGGAAGGTCTGTAACCTCATTTGCATCATGAAACATTCTAACCTGTGGTCCATCATGGAAATATTTTAACTCTGGCCATTTCTCTACACTGAAGAGTATGGGAAACTTAAAATGATCTAGCTGTTTTGTGAAAGAATAAAATACACTTCTCAGAAGTTAAAAATATAATAAACTGAATTAGAAATTTGGACTGAAATGGTGCTTTGGATCATGATGTAGAAACAGCAGCCTGCCCTAACAACTTCAAATTCAGATAAATATAAAAAACAACCTTTTTCAGGCACTGGGCAACAGATACAACAAGGATTTATGGTGTCTGAGATGAGGATAATAAAATAGATGTGTTGTACAGATGTCTAAAACAAGCAGCAGGAGGGAAATTATAATGATAAGACCAAAAATCAATAACATAGAACCGAGAAAAAAATGAACCTAAGAGTTGTTTAATAGGAAAATATCAATACATTTTATAAATTGTGGTTAGACCAAGATTAAAAAGGCAAGAATTGCCAATATCAAGAATGAAAGGAACAATATCTGTACAGACTGCTTAAAAAGTACAAGGACAAGGGAACATGCCAATAAGGTTTCCAAACTTTATGAAATGAAAACTTTCCTTGAAAAACACAAATTACAAAAGAATAAACAGAAAAATTTGTTCATCCCTTTATCAATTGTGGAAATTGAATTAGTATTTGAAAACCTTCCCATAGAAAAAATGTCCATGTCCAGAAGGTCTCATTGCTGAATTGTATCAAACACATGATGAAGAAATAGTATTATTTCTACCCAATCCCTTTTACATATTAAAGGAGGAACAATTGCCAATTCCTGTATGAGTCCAGCGTTACCCTCATTCAAAACCAGGCAAAGACATCACAAGGAAAGAGAAGTACAGAACACTATCCTGTGGGCTTAAAAATCCACACATAACATGAGCAAATCAAATGCAAGAACACGTAAAGAGTATTATAGATCATGCCTAATTGGACTAGCAGGGACTGCAAAGGTGGGCAAATATCTGCAACTCATCTCTGTTCTCCAAATTAAATAGAATAAAGCACAAACACCATGTCACCATTACTGCAGACCCAGAAAAAGCATTTGCCAAAATGCAGCACATTTCAAGAAAAAATCTCTCAGTAAACTAGGAATAGGAAGCAGTTTCCTCCATGTGGTTCCAGGCATCAGTGAATGTCTATGCGAACATCATAGCTGTTCTTTTATCATCAAGAAAGGTAAATCTATTCTTCCTAAGATCAACTAGATGTTAGAAAGAAAGCTCACACCTGTAAGAGAACAAAAGCTCACCTGATTGTGAAGGAGAAAAGAATTTTATTAACAATCTTTCAAGAACAGGTGCACGACCTGGATAAAATGGGCAGTGTGCCCAACAACAGGAAACAGTGATATTTATAACCTAAACCTAATGCACAGGTCCCTCCCCTGTTCCCCATTGATTGGGTACTTCAGGGGTTACAGTCTATTCAAGAGGTCTACCTAACTTATCCAGTTCCCACTGAGTTGTTGCTCCCATGCTCTCTACACTCAGGTGGACTGGGCAGGCTCAGTGCCACATTCACCCTTGGCACACTTTTCAAATTCCTGGCATGCCAAAACTGCTAGAAGCCCTTTCCCTCACTCCTCTAAGGGCAGAGCCTTCTCTGGCTTCCCCTTTGTGAAAATTAATCTTTGCCCTTTCCTACAAATCCCCTCTTTCTTCTAGACTCTTGGTTTTCACAATTTGGTTTCTCAAATCTGCTAAGAGCCTCCTCACATTCTTCATAGAGATCTTCCTCTTTAAGGGGTTACAGTTGTTTTGCTTTAAGGGGGTACAAGTTGTTTGCTGTGTGGGCATCTGTTTGGTTAGGGCCATTTCAATGAGTTTTTTGTGCTAACCCTCAGGCACACAGGATAACTGCTGTGAGTTCCCCAGCCACGATGATAAGGGAGGTCAGGACAGACAGTGCCACTCCTTTCCATTTTCCAAGCAAGCTCTCTAACCATCCCATGAGTGGATTGCTATTACTTGGCAGGCACTTGGACCTCCAGACCTTCAGTCATGTTTATAACTAATTTGATGGAGTGAGTTGCTTCTTCAGTTCAAAGAATCATGGCTAGTAAGATTATTTTCACCTGTAACTTAAAGTCTGAATTCCTACTTTGGTATTCCATCTTTAAGGAACCTAGGGCTGAAATTATTCTCCAGGACTTGGATGAAGTTGTTGGGTACTTATCATCTGGTTCAGGTATTGGTCATTTTACTCGAGTGTAGTGAGCCCAGTCTTTTTCTGCCATTTGGACTGCTGTTTCAATTGTCAGCAAGACTTGATAGGATCTTTGCCTGGTCTTTTAGAATTTGGAATGCTTGCACAACTTGATGAGGGCCCAACTTCCAGGTTGGTGTTGATGGACAGTGAATTCAAGAGGTGTATCTAGGCCAGCAAACCATGATGCCTGAGCGATGACAAAGTAGAGAACAAAGCCAGTATATAATTCTTAAGGAAGCCATCCTTTGAATCTAAGGAAGGGAGGTCTCCAGTCCTCCTAGGAAAAGGCAAGCCAAAAAGCATTTCATAAGGTGAGATTCCAAGCTGTTTCTTAGGTGAAGTTCTAATCCTCAGTAGGGTTATGGGTAAGCACTTAATCCAGGGTAACTTTCTTTCTAAGGCCAACTTAGAACGCTGCTTCTTTAACGGTTGATTCATTCTTTCCACTCTCCCTGATGATGGTGGGTGCCAAGGTGTATAGAAGTTCCATGTGACACCCAGGCTTCACATAATAGTCTGAAGTACACCAGAGGTAGTGTGGTTACCATTGTTTGAGTCTATATATTCCACTAACCTGTAACAAGGAATGATTTGTTCAAGGATAATTTTAGAAGTTCCTGATGCTGTAGCTGAGGCCAGAAGATATGCCTCCACCCAAGCTGTGAGATGATCTACAATAACCAAAATATACTGTAGCCAACCTATTGGGGGCATTTCAGTGTATTCGACCTGAATGTTCTGGAATGACCTGAGACCCAGCTCCCATTCCCCTTGTTCTTGTCTCCTTAAGAGTTTCCTACTGACATTCTGGCAAATTATATGTCATTTACTTATTTGTTTAGCTACAGTGTAAAGACCCACATGTTCAAAATACTTAAGAACCAGATCATACATGGTCTGTACCTCCCAATGACTTCCTTGGTGTAAGACTGCTAATACCTCTCTCATCACTTTTTTATTCAACATTTGCCTACCATCCAGGATGAGCCACCTCCCTTGATCATTTAGGGTTGCTCCTAACTCCTTCAGCTCTTTCACCTCCTTTTCAGAAGATACGGGGACCCCATACTCCTTTGGAATGGAGCGTATCAGGATCATCAACTTCAAAGGGGAACTAAGGGAGGCTTCCCTAGCCTCTTCATCTGCTAACCATTTGCCCTTTGCTTCAAACGTATGACTTTTCTGATGTCCATTTACATGCACCACTGACATTTTCCCTGCATAATAGTATATTGGCCAATAATTGTTTTATTAATTCCCCATGGACTAAACCTTTTCCTTTGCTGCTAGTCAATCCCCTCTCTTCCCAAATTTTTCCAAAGGTGTGGACTACCCAAAGGCATACTTAGAGTCACTGTAGATTGCACCATCTTTTTCCTCTAATAATCTGAGGGCTTGATTTAATGCATACAGTTCACAAATTTGAGCTGACCAGTCATTGGGCAATTGGCCAGCTTCTTTCACCTCACAAGTTTGTCCATCCACAGTTGCATAGCCATTGTGTCTCCTTCCTTCTAGGACCCTGGAGAACTCATCTATGAATAAATTTTCCCCTGAGTGCAGGGGAAGTTCCCCTAGGTCCAATCAGACTGGGGTCTGCTACTGAATCAGGTCTAAACAATCATGCTTAGGAGCCTCCATTTGCTGAGATGTCTTCCAAAGGAAGGAGGCTGGGTTTAGGGTATGATCTGTTGTCAATACCAAGTCGTCTTTTCCATTAGGATAGCCTCATAATTCAGAATTCGGGAATCAGTAAAACACCTTCCCACTTTCTGAGACAGAATAGTTCTGACCTGATGAGGGGTGCTAATGACTAAGGCTTCTCTGAAAGTCAGCTTCCTGCTCTCTTCTACCAGGAGAGTGATTGCCACCACAGCTTGAACACATCCGGGTCATCTCCTGGAGACAGGATCTAAAATCTCGGAAAGGAAGGCTACAGGTCTCCTTTGATCTCCCCAGATTTGGATCAAACCCCCAAAGCTATCCCTTTATCTATTGTAAGAAACAGGTGGAAAGGTTTCTCAAGGAAAGGAAGGGCAAGAACAGGGGTCTACATCTGTGCCCATTTGAGACCCTCTAAAGCCTCTATCTCCCCCTGAGAGCTTACACCTTCATTCTTAAATGGGTGCTGAAGGATGATGGTCACACTTTTGTAACTGCTTCCTGCTGACTAGAGGCAGTAGACTTTACCTGACAAGGTGTAAAACCTTCCTGCTATTCTTTCATGGTTGGAGGAAGATGGCTATGGCACCCTGGGTTTTTGGAGATTTGGACCTGAAGGGTATCGGTAATGAAAGAGAGAAAGAGAGGGTTAAATAAAGAGAGAAAGAAAGAGAGCTGGGATCAGGGGGTCTGTGAGTAATGACTCCTCAGACAACTGTATTTTCTACATATGGAATTATATATACTCAAACTATCGAGATAACAAGCAGTGTAACTACACATTAACAATACTTGTAAATTAAAGGACTTATCTCAGAGTACAAAGATTCAGTGTTCCTTTCAAAGTACAAAGTGTGTTTGCTCATATTTCTCCCTACCCCAGACAGCTCCATCCTGTTGACTCGAAAGGCTTAATGGCTGCATTCTTATGTTAAAAGTGTAGTCATGGAAACAGCATGTCTGTCTTTGTGAGACCACTATGCCTCAGTTTCCAGAATTTTCCCTTTTGTTTTAGTCGAGGTGACCATGCCTGTCTCAGGTTGCCCTCCTCTGAGAGTCTTACCCATTATTGACTACTGGCCAAGCTCTTTGACTAGGGTAAGTTATTGAAGTGCTTTTGCTAGCACCAGATTATTCATTTGTCCCATGGCTGTTATGCTTTGCAATTTTCTTCAAAAGCACTGTCCTGCACAGGTGAAAATCATGAGCAACAGAACAAATATGATTAGCCCTATTCCTAAAGCTGACAGGAAATGCTGTAATTTCCACCAATTAACTGGATTAAACTTTGTAATATGTGAAATCATGTCTGAAAAAATATCCTTATCATTGGCTACATGAATTTGATTTTGAGACATTTCTAATATTTTCCTTTGTAATTTGATTATTTCCAGAGAGATATTACTTTTATGGCCTAGCAAATGATTCTTAATTTTTTTCCATTCTATATCGGATGAATTATAGGCAAGAGGAGGAATACAAAAATTGCTTTCATTCCAATCACATTTCAATTCTCTTAACAAGTTTAAACTATACAATTTATCTCCAATAAGCAAAACAGCTGATTCTAAATCATTAACCTTATTATTTAACTGTTCATCAATGTGTTCTTGGTTATGCCACAAATCACTAACATTTTTATGCCAATCCTGTACATAATGTTGTGTTTGTACTTTCATGTAAAACTACCATAGCAGTAGCAGCAGCTGTAATGATTCCAATCAGTCCCAAAATGCTTATAATAAGCAGTCCAATAAAGTGTCTAATCTGTCTCAAGAATTCTTGTGCATATGTAGCAATAACTGACATTCAGAGATTAATGCCATATCCACATCATTCTCACAGGTATCCAGATGCCTTTTCTTCTTCTGGTCATCGCTATTGTTTCTCCATCCTGCAACACACTTTCTGATAGACATGTATACATGGCACCATTTTCATAAAACAATGAGTCATTCTTAATAGTTTTCTTATCAGTTATGAAAATAAATGTATCTCCAACATAGGCTTTAAAATGATATGTTTGATTAAGGGTCAAATACTGTTTTTCCTTATTTATATTTCCCAACCATTCATAAGTAGGGGCAATTCCAAGAAATATTTTCCACAAATTCTTTCATAGGTTATGACTATGAGTGTCATTAGCCCAAGGGGCCAGTATCCACTTTCCTTTGTAATAGTAACAGTTTCTGCCACAATAGCATAAGGAGAGGGCACACAGGCCCAAAGTCCATAGGCAGACAGTTCCAGGATTTGTAAAGTTAATGTGATGCATGGCAGCAATTTCCACAGGTCTCAGTGAAGTACTTTAACCTCTGTCCATACTTCCACTTTTCCCCCTTTTAGTTTTAGTAAAGTAATGAATACAGTTCAGGTGGATTTTTGTTGTATTACTCCCTGGAGGATTTGAATTGTGCACCTGGGGGCTCATTCCTCTCAAGAGCAGAAGGGATTTGATGTCACAGTCATTGGAGTAAGCATGAAGGAAGTTATGGGGGATGTCTATGAGCTGTTGGCAAGTAAGTAACAGGCAGCCAGAACTGCTGGGCTAGGCACCACAAGGTTTGCTACTCATGATGTTTTCCTTTTCAGTTGAGCCACTTTGCCTTTTCCCAGGTTTAAGTGGTAGGGCCCTGGATCTTCACAAAGGCATCTGCATCAACAGTCCTAAAAGGGATGTTAGTGGGGTGGGTAGGGACATGACAGACAGTCACCTGTTACTACTAGCAGGTATCCCAGATGTTTTTTCATAGATCTGATGGTGATTTACAACAGCCCATCATTTTTGTCTTGCTTTTAGTATTTGCAATCCACCCCTGGATAGGGATGGCAGTCTTCAGAGTGACCAGGCACTATTGGGTTAAATCTTTCACTTTTAGCAGGACCTCCTATGCTGCACACAATTACTTTTTTATATTGCACTTTTGGCCTCCTTTCAGAATTGTGATTAAGACCCAAGGGGCACTTGGTTAGATTTGCCTTTGCCACAAACTCCACCCAAAGCCAATATTGGTGCTTGCCACATCCAATTCATAGGCTAAGTTAATGTCCACAATTTACTTTCCTGTTATTTTTATTTAAAGCAGCTTGCAGGAGGTTTTCCTACTTCTGTGAATGACTTTTCTCAATTAATACATACAATGGTTTTAATATTTGAACTAAATGAGGGATGAAAGATTTTTAGTATTTTAACAATATTACAAATTCTATTAACATGAGAAAACATTGTACTTTATTAATTGCAGGAGAAAGTATAGTATTTCTTACCCAACCAAATAACATTTAAGAATTATGATAGAGCGGCAGGGACTTTGCAACTTGTCCCAATTGTTTGCCTAGTTTAGGCTCTTAAGATATTTTTGTCTCTGATGTTTCTTTTAATTCTGAAAAAAAAAAAGGATCACTGTTTAACATAATGTCATGAGTAGGGTTTCAGCCACAGATTTTTTTCTGCGCAGCCAGATTATTATCACCATGCCAGAAGAGATGGTTGGGCTATGCACAAAGCCCTGAAAAGCACTGTAAATGTCCATTGTTGGGCATTCTGCAGATAGGGGAATGCAGGCTTGCTTGACCTGTCTAACAAGACACTAAAGAAAGTTTTAGCAAGTTTTAAAACAAAGTGATAGCAACACAGCTGGATATTAACTTCTTGCAACAAGCTAGTGGTATTTGGGATTGCTGCATACTACAGTGGTGTTATTTTAATCTATGAAAGAGGTTGTTTCTGTGACATATACTCTTTTATAACAATTAAAACCATAATTAACTGCATTGTACTTCTCTTTAATATTATGCTGAAATATTGGTAACTTTGTACACTCTTAAGCATTCATAGGAATCTCTTCTCATACAACTTTAATTAACAGAGGGTCAAAGAAAAAAAAACCTGTTAATTTTATAACACTTTTAAACACCTTCCTTTTGACTTATAACATACTAAATGAACTTAACTATTACTTTAATTTTCCTTTCAAGGTAAAAGAACAAATCTCTTGTAATTAGTTTGGAATAAAAGGCTACTTTTCAGGATTTGATTTTGAGAAAGCTGGTTTGAATGTTATGTTCCTTTAAAAGAGATAAGACCTTTCCTTCTTGAAACACCAAGGAAATGATGAGGTTAAAGCACAAGAAGCTCTTTTGATAAAGCAGACTTTCTTTGTACACTGATTATTCAGGATAAAAACTTTTACCAAAACAGACTAATGACTTGAGAAACTTTGAGAAAGAACAAAATTTTAACTTTGCATTAGTATACTATTAAACCTTTTAAAATTTAATAGATAGAGCCCTCAAATTTTATTTAACTTTAATCATAAAAATTTCTTTTCCACAAACCTTCTACACTTTCAATATTCACCTAGGTTTTGTCCCACTCTCTACTTTTTCCCAATAATCAATCATTTTATCTTAGGACAAAATCATCTCCTGTTTCCTTAATAATAAAAACACATTCCATATATCCCACATACTAAGATACCAGACAAACTTCTTACAACATATAATTGCCATCAACACTATACAAGCTTGTTAAAATAATAAACTTTTCTTCACTTTAAATACTTAGTAGCATGCAATACTGGAAAGAGTCCCTTAGAAGCAAGTTGGCAGGGAAGGCTGGCTGCTGACACATTTTCCTGTTATAAAATTACCTTTTATTTTTATTTTTATTATTAATTCAGGTTTTGTTTAATAAGGACTTTTTGGAATTAAGCCATTTAAACACTTTAATTTAAACAATGCTTTGTTCAACTTCTTATAATTATTAATAACCATGTAGACTATAATTATATTACTTTAAGACAAATTTTATTTTTGCAGAACACATTTGGTTCCTTAAAATTACCACAATATCTTCTACAATTCGCCACATGCATTTAAATCCCATGAGTTTATGAAAATTAGCCATCCTATTTTAAGACAAAACACACCATTTTGAAAAAACTTACTAAATTTCAGTCAGTATTTTCACAAACTTTTAACCGTCTTTAATATTCATTTAAGTTCTACATCCTTCATTTTATCCTATGAAGAAAAATAAACTATTCATTTCAGTCTAGGCAAGAACAACTTTTCATAAAAAGACTTATAGTAATTTTGTTAATCAAGACTTACAATTTTTATCATTGCAGAGATATTATTAACATTTATACTTTATTAATATAAGTTCTTATGTAATTTTTGGCCATTTGAATAGAGCTCTCTTAAAAATTATTATTAATTTATATTACCATCCAGAGGTATCAAAATATACACTGACATTGAATGAACAGACAAACACAAAACAATCACAACACATTAACAGAAACATACAGTTTACAATTAACTAATAATTCTTACTTTCTTACTTTTTTGGTATAGCTGTTTTCAAGTTCTCCATTATTTCACATCGTAGATTTTACTGTATTTAATAGTTCTTCTGGAATTCATGTTGCCTGTAACATGCAAGCTTGTCCTTGGAAACATTTTTATTAGTTATCAGCAATCAGTTCAGATAACTTCAGGAGCATAATTGTAGTTAAGCTCTTATTTAGCAGTTTAGACAGACCGTTAACACACATTTTTGGATGACTACTCTGTAAGAGTATACTGAGACTTGAAGTTCAGGAGTAAACTATTGATTTAAAACTGAAAATTCCTTTTTAACCTGGATAAAAATTTTGTACTAATTTTATTATCTTGGTTAAATAAGCCCAATCAGAATTAGCGTGGAAACAAAGCAGAACACCAATGTTGCCATGTTTTTCTCTTTTTCCAGTGGCTTAACTCTATTAACCTCCACTAGTCCACAGATACATTGTCTTGTAGACAGCAGAGGGTTTGCAGAGTTCCTGCCAGTAGGTTCCTTATCTTAGTTAACACTTTAACAGAGAGTTTTCTTACAAGCCTGATTTCACTAACAAGGAATTTATTTCATATTTTTGACCATTTTAAATATTTCAATAGTTTAAAAGGTATTGGCTCAGGATAAAACTCAACACCACATTGCAGATTATTTGTATCTGGTGGTATCACATGTAATGTTACTGGGAAAGCAAATAATAGCTGTTTAACATAAGGCAAAGCATCAGCAACATCGGAAAACATTTCTAATTTAGGCTTAGTAACAAGACAATTCAGTAAGTGAAGAGGGTTGTACTGGATACAAAGAAGATATTTCATTAGGACACTTCACTGAGCTTGATGAAAGGGTTAATATCAGGATGAGGGAAAAACCCTGACGGTTCCCCATTTGCCTCAAGCTCCTGTTCTTGTTCCAATTTACTTTCTTTCATTTCAAATTTACTTATGGGCTTAGAAAATACAGTACTTTCATCTTTCTCTCCAACATCAGAGTGTAAAGGATCTAAGGCTGCCAATATTTCATGGCATATGGCACATACTGATAATGGAATGAATTCCCTTTCTTGATATGCTCTTTGTAAAACTTTCGTTACACATTTCCACTGTTTCAAATTTAAAACATTACGCCCCTGAGCCTGAAGCCAACCACAATACTTTTGTATTAAACCAAACAATTTTATTAACTCACAACTTTTTACAGGTACCCCACTAGCTTTCAACAAAGTTTTTAACACTTGCGAGTATGCTTCCACACATCCCATTTGATTACCCATTACCCTGATGACTTCTTGGAAATGTTACTCACTTAATCTTGAAGACTCGAGTCACTCTGCTTTGGGTGTCTCACTTGACCCTCAATGAGGTCTTTTCCATGGTTGCCAAAACTGATTTGGAAGACTCACTGACCTCTTCGGGCCCTATGTTGGGTGCCAGATGTTGGAGATTTGGACCCAAAGGGTATAGGGAATGAAAAAAGAGAGAAAGAGAGAGTGAAACAAAGAGAGAGAAGGAAAGAGAGCTGGTATCAGGGGGTCTGCGAGTAATGACTCCTCAGACAAATTTATTTTCTACATGTGTCATTATATATACTCAAACTATTGAGATAACAAGTAGTAT
This sequence comes from Dasypus novemcinctus, assembly GCF_030445035.2. Lineage (NCBI taxonomy): Eukaryota > Metazoa > Chordata > Mammalia > Cingulata > Dasypodidae > Dasypus > Dasypus novemcinctus. The sequence goes on from NC_080694.1 coordinate 66,403,867, forward strand.
AACTACACGTTAACAATACTTGTAAATTAAAGAACTTATCTCAGAGTACAAAGATTCAGTATTCCTTTCAAACTACAAAGTATGTATTTCTCCCTGCCCCGACAGCTCCATCCTGTTGACTCGAAAGGCTTAATTGCTGCATTCCTATGTTAAAAGCATAGTCATGGAAACAGCATGTCTCTCTTTGTGAGACCGCTATGCCTCAGTTTCCAACACTGGGTGAAACTGGATGAAATCCCTGTATGGCTAACAAGGTGACAGAAATAAACTTAATTAGAATTTTGAGGATGTAGGGTTTCACTGAAAGGATACTGGGCCACAAAAATAGAAAAGGCCAGGTGCCTAAAGTCTGCAGCTTCTCCAAGTTGATGGGCTTTATTTTACAGATTTTCATCCAAAAATGGTTTCCATGTCCTAGATGCAGAAAGGTTACCCATAGACTATCTTGAAGGATTAAACTGAAGTGGACCCCAGCCACCATGTTCACTGTTTCCTTCCTGGTGGGAAAACACTTAGCCCTGGAAGGATGGCATGTGGGTCTGCCAGTCCTCCCCAGGATATGAGTGGGACAGGTTTTAGAATAAGGGCTAGGAGGAAGACTTGATTAAGCATGTTCATTAACTACCTAGAAAGTGAAGTTCACAGGAACTTTTAACAAGTTCAATATCCCTCTGCATATGATCTAGAAAAGATAACATCATAATCATCAAGCATATATCTAGATTAGGAGCTATATAGGTACAGTACTTAATACCAGTCAATGTACAAATGAATGCATAAGTTTCTTTTTGAGTTGCAATTAATAGATCTAAGCTCCAGATTTGCAACACCATACAAGTTGTCTCTACATGGGAGCAGGCCATAATGTCCATTATGTTTAAGTTCTACTTACAGCGTTCTGGTAATCACTGCTCCACTTAGCATGTCCTTCACACCGCCAGTGTGCTGGAGCACCACTGACCCTAGAGAGAAGCTAAGAAGGTTTGGATCCAGTATTCTACTGGCCTGGTGCCTAGCATCCTTCAGCACCATGGAGCTTTTTACTTCTATACCTTCACCATGACAACATTAATTACAAAGTGTTTTTACTTCAGCAATACAACCCAATGGAATTAAGATTATCTTCCTTTACCACCACTATAATATGCTGATCGAGGTGGCCTCTGACAATTTTCCAGTTATGAAGCTCTACTTTTTGTTATTAAAATCAATTCAGTTTCTGTTTAATAATGACTTAGTGGAATTAGCCACTCAAATATTTTGATTTAAACATTCCTTCTACAAACTTCTTGTAACTATCCATAACCACGTAGACAATAGTTGCTTCATCTAAAGACAAATTCCATCTTCACAAAACACATTCCCTTATTTAACGCTACCTTCTACAATACATTCTACAACTTGCCATATGCATTCAAGTTTTGCCCTACATACTGATTTTAAGAAAACCAGCTATCTTATCTTAGGAAAAAGCACATTTTATTAAACAAACATTACATTTTAGTGAGCACTCCTGCAAGTCTTTTACACCTTTCTATATCTACTTAAGTCTCATATTCCTCATTCTATTCTGTGAAAAAAGAATAAACTATTATTCTCAATTTAGGCATTTCAAAGGTTTCCATACTTTATTATTAATATAAGTTCTTTTTTTTAAAATTTTAGCCATTTGAATAGAGTTAAGAATTTTCATTGTCAATGCAATATTACCACCCAGAGGTATTAAAACATACACTGAACAAACAGAAAAACACAAAAGGAATGATAAAAGTAGGGTTGGCATAGAGCCAATCCTCATCTGCCCCATATTTTGGTCAGAATACATTGGGCAGTCACTCCCTTTCCCTTGGTCTGATCATTATTAGTCCAATGTTCCAACATCCTCCCTAATGGACTATCTGGAGGAATGTCCCTGGGGGATCTTACAGATAATCCCTCCCTGGTTGACCTACTGCCTCTATTCCGCATTCTGAGTCTTGTGTGGGCTTCTTTCAACCCCAGACTCATCAGAATTTCTCCACCACCCAGGCAATACTTAAAGTCCATTTAAAAAAAAAACTGTTTTCTTTGACGAAACATAGATCAAGAAAAATGTTAAATTAAAAAAAATATGAGATTACCATATACACCATGCCCCACCCCCCACCCCCACTTGTCCCACATCAACAACCTCTTTCATCATTGTGGCACATTCATTGCATTTGGTGAATATATTTGGAGCACTGTTGCACCGCATGGGTTACAGTTTAGATTGTAGTTTACAGTCTCCCCAAGTCCATTCAGTGGGTTATGGTAGGATATATCATGTCCACCACCTGTCCCTGCAATATCATTTATGACAAATCCAAGTCTTGAAAATACCCGCACATCATGTCTCTTCTTCCCTCTCCCTGTCCTCAGCAACTCCCATGGCCAATTTCTCCATATCAGTGCTACAGTCTCTTCCATTACTAGTCCCTTTTCTTACCTTAGCCTGAGCACAGGGTTCCCTGGTGAGTGAGAGGCAGGTTTTCCTTCCCCTTTTCTCATCCACAAAAGGCAGATCTAAGCATCTGGTCTCGGGCCCTTCCAGCTGTCAGAGGTGGGCCCCAATGATGGAGTCCGAGACCACTCAATCAGCACGGCATGCCTTCTCCTTGTCTTCCCTGGGGGCTTCTGAAGCTTCAGGTCCAAGAGGAGCCCCCAAATTTGTTAGGAAGAAAGGCGCACCTATAAGAAAACAAAAGCTTCCCCAATTGTGGAGGAGAAAAGAATTTTATTAATGATCTTGCAAGAATGAGTGCATGACCTGGATAACATTGTCAGCACACCAAACAACAAGAAACACTGATACTTATAACCTAAACCTAATATGCAGGTCCCTCCCCTGTTCCCAATCAATTGGGCACTTCAGCCAATCCAAGAGGTCTAAGTTCCTCAGTTCCTGCTCTCAGTTGCTGCTCCCACACTCTCTACACTCCAGTGGGCTGGGCTCTGAGCTACTTTCATTCCTGACATGCTTTTCAATTAGGTGCCATGTTCACTAATGGCCCTGCTCCCACTTGTCACTGTTGCCCCCACTCATTTTGGCACCATTTTTCAAATTTCTGGCACACCAAAGCTGCTAGAAACCCCTTCCCTCCTGTGAAAAATAAACTTAACACTTTCCTACATAGTTAAAGAGGTCCACTCACACCATTTTTATTTAAACTTACTCTGGACATCCTAAGCAGTGCAAGAAGGCACTAAATTAAATGCAAAACCTAGAGTTAGTAAAGGAAGAAGTAAAACTGCCATTATTTGCAATGAGCATGATCATCTATGTTAGAAAACCACAAAAAATCTTCAAAAAATTGCCAGAATGAGGAAGTGAATTTAGCAAGGTCACAGGATACAAGTCAGTACATAAACATCAATTCTATTACTATATACTAGTGATGGCAACTAGAAAATGAAATTTTTTAAATCCTCCACATGTAATTATTTATCAATTGTTACACTATTATAAAATACTTATCTAACACCTTGTGGTTTCTTGGGTTGGACCCTGGAACAGAAAAAGGAAAGGACACAGGTGGAAAAAAGTAGTGGAATCTAAAGAAAATCTATGTAGATCCAGCAATTATAATATATTAACCATTATTTCTTAGTTGTAACAAATTACCACGCTCATATAAGTACTACCTGTAGGGGAAACTGGGAGAAGGACATCTGCAGCCGCCTGTACTAGTTCTTCAAGTTTTCATAAACTAAAAAAATCCTAATATTTAAAAAGTGGAAAAGAATATTTGGAAATAAATTTAATGAAAAGGATGAAAATCCTTTACCCTGACAACTGTACCACATTGCAAAGGGAAATATAAGCAGACCTAAAGATATGGAGGAATAGACCTTGCTCATGGATTGGAAAATCAATGTGGTTAAGATTACACTATAAAGGATCTTTTAGATAGGGGTTCTTAACAAGGGGTCCATGAGCTTGAATTTAAATTTTAAAAAATGACAACATTATTCTTGTTGGACATGTTGGTGCAGGTGTGGTATATTAATTAAATAAAACACAGTATAGTGTGGACTTAGTAAGGGGCCCGTGGTTTTCCCCTTACTGGAAACAGGGTCTGTGAGAAAAAAATACAGAAAAGGAAATGAGAAAGATTTGCATCTGTTTCACTGCAGATCACATATACACAAAAGGAGGAAGCAAAGGAGGAAATGTGGTTGGAAAATGCGTAAGACATGAAAAATTAATGACAAAATAAAAAAACTAAGTCCTTATTTTATCTTTTTTTATTATATACTTTAAAAATACATTTAGATTATATAAATGTTACATGAAAAATGTAGGGGGTTCCCATTCCCTACCCCTCCAACATTTTCCCACATTAACAACATCCTTCATTAGTGTGGTACATTTTTTACAATTGATGAACACCTTTTGGAGTATTGCCACTAAGTGTGGATTATAGTTTATATTGTAGGTTACACTCTCTTCTGCACAATTTTGTAAGTTATGACAAGGTATATAATGGCCTGTATCTCTTATTACAATGTCAGTCAAGACAATTAAAAAGCCCCCCAAAATGCCCCCGATTTCCCCTTCTCCCTCCCCTCAGAGCATCAAGGGGCCACTGCCTCCACATCAATGATAAAAGTTCTTCCATTGCTAGAATAACAAGTCTATAGTAGAATAGCTGTAAGGCTACTCTAGTCCATCACTCATTCCCAGTCTTGAGGATTTGAAAGGATTAAACCCTCCAATCAAATGGGAGAAATTGGCTGAATGGATAAAAAGTCATAGCTCAACTATTGGCTTGTTACATGAGACTCACCATAGATCCAAAGACAAAAATAGGCTGAAAGTAAAATGATGAAAAATACTGTATTCAAATTGGAACCAAAGAGAGCTGGGATGGCTATGTTAATATCAGAATAAAATAGACTTTAAGTCAAAACCTGGTACAAGACACAAACAAGGATATATTATATAAAATATATAGCACTATATATTAATAAAATTTTAATATAATTAGAAAATATGACAACTATTAACATATAAGCAGAAATGACACCATTTTTATGTAGAAAATCCCAAAGAATCTTCAAGAAAACAAGTAGATCCAGTTAACAAGTTCAGTAAAATTCCATGGAACCAGATGAGCACAAAAAAATCAGTTGTTTCTACATACCAGTAATGAAAAGCCAAAACCAGAAATCAAGAAAACCATTCCATTTATAATAAAACCTAGAAGAATAAAGTATCTTGGAATAAATTTAACAAGTAGGTGAAAGACTTGTACACTGAAAATTACAAAACACAGCTGAAAGTAATAAACAACTAAATAAATGTCAATACATGCCTTGTACATGGTTTGGAAATGTAACATTAAGATTACAATACTATTTAAAGTGATCAACAGTTCTACATAATCTATATAAAAATATCCAGCAGAGGTTTTTAAAAGGTAGAAATGAAAAGCCAACTCTGTGATTTCTCCTTTTTTAGAAAGTCTGCTGTATATTTTTGTATACAGATTACGTAGACTTGTAGATCACTAGTTGTCCTGAATGATATTGCATGGATAGATGCAGGACATTGTCTATCCTGCCATAACCCATTGAATGGACTGGGAGAGAGTATAAACTACAACATAAACTATAATTCATGCTGTGTAGCAATGTTCCAAAGTGTACTCATCAAATCCAATAAATGTACCACACTAATGAAAGAAGTTGTCCATGTGGGAGGACTGGGGTTGGGGTGGGGAGTGGGGTATATGGAAACCTCTTATATTTTTTAGTGCAACATTTTTTGTGATCTATGTATCTTTTTAAAAAATGATAATAAAAAGAAACAAAGAAAAGGGAAAAATTATATGGAATCAGAAGGGGTCCCATATATCCAAAATTATCTTGATAAAATGATAAATTATCTTGATAAATGATATTAGGGTCTCTTGCCTTCCAATTTCAAAACTTACAGCTATTAAGACATTGTGATTTTGGAATAAGGAAAGACAAACAGATCCTCTGGTCTATCCCATACCACATCATACAAAAGTCATCAGCAGATAGAGCAGTGGAATGACCTCTTGATGATGATACCATGCTAGAATGGGGAACCATGCAGCAGGATGAGGTCGACACCAATTTTAGACCAGCAGCCCCTATGTGAGCCCATGCTTTCAGTAGGCAGAATAAGTTGGTGTACCAACCAGGGGTGGAAAGAGGATGACCTTGCTGGCCATCATTCCTGCAGCCGCGTGGGGTGTTTGTGCTTCCCTCCACTCAACACTGGCTGCTGTACAATGAGTTCTTCCCTCCCAGAGGGAGGAAGCTTCCAGCAGGGGCACAGAAATGAGTCCCTGAAACCTAGAGCTCTGGCGTCACTGTTTCCTTTGGGGTCCTCCTGCCAGGAGACCAGCAGGCAGAGGAAGGAGTAGAGGTGATTGTTCCCAATCACCCTTGTCAGTGAGATGGGAACAGGGAGGACAATGTGTGGCCCCCAGGTGATGCATGGGGCATCTCTAGAAACTCCCATGTCCATTGTGGCATCTAAAGGGACAAATAGCTTAGGTAGCTGTGAAGGAGAAATAGCTTCAGTGTGGATAGAGTGAGGCCTGAAAAGGGAACAGCTGGGATTTGGAAACTGCACTCTCATTAATTTTATTTGTAGAAAACAAAAGAATATGCTTCCTTAGACTTATCTTGAGTCCTGGGATTCAAGGAACTGGGATATTTGTTATGATGTTGGTCCTGGATCTTCCTTAGAAATCCCAGAGAAGCTCCATTTCCCACCTCCTCACCTGAAATATGGTTTACAGTTAAATATATCTTATATAATTTTCTCCATTTTGCAGAGATCATTTACATTTGATCTCATTTGCACCACATCTGTCATTGTGCCCCATTGCATGGTATGGAAAGGTAGGTCCTCCTCTCATAATATCAACCTATGTACATACTCACACATTCACTTAGTGGTTTCTCCTACATCAGGCCTTACATTAGATGCCAAATAAATGTGCTAAATGAATAATGCCATGATTAACATCTACTCAGGTTTGTCATAAATCATTTCAGATGAGGCGCAACATAGATATTCAGTGAATATTTTTTTCAGTTGAAAAAATCTCAGAGAAAACAGCCACTCCCTGGAAATGTTGAATGAATTTCTTTTTCAGTTGAGGATTCTCATAAAAGAGTCACCACCAAAACCACTGCAGTGAAGTACAAGTTTCTAGCACCTGTTCAGCATGAAATAGCAGGATCAGAAGAAAAGGAAGGACCATGCGGTGGGCAATAGTACAAGCTTGTTTGCAATCCCAAGGACAAGTGGAAATGGGCAGGATGAAAGGGTAAAATTCCCGCATCTTGCTTGAAAGATCCAACTTTGAACCTTTGATTCTTGGATAGCGTACAACCAATAAAAACTGTGAAAGATTCACTAATATTTAAAAAGAACAAGTATTTATTTTTCATTGAGATCCTGAATTCTGAGGCCTTTGGAAGTGTCATGATTCTGTGATAGGACAATTATCTAGTTCAACAAAATCTTAGTACTGGGGGTATAGAAGAAAACAGAAGTTAAAAAGTCTTCAAATTACATGGTCAGACCAGGGATGACAGGGAGAAGATCAATTTAAACTCTTTAGTGAGTATATTAAGTTTTCCTTTCCTGTACAGGACACAAATGACTAATTGAAATAGAAACAAGAGTTTCTTTCCTCAAAAGACACTGATGTATTTGTGCTGGTTTTTGCTACTGCAACATGGATAAGCTGGGAACTGTATTTTCCCAAATCCCCTTCCCTGAATGTTTATTGTAAGAGCTGACCAAGTGAAGAGATCAATGAATTTGGAAGACAGAATAGAGTTAGGAGATATTACTCTCATTGTTTGTCATGTTCAGACACAGGTGTAGGGTGTCCAGAGGGTTTCAGCTTGTCCTTGGCTCCATTCCAGCCAGTCTTACCAATGGTTAGTTGAGAATGAAGGTCAACAGTAGCCTTAGACTCACAGTCAGGTGCTTCGTTGTGACCACACCGATGTGATAGCTAAAGAGAAAATGCAGATTCCCGTAGACTTCTCCACATGCTCTTCCTGTTTGATCTCATTTTGCTGACTGGCATCCTTGCCTTCTCATACTTCCCTTCAAGCCCCAACAAGCCCACATGCACCAGCTCTTCAGTGGATGAGTTAAGGGCTCCCTCTCTACCCAATACCCACTACGAGATCTTCACTTCCCCTGGCATCGACTTATTTAGGTCTGCTTCAATTTTTCTGAGCAATGTTTCACATTTTTCAGGGTAAAGATGTACAATACCACCATTTTGCCATTGTCATGGTCATGACTATTCCAACTAGATTTATCAATCCTAAAACTAGAAGTGTTTTATGAGGAATATAATATTTGTAATGCCTCAAATATTTCCTCTCAGGTTACCTCCTAATTAAATGGGAGGAAATTATACTGTTACATTTAATTAATATTACTGATGAAGGAAAAAATTTCATTTGCTTCCTCTGCAATGTACTCAAAACATGACATCACTAATATACTTACCAAGAGTGTGTAACCTGAATCTTAAAATGAGGAAACATTACATAAAATCAAATGCAAAGGACTTTCTACACAAAAAATGGCTTGAAATCTTCAAAATCTTTTAATGTTTTGAAAGACAAAGAAAAGTTCCGAAACCATACCTGATTAAAGAAGAGTACAGGAACAAAACAGTAACTACAGTATGTGGTCCTAGAGTGGGTCTGGGTTGGAGAAAAGTTGCTACAAAGGACATTTTTGTGATAATTGATGATATTTGCATATGGATTGTACAGTAGGTAATAGCATTGTATTAATAGTATACATGAATTAGATAATTGGATTGTGGCTTGCAAGAGAATAACCTTTTCCTTAGGAAATACATGCTGAACTATTAGAAGTAAAAAGAGATGACACCTGCAAATCATTCTGAAAACGGTTAACAGAACTAAGAATTTGCATATATGTATGCAGTTCTCCACCCTCCCAGAGAGGTTTGGGATCCACTATCCCCACCTCCATTTTGAGGGATCTTTTTTTTTTTTTTATTTGTCTTTAAAAGATACATAGATCACAGGATTCTTTTAATTGTTGATGGAGGATCAAGTTGTTAAAACTTCTGTGAGAATAAATTATAATAAACAGGCTTTCCAACAGGGGGAGCTCGTACCTGCATTTACAGATCTTTCTCCCTGAAGTAAGCAACATCTTATCTCTGAATCAAAAGGTGCAGAGTTACAAACTTCTGGCCTTCCCTCTAGGTGTGCAGTCACCTACAACCCTTCCTTGCAGATTTAGTTGCTGGGTCATGTTTTTTCCACCCAAACTGGCACTCCTTATCAGTGAATTAAATGAGAATACCTGTATCTTATATTTGGTGAATGTGGACTATTGTTAGTAGTAACACTTTGATGAAGCCCTTTCATAAATTGTAATAAATGTTTCACAACAATGCAAGGCATCTGTGGTGGGATGATGAATGGAAGTCCTGTATGATGTTATGTACTTTTACTATACATTAATTGTTTGTGTATTTCATGTATGAATTATATACTTCAATACATTGTTTTTAAAATGAAAAAAAAAACAAGAGCACGATGAAGAATCAAGTCATTTTTGCTCATCTAGTCGTTTGTTAATTTAAAATAATTGCTTTAGAGGCTTCAGATGTCATTGTATTCCTTTTCCTCTTTTTGGAATATTGTTAAATCTCCTTGCTTTGCAAAAGTACAAATTTGCAAATGGAAAGATTCATCAACCTTAAAAGTGATGTGGGCTATGTGTGGGAAGCTCTTTGTCTCTTCAGAGATAACCTTAAACTAAGCTGTCTGTCCTGACTTGTGGGTGTGGGACAGTAAGAGGCTGTAGTCCTGCCCTTGGTGACCATGGCAACGACTCCAGTCCCAGGAAACAGTTTAGCAATGCAAACTGTATAAACTTTAAATATTAAGGGAAAATGCAAACCAAACATGCTAAAAGCTTACCTAGAATGTGGAAGATATATGCTAATTCAAACCTATTAAGCACTGGAACAAAGAATGATTTCGCCCTTCCTCTGTATAAAAGGAATTCAAAATTCTTGTCCAGGGCTCGGGGTTGCAACAGAAATCTCCCAAGTCTTCCCGGCCATCAATAAACCATCTTTTCTTCTCAAAATCATTCCTGAGTCCTGGCCTTTCTATAGGCAAATAATTAAACCTCTCTCAAACTCTAAAAAAAAAGTGTTCAGTTGTGTGGCCTAGTGGATAAGGCATCTGATTCTGGATGAGAAGATTGAGGGTTGAGTCCCTTTGTGGTTGTGATGTGGGCTATGGGTGGGAAGCTCTTCATCTCTTTGTAGATAACCTAAGCTGTCTGACTTGTCGGTGTGGGACAGTAAGAGGCTGCAGTCCTGCCCTTGGTGACCATGGCAATGACTCCAGGCCCAGGAAACACTTTAGCAATGCAAACTATATAAACTTGAAATATTCAGGGAAAATGCAAACCAAATGTGCTAAAAGCTTATCTAGAATGTATAAGGTCCATGCTAAAAGCATACCTAATATGTGGATGATATATGCTAATTCAAGCCTATTGAGCACTGAAACAAAGAACAATTTGACCCTTCATCTCTGTATAATAGGAACTCAAAATTCTTGCTCAACGCTCCAATTTGAAACAGAAAGTTCCCGAATCCAGCCGGCCATCAATAAATCATTTTTCCTTCTCAAAATCATTCCTGAGTCCTGGCCTTTCTATATGCAAATAATTGAACCTCTCTCAACTTCTACAACAGTTGCTTATCTCTTGGTCAAGAATGTGATAACCACAGACTGCACACAGATTTCCAAAAACTGTGTTATTGAAAATGGTCTGTGAACCTTAAATGACTCAATATTTTGCCCTGCATAAATAGTTGTAATTCTTACTGACATTATAAAGGATAATGTTTTAGTGGTTTCCTGGCTCACAGTCCTACCCTAAGAGCTAAGGCCAAGCCTCGGACCAGTCTCTGAAGAAAGCTGGACTTCAGAGACCTACATCTAAGAGTTAAAAATACCTGTTGTGGTTGTGATGGGGGAGTGCAGTGTGAGAGGGGGGACCCTAACCCTGAACAGGATTGAAATGCGGACCCTCACATGGAGTGTCTGAGGCTTACCCAGCCCCAGGGAAGCATTTCCCTGAGAACTCACTTAAATCTGACACAGATGATATTCTCCAACCTGGCTTCCTTTCATTTGACTTGCTGTATGAGCATTAGGCACCATTATTTGAGAAGCTCAAGGCCAAAGTCTACAGGGGCTCCACTTCTACATCTCAGTCAATAGCAATTGGGTAACCTGGCTCCACTTCAGCTCTCTCTCAAGTCTCCAATACCAGTGGGTTCAGCTCTGGGAGTAAAAACTCAACCTCAAGCATACCCTTCTGTCTATCCTGTGACTTAAAGACATAAAAAGGCATGCAAACATACATGTCATGGGTGTCCCAGAAGGAGAAGAGAAGGGAAAAGGAACAGAAGGAATATTTGAAGAAATAATGGTAGAAAATTTCCCAACTCTATTGAAGGACACAAATATCCATGTTCAAGAAGCACAACATACTCCTATCTGAAAAAATCCAAATAGACCTAACTGTGAGATACATACTAATCAGAATGTCAAACGCCAAAGAGAACAGCAAGAAAAAAGCAATGCATAACATATAAGGGATACCCAATAAGATCAGGTGCTGATTTCTCAGTGGAAGCCATAGAGGGAAGAAGACAGTGGTTTGATATATTTAAGATACTACAAGAGAAAAACTTCCAGCCAAGAATTTTATGGGCAAGATTTTCTTTAAAAAATGAGGGTGAGATTAGAATATTCACAAAGAAGCAGAGACTGAGAGAATTTCTAACCAAGAGACCAGATTTTTGGGAAATGCTAAAGGGTGTGCTAGAGTGAAAAAGAAAGGACAGGAGAGAAAGGCCTGGAAGAGAGTCTAGAAATGAAGATTATATCAATAAAAGTAAACAAAAGTGTAAAAGAGTGGTGAAAATAAAATATGAACAATAAAACTCAATTAGGAATGAACTTAACCAACAATGTAGGATACTTGTGTTCAGAGAACAGCAACTCAATGTTAGAAGAGGTCAAAAAGGGCCTAGATAGCTAGAGGAACATTCCATGCTCATGGATTGGAAGACGAGTTGTCATGAATATGTCAATTTTACTCAAATTGATGTACATATTTGGTGTGGTCCCAAAGAGAATTCCACCAGCATTTTTTTTTAAGTTGAAAACACCGTTGTCAAGTTTATTTGAAGGGGTAGGAGGTTCTGAATAGGGAGAAACATCTTAGAAAGGAAAAGCAAACTCTGAGCTCCAGGCTTTAAATTATATTACCTAGCTATAGTGGTAAAAACAGCATGGTACTGACATAAAGACAGACACATAGACCAATGAAACCAAATTTGTGGTTTGGAAGCAGACCTCACATGAATGGGCAAGTGAGTTTTAACTAGCTTGACAAACCCACAAAGCTCAGGCAGAAAACAGTCCATTCAACAAATAGTGCTGAAAGAACTGGATGTCCATAGCCAAAATAAGGAAAGAGGGCCCTTATCTCACACCTTATCCAAAAATTGGCACAGGATGGATCAAAAACCTAAATATTAAAGCAAGAGCAATAAAGCTTCTAGAAGAAATTGTAGGAAAATATCTTCAAGACCTGGTGGTAGGTGGTGGATTCTTAAAGGAGATAAGAGGAGGACTGAGACAGACTGCTGGTGTTTAATGTATGTAGTTTTAACTAGCTTACTGTAAAATTGTGGAAATGTATAGAGTGAATGGTAACAAATAGTGAGTATTTATAGCTAGTTTATAAATGGGGATGTGACTGAAAATGGTAGTCTAGGGACGTAAATGTCAGTTGACAGAATGCTGGAGAATAATCTAGGAACTGAATAACACAGTAAACCAATAGGCGAGTGAGAATTGTGGTTAATGGTAGAGATGCAAGAGTGTCTTGTGAGCTAGAGCAAATGTACATCATTACTGCAGGGTGGTAGGAATGGGAAAAAGCATGGGAAAAATACAACTGGAATGACCTATGGACTGTGGTTAGCAGTAATAATGTAATATGCTTGCATCTATGCCAAAGATGTACTGTGTTGATAATGGGGCAGTATGGAGAATGTGTGCCAAATGTTCACTATGGATGTGGTAACAATCAGGTGATATTATCTTATCTGTAACAAATGTTTCCACCACAGTGTGGTGGGTTGATAGATGGATGTTGTTTGGGAATTCTGTAAATGTGCATGATTGTTTTGTAAGTTTACAACTTGTCATAAAAATATATATTTAAAAATAAATATAGGGTGGGTTGGGGGAAAAATACACCAAATGTAAGATAAGGACTATAATTAGTAGTAAGATTTTGACAATATTCTTTTGAATGGGACCTCATATATTTTTTAATGTAATTAAAAAAATAATAATAATAAATAAATATTTAAAAAAAAATCTGTAACAAATGTCTCACAACAATGTAAGGTGTTGGTGGAGGGTTGACGTATGGGACCCCTGTATAATGTTACACATATTTGCTTTGTAAGTCCACAACTTTTACTATACACTTACTGTTTATATATGTTCATATATAAATGATGTAAAAAATAATAATAGGGTGGATTGGGGAAAATACTTTGGTTAGTAGTAGTATTTTGACAATGCTCTTTAATCATTAGTTTAAAATATTTGGCGGCGGACTTGGCCCAGTGGTGAGGACATCCGTCTACCACATGGGAGGTCCTCGGTTCAAACTCTGGGCCTCCTTGTCCCGTGTGCAGCTGACCCATGTGCAGTGCTGATGTGTGCAAGGAGTGCCCTACCACACAGGGGTGTCCCCCACATAGGGGAGCCCCACGAGCAAGGAGTGTGCCCTGTAAGGAGAGCCACCCAGAGTGAAAGAAATTGCAGCCTGCCCGGGAAAATCACCGCACACATGGAGAGCTGACACAACAAGATGATGCAACGAAAAGAAACACAGATTCCCGTGCCGCTGACAACAACAGAAGCAGACAAAGAAGACGCAGCAAATAGACACAGACACCAGACAACTGGGGTGGGGGGGAGGGAAATAAATAAATAAAAATCTTTTTAAAAATAATAAATAAAATGTTTAACAACAGTGCAAGTGATTGGTGGTAGGGTGAGTTATGAGAGTCTTGTATGATGCTTTGTATGTTTGTTTTGCAAGTTCACAATAATTACTATACCCTTATTGTTTATGTATGTTTATTTGTGAGTGATATACTTCAATAATTTTTTTAAATTAAAAAAACAGAAATAAGCAAAAAACACAAACAAACAGCCCACAAGAAGCAGGAGAGGCAGGTTCACACCTTGCCTGAAGATGTGCTCCATCCCGCCTCGGTCCTCCCGGGCCAACTCACAGCCCAGGGATGCCCCAGGTCGGTGGTCAACTTTGGGCCACTAAGCTGCTGCTCTCGGTGTTGTTGGAGATGCAGGAAGAATTGGTAGACCACAAACGATTTGGGATTAGAGTTCTTGAGATGCGGTACAGGAGAGATTTCACTAAGATTATTAATGCCACAGAGAACCTTGAGTGGCAATTGTTTGCCATTCCAGACACCTGCAAGGTGGTTTTTGTGCAAGGAGGTGGGTCTGGCCAGTCCAGCACTGACCCCCTAACCCTGTTCCTCCTGAAAGCAGGGAGGTGTGCAGACTACGTGGGGACAGGAGCTTGGTCAGGTTGAATTGTCAAGCAGCCACGTATTCAGTCACCCTAAGATGACAGGCTCCTCTTCTCCTTCCCCTCCATGAGATCCTAAATGAATCTCAGTTTGCATGGCCATTCCTGGCCGCAGGCTTCTCGCTTGGAGCAGGTGCTGGCAGGCTCCTCTTCTCCTTCCCTCCAGTCTTCCTACTGCTGATGGTGCTGGAAGAGGAGGAAGCATCAGGGCATACAAACAGAATAATGAAAAAAGCATCCACTGGATGCCTTTATGTGTTAGCATGAAAGAGGAAAGAAAAGGAGTGAGGACAGGGCTAGTAAAAGACAAAAAGAAAAGGAAGCCCAAGACCTCTCACACACGAAGCACTCTGTGAAGTTATTTTTCTTCACAGAATCAGCCTGAGAAACTCCACTGGGTTAAGTGGGACATACCCAGAGGCTTCCGAGGAGGAGGTGACGACTGTGACCCGAATGACACGTTTCTGCTCTTGGGACCTTCCGAGTCCTGCTGACCTGCAGACTGTGCCTGATCGTTTCTTGCCTCCACCCGGAGAGACCTAGAAAATCACCTGCCTCCATCCCTTATCTCAGCGCTAATGCCTGGGAGTGCAGAGCTCCTCAGCCCAGAAGCAGAGCCCGGCCTTGGTGGAACTGGCACATAGAGCTTCCCTGTAGGGTGGGCCTGAGGCCGTGACAGATGCACTTTGTGGGTGATCCTGTTTGCTCACCTGTCACACATGCTGCGTGTGTTCTCAGTTCCTGTTCCTCACTTCAGTACTATGTCTACGAAAAGTGTCAGGAGAAAAGAGACCCGCAAAACTTCAAAGTTCCAGACCCTTTAAATGAAATCATTCTTCTATGCATAGTGCAGGGAGGGGCAGATCTCAACAGTAGAGCTAGTGCATGCATGAGGTCCTGGGTGCGATCCCCAGTGCCTCCAGCTTTGTTTCCTCACCTACTCCTGGTATCCTCTGATTAACCTGTCTGGGTTGGCATTTCATTGAACCTCTGGGGAAACAGGGAGGTAGGGTTCATTTTTTTCTGTTATCCACTCATTCTTTCCAAACTCTCTTACCATCACTGGCCCATGGCCACCGTCTCGACCCACGTGGGTAGGCAGGTTTAGGGTGCAGTGAGCAGGACTCCAAGGTGCACAAGATTAATCCACATTTATTTGCAAGGACAATAAGCATTCAGCTATCTCTCAGTCACCTCTTTCACATACCTCAAACAAGCATCATGAATTGATTCAAGAGGGATTGGGGGAAACTTTAAGGTTAAGAAGCCAGAGAATCTGAAAAAAAGGAAAACGGGATAACTGCATTGCCAGACTGTTCTAGTGCTTGGGAAAAATCAGTGTTCCTCCTCTGGGCGGCATGGGGTTCCCGGATCATGTTAGGTACAAGAGAAGTCACTTCTGTCACAAGAGCCATCTCCTGGTTTCCTCTCCTCTTTGGGCATGTTCTAAAAGGTTGAGATGAGAATGATCAAGACAAGTGTGGGCCGAGGAGGCTCACTGCACAGACAAGTGGTACCCTTGTCTACCGCTCACTCACTGACATGGATATGGAACAAACAACTTCTTTATCCATCTGTCCTTCACTCAGACTCAGTGAGGTGGTGAAAGCTCCCCTTCTTGAAGAGGCCACCAAAGAAGAAATGGAGCAGAAGCCCTGAGCCTCATGGAAGGAGCAGAAGAGGAGATTGCAGGCTTTAGCTTGGAGGCCTTGGGAAGGGCTGCGCTGTTTAAGGATGGCTGCCTGATTCTGCAGGAATGGTTCTATGAGTCCCTGTAAGTATTTTAAATTCTCAATCCTGAGATATTAGTAACCTCAATAAATCAATGGGAAATTGCTGATACAATCTGCGATAAGAAATAAAAGGTTTTTAAGCTGTGTGTATGTGTGTGTGTCACACACTATTTGTCCTTCTGTGTCTGGATTGCTTCACTCAACATGTTTTCCTCCAGGTTCATCCACGTTGTCATATGCTTCATGACTTCATTTCTTCTTGCAGCTGCATAATATTCCATCATGGGTATGTATGTTATTTTATACATTTGTCAGTGGAGAGACACCTGGGTCTTTTCCACCTTATGGCAATTGTGTATAATGTTGCTATGAAGTCTGGTGTGTAGATGTTTGTTCGTGTCACTACTCTCAGTTCTTGTGGTTATTATCTAGGAGCAGTATTGCCATTTCATATGGTACATCTATATCTAACTTCCTTAGGAATGGCCAAAGATTTCCACAGTGGCCATACCATCCTACATTCCCACCAGCAGGGAATGATGGTTCCTATCTCTCCACATCCTTTTCAACACAAGTAGTTTTCTATTTGGTTAAGAGTGGCCATTCTAGTAGGTGTGAAGTGATATCTCATTGTAGCTCTGATTTGCATTTCCCTAATGGCTGGTGATGCTGAGCATTTTTTTAATGTTTTTTTTTTTCACCATTTTTATTTCATCTGTAGGAAAATGGCTATTCAGGTATTTTGCCCATTAAAAAAAAGGGCCATTTTTCTTTTTATTGTTGAATTGTAGTATCTGTTTTTATATCATGACTATTAGACCACTATCAGATGTGTGATTTCCAAATATTTTCTCCCATTGTGTAGACTGCCTCTTTACCCTTTTCACAAAGTCCTTTGAGGTACAGAATTGTTTCATTTTAAGGAGGTACCGTTTATATATATATTTTTCTTTTGTTATTCAGGCTTTGTGTATAAAGTTTAAGAGAACCCACGTACTAAAAGATCTTGTAGGTGTTTCCTACATTATCTTCTAGTTTTATGGTCCTGGCTTTTATGCTTAGGTCTTTGATCCATTTTGAGTTGATTCTTGTATAAGTAGTGAGATAGGGGTCCTCTCTCCTTCTTTTAGCTATGAATATCCAGTTCTCCCAGCATGATTTGTTGAAGAAACTATTCTGTAGGCTTGCTAGGCTTATCAAAAATCAGTGACCATAAAGTTAAGGGTCTATTTCTGAACTTTCAATTCTATTTCATTGATCATTGTGTCTATCTTTATGTAAATGCCATGTTATTTTGACCAATGAAGCTTTATAAAACACTTCAAAGTCAGGAAGCATGAGTTCCCAGATTTCACTTTTTTTGTTGTTTTATAGTTTTTTCTTGTTGCTATTCGGGATCCTTCTCCCTTCAAAATAAATTTGGTAACTGTCTTTTCTATTCATATAAAATAAGCTGTTAGAATTTTGATTGCAATTGCATTGAATCAATTTGGGTAGAATTGGCATCTTCATGATGTTTAGTCTTCCAATCCATGAATGTGGAATGTCCTTCCATTTATTTAGGTCTTCTTTGATTTCTTTTAGCAGTGTTTTATAGTTCTCTGGATACAGATCTTTTATATTCCTAATTAAATTAATTCCTAGATATTTGAGTTTTTTGTTGCTATTGTGAATGAATTTTTTCTGTATTTCCTCTTCATCTTCCTCATTGCTAATGTATGGATATGCTGCTAATTTTTGTATGTCGATTTTGTATGCTATCACTTTGCTGAACTCATTTACTAGCTCAATTAGCTTTGTTGTAGATACTTCACGATTTTGTAAATATAGGTTCATGTCATCTGTGAATAGTGAGAGTTTTACTATCTCTTTTTTAATTTGGATGCCTTTTATTTATTTTCTTATCTAATTGCTCTAGTTAGAATTTCTAGCACAATGTTGAATAACAGTTGTGACAGTGGGCATTCTTGTGGTAATACTGATCTAAGACAGAAAACTTTAAACCTCTCCCCACTGAGTACAATGTTGGCTGTGGGATTTTCATATATGCCCTTTATTATGTTGAGGAATTTTCCTTGCATACCTGTTGCCACCCATCTCCTGAAGAGCATGGGTCAGGGCAGAGGCAAGATCAAAGAATGCAGCTGGCACAATATTAGATGTAAACTGTATTTATTGAATGAGAATGAAGTTAGCAGGCCCCAAAGGTAAGAAAAATAAGGGGCAATATATAGGGTCTCCAAACAAAGGCATTTCATAACAGAGTTACATAAATGGGGTTTGGTGATGTTACTGTAAGAAGGAATTTTACAGCCTGGACAAAATACACTCTATGATAACATCTGTACATTGTCCCTTTGTGAGGATGTTTGTTATGTTTTAACTTGTGTCTTGGGGCATGCAGGTGACTGTGTGCTACAGGCAGAGTTTCACTTGGGGGGAGGGGGCAGCCAGGCCCTGGGACCCACTGGGACCCACAATACCTATCTTTTGAAGCATTTTATCAAGTAAGGATGCTGGATTTTGTCAAGTGCTTTTTCTGCATCAACTGGGATGATCACGTGGCTTTTTCCCTTTGATTTGTTAATGTGGTTGTGGCAGTTTTATAATCTATATGAATTCCAAAAAGAGATATTGATTTACATTTGCAAACTAATCTCTTCCTCTGATGGGATACCCTTTGATTATATTAGATTCAGCTGAGATGTCTTTGATTAAATTATGTTAAAATTAGGGCTTTGATTTGACTTCATCATTAGGGTGACTCAGTTGAGTCCCTGTCCCCTTGGTGGGCTATATAAATGGACACTCAATCAAGAAGACAGAAGCAGATACACAGAGGAATAGAGAGGGCTTCATAGACACAGAACAGAGAACTTGATGCTGGGACACCAGAGAAAAAAGAGCCATTCGCCTAATAGTTTGCAGCTGAAGAGAACAGAGCAGCTGAGCCCTATGTCAGCCTACAGCTGAGATCAGAAGAAGCTGGGCCCACAGAGCCTTAAGAGGAAAGAGGAAGGCTGAACCCTCACAGACATTGCCCACCATCTTGCATCAATGCATGGCAACAGACTTTGGGTGAGAAAGTACCTCTTACGGTACCTAGTGTTGGACTCTTTAGTGCCTTGTAACTGTAAACTTTTACCCCAAATAAATAACCTTTATAAAAGCCAACAAATTTCTGGTACTTTGTACCAGCACCCCTTTGGCTGTCTAATACAGCAAGTGTATTACATTAATTGATTTTCCTATGTTGAACCACCCTTGCAAATGGAATAAATCCCACTTGATGATGATGGAAAATTGTTTTTAAGTGCTGTTGGATTTGATTTGCAAAGATTTTGTTGAGAATTTTTCAACTCTGTTCAATGGAGAGATTGATCTTTAAGTTTTCTTTCTTGTAGAATCTTTATCTGGTTTTGGTATTAGTCTGATTTTGGCTTCATAAAATGTGTAGTGTAATTTTCCTGCCTTTTCAAATTTTTTAGAAGAGTTTAGATAGGTTTGGTGTTAATTCTTCTTGAAATGTTTGGTGGAATTCACCTATGAAGCCATCTGGATTGAGCTTTTCTTTCTTAGAAGATTTTTTTTTTTTTTTTTTTTTTTTTTTTTTTTTAAAGATTTATTTATTTATTTAATCTCCCCCCCTCCCCTGGTTGTCTGTTCTTGGTGTCTATTTGCTGCGTCTTGTTTCTTAGAAGATTTTTGATGACTGCTTCAATCTCTTTGCTTGTTATTGGTTTGTTGAGTTCCTGTATTTCTTATAGAGTCAATGGAGGGTTTGTGCATGTCTAGGAATTTTTCCATTTTATCTAGGGTGCCCAATCTTTTGGTAATCCATTTCTCATAATATCCTCCTATGATCCTTTTTACTTTTGTGGGGTCAGTCGTAATGTCCCTACTTTCATTCCCAACTTTATTTTTAAATTTTATTTAATATTCTTACACAATGTAAAAATTACAAATGTTGTTACCACTCAGTTTTGCAGAACAATATTAATGTGAAATAACAGTGATACTAAAAAAAATAGAATGCAAAAAATAACATTCATACAAAATTGACAGATTCTTGAGGAATTTTTCATTCATTCTGATATCCAGACCTCACTCGGGTAATAAAAGTATCAGAAAGAAAGTTGAAAATAAAAAAGAAGGCACAATGATTTAGGATTACTTTCTAAAACTTATATAGGGGTTGACTGACACCTCAAGTATTGGTCACAGTAGGGGAGACTCTGTTTTTTGTAAGGAGAGATCTGGATTGAACCTGGGACCTGGTAAGTGGGAAGCAGGCTCTCAACCACTGAGCTGCACCCACTCCCCAAGAAGCCTCCATTATTTGGTCCTCTGTGAGGACTGAGGTTTGAGAAGCTGTCCAGTAGCATGGGTGGGGGTGGGGGCTGATTAAAACTATAATCCATGCTCAGTGGCAATGCCCCAAAATGTGATTATCAATTGCAATGAATATACCGCACTAAAGAAGGATGCTGTTTATGTGCAAAAATGTGGGAGGTAAGGGGAGCGGGGCATATAGGAACCCCTATATTTTAAATACAACATTTATGTAATCTAAATATCTTTTAAAAAATAAAAATATATATTAAAAATTTTTAAACTTAGCTTGCTGGTGTAGCTCAGCGGTTGAGCACCTGCTTTGCATGTACTAGGTCCAGGGCTCAATCTCTGGTACCTTCTTAAAAAGTTAACTCTTTGCAGTCCAGGATGTTCTCCTCGTACTTTTTTGTGGATCTCGGAACTAGACCTGAGGGGTCCTAGACATAAGGCGTCCTAGACCTGAGGAGTCCTAGACCTGAGCCGTCGGAGGCAAAGCCCCTGCGGCGTGTCCCAGGCCTGGCGCTGGGCTCAGCTGTTCTAGAGCAGGGACTGTTCTGACTTCCCACACTTACCGTTTCCCATTTGGGACCTGTTTTCTCTTTCTATGTGGATCTAGATCGCCTGAGCCAACTTTTCCAGGTCTGCTCTGTTGTTCCCACTGCGCGTTTCCCGGGGCGGCTTTGAGCTGGAAGTGGGGAGCTGCAGGAGCCCGAGGGGGAGGCGGGGCCAGGCCGCGGCGCCGCGGGGACTTCGCGGAGGAGCCGCACAGTCGGAGCCCGAGCCGCAGCCGCCCGAGGGACCGCGGCCCCGCACGCCCCGCGAAGCTGCAGGGCCCAGGCTTGCTTTCCCTGCCCTGTGAGAGCTCCGAGGCCTGGATTCCCTCCGCGGCCGCGGGGCAGAGCTCCTGTTCCGTGGGGTTTCTCCTCCCTCGGGGCAGAGCTCCTGTTCCGTGGGGTTTCTCCTCCCTCGGGGCAGAGCTCCTGTTCCGTGGGGTTTCTCCTCCCTCGGGGCAGAGCTCCGTGTTCCGTGGTGTTTCTCCTCCCTCGGGGCGGAGCTCCGTGCTCCGTGGGGTTTCTCCTCCCTCGGCGCAGAGCTCCTGTTCCGTGGGGTTTCTCCTCCCTCGGGGCAGAGCTCCGTGCTCCGTGGGGTTTCTCCTCCCTCGGGGCGGAGCTCCTGTTCCGTGGGGTTTCTCCTCCCTCGGGGCGGAGCTCCTGTTCCGTGGGGTTTCTCCTCCCTCGGGGCAGAGCTCCGTGTTCCGTGGGGTTTCTCCTCCCTCGGCGCAGAGCTCCGTGCTCGGTGGGGTTTCTCCTCCCTCGGGGCAGAGCTCCGTGTTCCGGGGGGTTTCTCCTCCCTCGGGGCAGAGCTCCTGTTCCGTGGGGTTTCTCCTCCCTCGGGGCAGAGCTCCGTGTTCCGTGGGGTTTCTCCTCCCTCGGGGCAGAGCTCCTGTTCCGTGGGGATTCTCCTCCCTCGGGGCAGAGCTCCGTGTTCCGTGGGGTTTCTCCTCCCTCGGGGCGGAGCTCCTGTTCCGTGGGGTTTCTCCTCCCTCGGGGCGGAGCTCCTGTTCCGTGGGGTTTCTCCTCCCGCGGGGCAGAGCTCCTGTTCCGTGGGGTTTCTCCTCCCTCGGGGCGGAGCTCCTGTTCCGTGGGGTTTCTCCTCCCTCGGGGCGGAGCTCCTGTTCCGTGGGGTTTCTCCTCCCTCGGGGCGGAGCTCCTGTTCCGTGGGGTTTCTCCTCCCGCGGGGCGGAGCTCCTGTTCCGTGGGGTTTCTCCTCCCTCGGGGCAGAGCTCCTGTTCCGTGGGGTTTCTCCTCCCTCGGGGCAGAGCTCCTGTTCCGTGGGGTTTCTCCTCCCTCGGGGCAGAGCTCCGTGTTCCGTGGGGTTTCTCCTCCCTCGGGGCGGAGCTCCGTGCTCCGTGGGGTTTCTCCTCCCTCGGGGCGGAGCTCCTGTTCCGTGGGGTTTCTCCTCCCTCGGCGCAGAGCTCCTGTTCCGTGGGGTTTCTCCTCCCTCGGGGCAGAGCTCCGTGCTCCGTGGGGTTTCTCCTCCCTCGGGGCGGAGCTCCTGTTCCGTGGGGTTTCTCCTCCCTCGGGGCGGAGCTCCTGTTCCGTGGGGTTTCTCCTCCCTCGGGGCAGAGCTCCGTGTTCCGTGGGGTTTCTCCTCCCTCGGGGCGGAGCTCCGTGCTCCGTGGGGTTTCTCCTCCCTCGGGGCGGAGCTCCTGTTCCGTGGGGTTTCTCCTCCCTCGGGGCAGAGCTCCTGTTCCGTGGGGTTTCTCCTCCCTCGGGGCAGAGCTCCGTGTTCCGTGGGGTTTCTCCTCCCTCGGGGCGGAGCTCCGTGCTCCGTGGGGTTTCTCCTCCCTCGGGGCGGAGCTCCTGTTCCGTGGGGTTTCTCCTCCCTCGGCGCAGAGCTCCTGTTCCGTGGGGTTTCTCCTCCCTCGGGGCAGAGCTCCGTGCTCGGTGGGGTTTCTCCTCCCTCGGGGCAGAGCTCCGTGTTCCGGGGGGTTTCTCCTCCCTCGGGGCAGAGCTCCTGTTCCGTGGGGTTTCTCCTCCCTCGGGGCAGAGCTCCGTGTTCCGTGGGGTTTCTCCTCCCTCGGGGCAGAGCTCCTGTTCCGTGGGGATTCTCCTCCCTCGGGGCAGAGCTCCGTGTTCCCTGGGGATTCTCCTCCCTCCGGCTTCGCCAGGTGCCCCGGAGATTCCCGCGGTAGTGAATGGAGGGGGTGACGCAGGGCCGGAGGGGAAGAGCCCGCGTGGGAGGGGGCCAGGGCCTTCCCTGCCGAGGGGCTCGGCGTCAGGAGTCACGGGGTGGGCGTCAGCCTCAGGAAGCGCGGCTCAATCCCCTTGGAATAATTCCCACTTCAGCACAAGGGGCACCTGGGGACCACCCAGCGGGAGCCCGGGGGGCGGGGGGGGGGCGGGGCGGGGGGGGGCAGGGCGGAGGCCTGGCTGGTTCAAGTCACAAGTGAGTGGTCTGGGGACAGAAAATTGAAACCGTTTTTAAAAATTCGGCTTCGCCTTTTAAAATCCCTTTCCTAATACAAATCTAGCATGCACAGGTTTTGGGAAAACTCGAACTGATTTTGGTCCATCCACCCACCACACGCTAGCGCAGAAAGCACACGAAGAACAGTGGTCAGCAGAGCGCTTACTAACTCTCCAACAGCGCTTCCTCTCGCAAGTACAAGCAACTTGGGAAACTCCTGTAGTTCCCGCCCAAACTCCGCGGGCTCCGTCTTCCTCGGGGGCCTCGATGTGGGGTCCCCTGAGGTGTCATGAATTCATTAAAGGATTTAAGAACAAAAAGCTGAAATTCAGGAGGAAAGGGGGAAGACGAGGCACTTTAATCCGCTGTCCGCGGGTGTCCTGTGGATTTCTTCACTTAGGGGTCCTGCTTGGAGCGAGGAGTTGGGGCGAGGCTCCTCGCGAACACTGGAAAATGGCCCTTCGTGAACGCCTGTTTCGTGTGGACCCAAAAGGTCTGCTCGCGGCAGCCGGGCTCGAACCTCGAGCACGTGTCTGTGGAAGTCGCGCTCAGCTGCGCTGCGCAGGAACCTGAGAGCTGCTCCCTTGAGTTTTCCAAATTACGTTCTCCACGTGCTCGTGGCAGAGGCCGCGCCCAGGGCCCCGTGCTTGTCCAGGGCCCACCCACCACTGGCCTGGAGAAACGTGGGGCCTGATGCCCAGAGCTCTGTGCGGACCCGGCTCTCGGCGGCGGCGGAGGCGGCTGTGGGGGTGAGAGACGCCACGAACACCCGTGGGAAGCTTTTCTGCTCCTCCGCCTTGGACCACCCAGTGCTCAGAAAACCAAGGGAACGCAGGGAAGTCCTTCGCGGAGCTGCCCACCCCCACTGACGTTCTTTCCTGTCCTGCTCTTTAGCTGATGCTCCCAAGTGGAACTCAGCGAAGGGAGGAGACCCCAGGGCCGCGGTCCTCTCCTTCCTTGCTTCCCTCTTCCTTCTGAGGATGCCCGCACCCTGAGTGGCACTAAGGCCCGTGTAAGGGAAATGATGTACTAAATGCTCTTCGTTGGACTTCTTTTCAAAATGTGAGAGCAGAAATCGTGATAATATACATGAAAAGAATGGGGGGGTCATTCCATTACCTGGTTGCATCCATTACTTGGACGTACTGGGGACTGAACCCCAGGCCTGATACATGAGTAGCACGTGCTCTACCACTGAGATACACCCACCCGGTAAATACTTGTGAATATCAGAATATATGGACTACAGGAAGCCATTAAGCCTGCTTGTATATAAGGACCTGAAACTATTAGCATGAAAATCTAGAATATACTCCTATTTCTGAAAGCCTAGATTGCTTTATACTTCACACTGCATCAGGAGAAAATAACAATTGTGGACAGAAGGCCATAGTCTCTACCCACTCCTGTCAGCTCCTCCCAAATTCCGGTCCAGAGATAACTAATGGACACTTACATTCTCCATTGGGAGAGTCCAAAATACAAGGTTCTCTTGCAACTTTAAAATCTCTTTTCAGTGACACTTCCTTTGGAATCACGTTAATGGTTTTTATTGTCAAATGTAAAAATCAGATTAACAAGTATAGAAGAAAATACCTTAAACTTGAATATAAATAGAAAAAAAAAAGAAACTAACTCCATTTCAAATGAATAATAAACCACACTGAAAAGAAAAAAGAATTAATCCAAACAAATGTTTTTCACAGTACTTTGACCTTATATTCACATTATAGAAACAAATGAAATGCACACAAATCTTGCATTCTATTTGTATGTTTTTTATAGTGCTATGAGTATAGCAATGATGATATTATTTTTGTGTTTTTAAGGATTGGGCAAATGAGTAAATACACGGCTTTGTTGGAAGCCACTGTTGTCACTATGAAAATAGAGATACATAAAACCTGGCAGAGAAGAGTTCTGTCTTAGCCCTGTCTGCTGAAAGGACCTAGAAACAACACACTCTATAGCAATGACCAGCACAAGTCCCATTTCCATGCCCGGGTTTTTTAATACAAATTCCCTCCTAAAAGGAACCAAGGCTCCTGGGAGAATTTGCTGTTATCACAAGGGCTGGGGCAGGCATCATACAAAATGAGCCTAGGTCATCTTTCTGTGGTAGAAAGTAAGTAAGTCTTCAAAAGTGGTAGCATATTTAAAAGAACGCAGAATCTACTAGGGAAATCTTGAAAATTTTGAGCACTGAATTGAATAATCAACAACAAAGGAATATTATCCTTGGAATCAGAGAGCACTTGAGTTCATACTCACAAAAAAAAAAGAAGGAAAAAAGATGGAGGAAAGGAAAGAAGGAAGTAAGGAGGGAAGGAGGGAAGGAAAGAAGGAAGGGTGGAAGCGCTGAACCCTCAGTTTAAAAGAAAGTTATGTTTAGACCAAAAAAATAAGTGGAGATTATTTTTCTGTTTCCATATATTGAAGATAATGTAATACAGTAATTGTTTCCCTCCAAGAAGATTAAAAACCCCAGCGATGCACATCATCATCTATTCATTTGATTAAAGTTATGAATCAGCTATTTGTTATGGGTCAGTCATTGGTTTAATCAACTGACTCAAAGATGTTGATGGATTGGTCTCTGAGCTCAAAGAATAGGGACTGATGAAGATCCAAAGGTAAATCTATCAAAACCCAGAAGGTGACCAATCTTCTCCATTCAGACCAGTTATAGCCATAAAGTCCTTTCCCAGGATGTGAAATTGAGGGAAACAAGACAGGTAGAAAAAGGAGATAGTTTTCATTAAGCCCAGGTTCCTTTTTAGGCTATTCTTCATTGCCCAAAGTGATATTTCCTGGGTCTTATTCATTGCTTGCTGGTGGGGAAGACAGGGAAAGTCATTCAGGAATATATCTACCTAAAAATAATACTTGAGGACACGGGTGTGGACAAGAAAGTCAAGGAAGACTGGGGCAAGTAATCTATAGCATAGGAAAAAGAACATATAGAAAAGGGAAGACACACAAGAATATTCCATCCTGGGGCATCCATAGAAATGGCAAAAAAAAAAAAAAAGGCATTCCACAGGTGAGAGGATCTGGGAGAGGACTGGTCTGGTCAGGCAGGTGACAGTCCAGGAGCAGGAACAGCTTCACATGGTCTAGAATTTAGTTGTCCTTCCTTCAATACAGGTGCAAACACAGATCTAGGTGGGGGGTTATGGAAAAAGGGATTTAACAGAACAGATTTTCTGCCTTATTAGGCTTTCAAAGAGCCACTGAAAACTTCTGGTAACTTCGCTGGGGGCAGTAGCTCAATGGTAGAGTGCATGCTTTGCATGTTTGAGGCCTGGGTACGATTCCCTGCACCTCCACACACATTATTTTTCTTAGCCCCAATACATCTACAGCTCACAACTCTGGTAACAGGTAAACAAGAGCTTCTTTCACTCATTTCCTGACTGTTTCCTGCTGCCTTGAAAAGTGAACACAAGACCCAGTGGGTTGCCACCATCTAGTGTGGTTGTAAAAATATAAGGAAAAAATGAGTGCAAAGCAATAAGCAACCAGATTATTCAGGATTTTGAACTGGGCTACCACATTTTCACTATGACTGAAGAGAAAGGAAAACAGAAATGAAGAGTGAAAACAAGAAGCCCATGGGGAAAAAAAATGTACCACCCTCTTCTGATTTCCTTCTTTCTTCCTTGCCGTCTTTTCTCCATTTTCATCTATTCAAATTATATTGTAGAATTTCCCTCCTGGATCAGGCATCTCCAAGCCATGTCTAGTCATCATTTTCAGTTCCATAGGTGGGTGTCACATGGCTGAAACTTGCCATTTCTTTTTATTTTAGAGTGTATTACTTCTAAGTAATGATTCCCAGAGGTTCAGCTTGGGTGCTCATAAGACTCTAGAGACATCTAGACAAGATTGGAAGGGCAGACAATTCCAGGAATGCTGTCAGTGGGCCTTATCTTGGAATGAGTGAAACCTACCCCTAAAAGTATCAGACTGACACTCATTTATAATTTTCCTACACATGGTTCTTATGCCCCCTTTATTTGAACCTATAATTAGCACTGTACCTATTGAATGTGTTTCCCAGAGACTTACATCTTCGAGTTGTTCTTAAGCTGGTTGAGCCTAAATCTCAGCAGATTGCAGCCATCACCTACCCTCCAGTTCATCAGACTCACCCAATACAATTAACAAAAGGATGACAGACAATGTCCATCCCCAAAAACTGAAAGTATCTACAACAACAAGCAAGGCAGTTCCAATCATCTGTCCCAGGACATCTAAACTCCTTCTCAATTGGAAGCAAAGTGGGCATCACCATTCCCAAATCCTCAAGACTGAGGAATGAACAAAGGTGGAATGCAACTATGGGCTAAAATAGACTTATTATTATTCTAGTAATATACCAGGTATAAACATAGTGGTTCCTTGGCAAGGAAGAGGGAAGGAAAGGTGTAACATGGGGCATTTTTGGGACATTGGAATTGTTTTTCATGACATTTCCAAGATGGATATTGAGACAGGACATTATACATTTTGTCAAAACCTATAAAATGGTGCAGTGCAAAGTCTAAACCGTAATGTAAACTATAGACCATAGTAGCAATGCTTCAATATGTGTTCAGCAATTGTAACAAATGTACCACATTAATGAAAGATGTTGTTAATGGGGAAATGTGTGGGAGCAGTATATGGGAATCCCAATCACCTATATAGATAGATAGATCGATTTTAAGGAGGTACCAGGAACGAATCCAGGACCTCGTACATGGGAAGCTAGAGCTAAACCATTTGAGCTACATGTGCTCCACTGCCCTATATTTTTGATGTGGCATTTATGTAATCTAAAGCTTCTTAAAAATAAAAGAAAGTAATGGCAAAATGGAAAAAAATTAACAATTAAAAAAATGTTGGAGAGGATGCAGAGAAACAGGAACAGCCATTCTTTGCTGATGGCAATGTCAAATGGTGCACCCACTGTGGAAATAGTTTGGCAGTTCCTCAGAAAGCTAAGTATCGAATCAGCACATGACCCAGCAATACCACTATTAGACCTATACCCAGAAGAATGGAAAGTCGGGATTCAAACAGATAGTGGCACACTGTTAGTAGTGGCATTATTCTCATTTGCAAAAGATGGAAGCAACCCAAGTGCCCTCAACCAATGAACGTATAAAGAAAATGTGGTATATACATACAGTTGAATATTACTCAGCCTTAAAATGTTCTAAAGTCCTGATCCATGTGACAACGTAGATCAACCTTGAGGACCTGATGCTGAGTGAAGAAAGCCAGACACAAAAGGATGAATATTATATGACATCATTGACATGAAATAATTAGAATAAGGAAACTCTCAGAGTCAGAATCTAGAATATAGGTTACCAGGCGACGGGGTGAGGATAGGGGATGGGAAGTTAGGCATTATATAAACAGGATTCTCATTTTTAGGATGGAAATGTTTTGGAAATTGATGGTAGTGATGTTAGCAAACATTGTGAATGCAATTTACAGCACTGAAATACATATCTGAAGGTGGTTATAAAAGGAAATGTTAGGTTGTATATATAGTAACAGAATAAAAATTCTAAAAAATTCACGGACTTGTACTACACAGTGAACCCTAAGTTAAACCATTCACTATAATTAATAGAGCAATTATAAAAATGTGTTGTTATTCATTGTAACAAATGCTTCACACCAATGTGAGGTGTTACTAATAGGGTCAAATACAGGAATCCTGTATTTCACCCACGACTATTCTGTAAATTCTCATTTTCTCTTATAAAAAAACGGCAGGAGGAAATTTTGGGGGTGATAGCTGTGTTCAGTACCTGTCCTGTGACCACAGTTTCACGAGTGTAAACATGCCAACTTACCCATACGCTTAAACACGTGCAGCTTACTGCGTGCCAGCTGTGGCTCGATAAAGCTGCTGCAATGTACATTATCTGACAGACAAGCTCATGGCATTCTGCTGTTTTAAAAATGTACTCCTGGGCCTTCCCCTGTTTTCTGTCCTGTGGAAGAGTTTGTGTCTTTTATTTGTTCTCTGAACGTTTTGGAGAGGTATCCAGGAAGCGATGGGGCATAGCATTTCCTCGGTAGGAAGATTTTTGTCAACGAATTCCATCTATTTCCGGTTGAAGATGCTCACATGTGCTCTTCCTCCTTGAATCTGACGTGGTAAGGGGCAGTGCTCTAACATCCTGTCCATTCATCTCACTGTTCACGCGTTTGTCCGGATTCCTTCCCTTCTGCAGAAGCCGCCCCGCCGTCGTCCAGTCCTTCTGGGCTCGCCCTTCGGGGGCTCAGGTCTCAGTTTAACCTCGTTCCTCAAAGTCAGTTCCTGACGCTGCGTCTCCGCGACGTGCGGGAGAACCCCGCGGCGCTGTCGGGCATCGGCCTAGAGAGACCGCGCAGCGCCCGGGGCGCCCCTAAGCAGGGGCAGGTTTTGTGGGGTTCTCGCTCTCCAGCGCCTCTAACCCCGGGGGGGACTTTTCCTCTAGAAAGGGGACGACGTTTAAACCGACTTCAAAAGGCAGATACTTCCCATACAGTCCCTTTTGAGTGCGCATATGAGGTGCACATATTTAATTTGGCCACTGAGTTATGGAGCGAGCGCTCTTGGCCAGTGGTGGAGGCCTCGGGGACCCCGCGAACCGAACTTGACTTTTCCAGCAGCTCCCTGAGCTCCCTCGCCGGGAGCCTCCTTTCCAACCTGCCAGATGTCGTCTTTTCTCAGAGGCTATGACCTGGGTTTGGGAGTTTGGGGATGAGGTCGGGGCTGGAGGTTGGAACCGGGGAAAGCAGTGTGTGGAAAATAACAGCTCAACCACGGAGGGATTCGAACCCTCAATCTTCTGATCCGAAGTCAGACGCCTTAGCCATTAGGCCACGTGGTCTCATAATGGCCATTACAAGCCTCTCGCCATAACATTTTTTTTTCTTTCATAATTGAGATTTTATTGGTTGTTTTTAACATCAGCACAGACTTTATGCAGAATTCGTACACAGCTTAATGTATGTACTGAAAACCTAAAGAACCATGTAGTCATTTTTCTAACATTATTCCAGGACTTTCAAACTTAAAAATTGAAGACAAATTTTCCTTAAGAGGACATCAAGCACTAATATCTTCAAATGTTGATAAACTGTTACTTCTTTTAAGTCCCACAGATTCACAAGTTAATGCCATACACAATACATACTCACATTTCCAATCTTTTACAGCACATAAAAAAGTTATTACAAAAACCAGGACCAGGATGTTACAGAGTTCTGACAGGGAGAGCCAAGACCAGGGTCTGTTCTACCAGACACGTCTACTAAGAACCGTGGGAAAAGGAATAATTTAAAATGCTCAGCACATATTAAATGCCTGACTGAGATTCCAAGTCACCAGGGCCTGAACCAGACTCGGCTTCTTCCTCTGCTGCTTCAGGAGAGGCTGGACTCTCCTCAGGTTTAGTTTCTCCATTTTCTGCAGGTACATGTTCTTTAGTTTCTTGATTAGACACTTCAGCTTGTTTTCCCTTTGCTCCCCTTTTTCCTTTTGGTTGCACTTTTTTGTGTGAAGTTTTATCCTTTCCCGCTGCCTTTTTTGGCTTGGCGTCCACTTTGACAGCAGCGGGTTTGCGGGCTCGCCTCGCCCACCCTCTCCTGGACTCCTCCTTCCACGCCGCTTGTCCGAGCTCCTCTGAGCCGGGCTCACCTCCCCTGAGCAGAGCCTCACCTCCTCTGTTACTTTTAACTTCATCACAAAGATGGTGTAATTAATAGTTAGAAGAACGAGGCACTTTAGTGTAACACGAGGCAACCGACTTACCCGAAATACCAATTCCGGTTTTGTCAATTCCCATTCCGTAAACTGAACCCCACACTTCCTACTTGAACAATATTTTACTCTGCTCTCCGTAAACACCTGAAGAACCAAAGCTAAACTGAGACCTAAAAGAGAAAAGGTTAGACAGAAAAAGAGCAGAAAGAAAAGTACTTCCAAAAGATGGATCAGAACATGCAATGCTGTGAAGGATTTTGCTCAAATTATTCAAAAATTTAAATGAAGTAGCAAATTCTTCAAAATATTATGTATGCAATTTAAGTCAAGAAGAAATAGCAAATGTGGATGTTTTTGGCCTCCAGCAGGGTCCAAGTCTCCCTCACTGGTTCCTACTGGAAGCCACCACGACCAGAGTGTCTCTTCTCCTTCACCTCAGGTGATTCCCTTTACTCCAGAGGCTCTCATTTCTGACTTTATCTTCATTTTGGGGCAAACCGAGTTTGAAGCCCTGATTAAAGAGGAATGTGCGATCCTTTTCTTCCATCCCTTCACGGGCTAAAGCTACCAGCTTAGAGCAGCACAGGTGTAAATGTTGTTCAAACAGGAAATGTGGGATTCAGTGTAGGGTAGCAGAATTGGAGAAAATAAAACGGTCAAATAAATTGAATAAATAGTAAAAAAAAAAAAAATGTCCCATAGAAAAAACCCTACGACCAAATGTGTTCACTTGGAAATTCGACAAAACACCCCAGCGAGTTTAATTTCTTCCGCGACCCATGCAGCCCAGTAGCAGCGGAACGCTTTCTGCGCACTGGAGGAGGGAGGGTGAGAGGGTGAAGAAATGACAGACAAGATAGCGGGGCCAGGTGGACCATGAGGAGCTGCAGGAGCTTGCATTACCTCAGGCCCCTAACGTGATCACGCACTTTATTTTTTTTATTTTTATTTTTCCTTCTTTATTTTTTTAAATGATAGCATTTTAAAAAATGATGTCCCCATATACCGTACTTTATTTTATATAACAAGTGAAATTAGCACATTCGGCAGTTCTCACGGGAAGCTCTTGTTTCTAGGTCACTACAAATGCAATAGTTCTTCTTTTTAATAGCCCTCTGATAACACAGTTTTTCTGGAATTCTTATCCATACTTAGCCTATTTGTTCAGCACAGAACCTTGCCCAGGGGCACCTCCTTCTTTACCTACATTCTTGCTATGAACCTTGGAGCCTGCTTTGCAGGGTTCCCCACAAATTTCAATAACACAAACATTTCCAAATGTAGTACTAGAGGGAAGACGCTCCATCTCATTCTATGAGCCTGGCTTCCCCTTTACCAAAACCAGAGGAAGACAGTGTAAGAAAAGAAATAATAGGCCAATCTTATGTGCAACCACAAATAGCCACCTGCATCCAGTACCATAAATGGTGGTCGATTTGACATTACACTAAGAGCAGTGATTCGGCACATGAAGAAATTAAGTAAGAAAAATTATCTTCACCTCAGGAGAGAAAGAAAAAACATTTCATGTAATTCAGTGTCCATTCATGATGCAACTCTTAATGTAGACATCGAAGAAAACTTCTTTAACCTCATTTCAAAAATACAAAAATAATCTACAGAAGACATAACATTTTGATATAAAAACTTAAAAACTTTGAGTCTGAGATTGGGAAGCCGTGGCCTGCACCAGGAATCATCCCTTCTACTCACTAACGTCCTAATGTCCTGGAGGTCCTAAGTATTTGCAATAAAACCAGACAGAAGGAAGGCGAAAGAGTTCTTAAAATTATTTATTTATTATTTATTTATTTATTCCCACCCTTTGTTGTTTGCACTGTGTCTGTTCATTTTCCTTGTTTCTTTAGGAGGCACAGGAGAACCAAGCCAGAGACCTCCCATAGGGTAAGTGGAAGCTCAATTGCTCGACCTGCTATGGGCTGTGTGTGTGTGTGTGGGGGGCTGTATATTTCTTTATAAATAACATGGGCTGTGCTGTAGGGTAAATATGTTAATTGAAGCTTACCTGGAATGTGGAAGATAAGTGTGGGGTGTATGTGTTAATTCAGACTTACCTAGAGAGTATGTGTTAATTCAAGACATATCTGATAGTCAGATAAAACACTTGAAACTCTAAGAAACTAACAAAAAGTCCTTTTGCATATAGAGACCACCATTT
Organism: Dasypus novemcinctus; assembly: GCF_030445035.2. NCBI lineage: Eukaryota > Metazoa > Chordata > Mammalia > Cingulata > Dasypodidae > Dasypus > Dasypus novemcinctus. Next base: position 66,437,595 of record NC_080694.1, read on the forward strand.
TACTCGAGATTCCTACATCCTCTGTATAAAAGAAACCCAAAGATCCTATTCTGGGCTCCATTTTTATTAGGACAGGAGTCTGGCGAGCCTGATTGCTCGCAAATAAATGTTCCTTTCTAAAATTATTACTGCGCCCTGGCCTTCCATATGTGATCATTGGATCTCTCTGCTTCCACAACAGACCCACATCCACTTCCCTAAAATAGTTTTGATAATTAGAACAGAAGAAACAGAATTGTGAATTTGTTTTACAGATTGTAAGATTGTACAATGATCAGCTTCAGAAATCTAAAATTAATTTGGTATAATTAGTAAAAGACAACACATTTTCCAGCAGCTATAAAATTAGATTCAATAAAGAAAAATCTAGAAAGCACAGAAAATCACCTATTTCCCTAACAAGAAAGTACCACAAAACAAATATGGCATGATTTAATATACAAAAACTGCAAACTCAACAATTTAATGGCTATAGACATGTAGTGGATATACTGTTACCTTGTAAAGCTAATAAATAAAAGAAAGTGAATGATTACCACAAGCATTATTATGGCTGTATTCTTCCAAGGAGTTTTGATGTTGGAGAAGTGTAAAATGTTTTCAGGGCTGTTGATGAAAAATAGACACTTTATACCAGAAACAGTTTTTGAAAAGAAGGAAAAATAGTTCAAAAAGATAAAAACAAAGGATTATTATCTCTAACAAATAACTTCAAGAAAGATGTTGAAGTCAGAGGGGAACAAAATCAGATGTGTGCACCTGAGTCCTGATGCCTCTACTGCCCACCTGCTTTCATTTCTCAGGATTCCGGGCCCTTGTGAGTGTTTCAGAACATGGTTCACATAGAAATGCTTATTTTTTACCTCACCTGGATCCACAACCAGGAGTAACTTAATGTGGATATTCCAGACAGATGTGCAAGGCTGCAGAGATATCTTGAAGCAAGAAACTTGGGGGTATTCTTGTAATCATTTAAAAGCTAATGTTCAACAATTTTCCTTACTCCCACAGTTTAATAATGGAATGGACTCAGAAATGTAGAATTTTGATTTGCAAAATTTCCCTTCTATATAGTGCATCAAATAGATACACACAGGGTAGAGTGGTTCTGTTATTACATTTCTTCTCCACATTTCTTGTGGTTATAAACACCCCTTGCCCACCACACACATAGATATTCTCAAAGTAGAAATGTGTAAGTGCAATGGCATTAGGGTGTTGGAAATTCTTACCTCCCTAAGTTCCTAGGTTTTCTAATTTTGAATAAAATGTCCACAATAATGTTAGATAACACTTCATGGGAGACCTGAGTGGAATAAACAACCAAATGAGAAAGTGATTTAAAAAGAGAGCGAGAGAGGTGTGGAGCTGTTCTTTGTGGAGTTATGAAATTATTCTAAAATGTTATGTTGTGATTATACTAAAAGCCATTGAGTATATACTTTGGATAGAGCATATGATATATGAATATATCTCAATAAAACTGCTTTAAAAATAAAAAAGGTAACTGTGAAAAAATAGCCAGATTTAGCACCTATGTAGAGCAGGGGAAGGACAGAAAGATTGATGAGTGAAGAAAATTTTTGTTAGTTCGTTTTTCATTATTATACTTATTATTGAATTAATGAAAATGCTGCAATGATGATTGAGGTGATGTATGCTCAATTAAGTGGTTATACCAAATACAATGGATTGTACACTTTGGATGAATTTTATGCATTATTACCATGTATCAATAAAATTGATTTTCTTAAAGAAAAAGAACAAATCTGTATGTATACGCCTTTATTGGATTAGCAAAAAGGAATTAAACCTTCTAGTGACAGATCCACTCTTGGGAATTGGATGCAAGTGTTAAGGGAGGGCAAGGAAGCACACACCAAAACAGAAGAGAGCACGCCGGGACCCGGGATTGAACCAGGGACCTCTAGATCTTCAGTCTAACGCTCTCCCAACTGAGCTACCCCGGCCCTATAAAAAGGAATTTTAGACCTTCTTCCAAGAAAGATTATAAAGGCTTCATTAGTGATGTTTCAGTGTTCTTTCATAGTTAGTCTAATCTTTTGAACTTCACCTACTCACTCACCTGGGAACACACGGGCTCCAGGGCCGCCCAGGTATGAAAACACGATCCAGTTTTCAAATGGACGAGCTGACAGAGGGAGAGGGAGGAAAAGGGGCGCATCACGCCAAACAGGAGGAAGCTTTCCTGCGCGGTCGCCCCCGGAGCTGCATGACCCTAACATTGCTCAGGAAACTAAGGGAATTCAAAATGAACTAGCGACCTGCTTCTCTTTGTCTTCTTCTGGTCCTTCTTTTTCTGTCTTGCTCTTTATTTTTATTTTTTTGTCTTTATTCATTTTTTAATATTACATTCAAAAAATATGAGGTCCCCACATACCCCCTCCCCCCCACCCCACTACTCCCCGCACAGCAACATTCTCCTCCATCATCATGAGACATTCATTTCATTTGGTGGCTACATCTCTGAGCATCGCTGCACCTCATGGTCAATGGTCCACAGCATAGCCACACTCTCCCAAGTTCCATTCAGTGGGCCATGGGAGGACATACAATGTCCGGTAATTGTCCCTGCAGCACCACCTAGGACAACTCAAAGTCTGGAAAATGCCTCCACATCTCATCTCTTCCTCCCATTCCCCACACCCAGCATCCACCATGGCCACTTTCTCCACACCAATGCCACATTTTCTTGGATTACTAATCACAATAGTTCATGGCTAGAATATCAGTAAGTCCACTCTAATCCATATTCTATTCCTCCATCCTGTGGGCCTTGGATTGGTTGTGTCCCTTCCATATCTATATCAAGAGGGGGCTTAGATTCCACATGGATGCTGGATGCAATCCCCCTGCTTTCATTTGTAGTCACTCTTGGCTCCATGGTGTGGTGGTTGACCTTCTTCAACTCCATGTTAGCTGAGTGGGGTAGGTCCAACACACCATAGTGTAGGAGTTGAAGTCTGTTGAGGCTCAGGGCCTGGCTATCATATGGTCAGTCCAGAGATTCAGATCCCCTGGGCATATATTAAGCCCCAGCACCAACTACAATTTTGGTAAAGGCTTGTGAAAAGTGATCACATCTGAGTCCAGCTCCATCACTCAGAAACACCAACTCCAATGAAGGGCCAACTGACATGGCACTGAATTCTATCTACCATCTCTCTTGCTCTTTAGTGACAATGCAAAGGGGAAAGGAAGGTTAAGAAAAGAATCCATTTCCCCGAAAATGTTCAGACACTTTAGCACTTCACGCTAATACCACAATGCAAGAGGCGCAAGAAATAGCTAATCCTTAAACTGAGAAAGCCTTCCCGAGGGTGAAGACGAGTGGGGGTGTAGCTCAGCGGTAGAGCGCTGTGCTTTGTGCACGAGGCCTGGGGTTCGGTCCCTGGCACCTCCACAACTGTCTTCTACCTCCTTCAAAAGGACACCTTGGAATTTAATTTCCAAATATAATCTCTTTTCCGCACACATGAAGGTGGTTACTTTAAAGATTATCTGATTTCTGTTCTGTAACCTTAGAAGAGGGCAGAAATAGACCTTTCAACAGAAAAGTTGTGCCTTTAGGGCTCAGTCCACCTGGGCCCCTATTTTATACTGTTATGAAAGAGAAGCAAGGCAGAGAGAGGAGGAAAAAGATCAGCGTCCTCTGACAGTTTCCCTTCGTTCTTATTTTTTTCCCGGCAGAGAAGACACAGGGTCCACCACGGGTCTCCCCCACTGACCAGGCAGAGAGCGCCGCTGGGAGTCCTGTCCACTGAGGAGACACTGGGGGCTGCGAATCCGGAGTCTTTCTAGGCGAGTGAGTGTCAGGATCTGGAAAACGAAATAAAGCCTGGTGGGATTCGAGACCCTGCACACCCGACAGTGAGGATAAAACTGAATCCTACATTCCCAACTGATATTCGTAATATTCACTTCACTGCACTTTCTCACTCTTCCATTTTTCCCTTTCCTTTAACTCTAAACAGCACCAGGGGCTCTCAGTTAACATTCAACAGAGGCCCCACGTGAAGCACGAAATATTTCTCCATCATACACATTGGACTGAATGATGAAAAGTAAAATGTGAATACTAAGGAGATTTGGCGGCTTACACTGGTAAGGAACTGACGCCTTTTCTGTTTGTTTTTTTTTCAGGGCCAACTCACTCATATTTGCTTTATATGACAGAAAACACCCAGGACTTTCTCGTCCTCTGATGCACCTTTTCAGGATTTCCAAAGCTTTGTGATTTCTACACTGGAGCTACGTGTGAACCTGTTGCCTGCTGAATCAACGCCTCTTTGAGATGAAAGGGAATGGAGTTTGCTCCCCGTTGGCCTGTCTGACACCCCTTACCAGGCTGAGTGTCCTTACTTCTTGATGCCCTTGTCCAGTGAAAATGCCCACAGCAGGCGCTCAGGAGGGAGAATGTGTGGCCTTGAAAGCTGCTTGGCTAAGGATTGGCAGTGGTCCCTGGGCCAGTTGTTTATTTTAGGAGGTATTTTATCTAGGGGGCTAGTGCATTCTTCCCACGTACTCATTATTTTTCTATTATTATTATTATCATTATTTATTTATTTATTATGATTGTTGTTGTTGCTCTCCAGTCACTGTAAAACAGCGGCATGGGTGGGAGTGCTGATTAGAGGGCCAGAACAGAATTCCAGAAATGAGGGTTAGAGTTTCTCTGCTTCACTCTTACTCTCTTTTCAATACCTGGAGGAGATGGTTGGTTGGTTGAGCATTTTCTAGTAATGCCTTCAAACTTAAATTGTTGGTTAAACTCCCTCATCCTTCTTGAAGTCTGCTGATGTCTTTTGTCTGTTGGACCAGAGTGATACTTTGATTTCCAGGAGATTTTGCTGAAGAGTCTTTCTCCCTCTTGTCTATTCATTATCAGTAGTCTATGTTGAATACAAGAAGGACATTAAAGTCCTAAAAATCTACAAAACAAGGAAAGGGAGCTGTAAAAGCCTTTTCTTCATGTGCTGTGTAAAATGCATCTCCATCTTTGCAAGCTGGGATCCCTCCCCTTTCCTGCCTCTCAAAGGTCCTGTGTCAAAGACCTAAAGCTGTGTAAGTACCGGGTATGGGGAAAGGCAGGAAGAGATGAGAGGTGGAGGCGTCTTTGGGACATGGAGCTGCCCTGGATGGTGCTTCAGAGGCAATCACCGGACATCGTAAATCCTCACAGGGCCCACTGGATGGAATGGGGGAGAGTATGGGCCATGATGTGGACCATTGACTATGAGGTGCAGAGGTGCCCAAAGATGTACTTACCAAATCCAATGGATGTGTCATGATGATGGGAACGAGTGTTGATGGGGGGGGGGGAGGTGGGGTGGGGGGGTGGAGTTGAATGGGACCTCACATATATATTTTTAATGTAATATTATTACAAAGTCAATAAAAAAAAGCAAAAAAATAAAAAATTAAAAAAAAAAAACGTAAAAAAAAAAAAGACCTAAAGCTGTGAACTCTTTGCTTCCTTTTCATTCCTATCCACACATATGCCCTGTCCCCATGCGCCACAGACAAGCAAGATGAACTTCCATCTTTTCTTGCATTTAAGGGTATATTGGGGAGGAAAAAAGTGTGCTACTGCCTAGAACAGGGGCTTGAGCCCTGAACCTGCAGATTAAAAAAGTCTGATGACCTATTGGCAGAATGTCTGTTTTCACAGTTTTTAATAAAGGTCATTAAGCCCGTTTATTGTTTTTACTCCATCTTGAATTTCACGGCAACCTATTAAAATCAGTCCCTTGCAAATTTATTTCACATACTTAAGTAAAAAAAAAAAAGCAGCTAGCGAATTCCCCCACACTCACCAACCTGCTCCCAACACGGACACCCCCGTGGGTTGGGTGAATCTGCCTTCCCTGTAGCTCTTCCAAAAACCATCCGTACTAGCTGCTCCTGCTCCTCAAAGAAAAACCGAACTACACACATTCTAAAATGCTCTCCAATCCAGCAGTGTGTGTAAAAGGAATAGTCTTTCTACAAACAAATTTTTTGGTCAGCTTTCCTTAAAACACATGTGACTCCTATATTTCTTATACCTGGAGGACCCAGAAAAAAGATGCAGATCTGGAACAGGTCCTACCTCCTTGTCCTTCCAAATCTTATCCGTACCTAAAGAGCCATATTTAAGCCTCTTCTCTCCACTTTCCTATCCCGACCCCTCCTCATCCCTCTTCACACCACCCAGCAGCCTCAGACCCGCTTCTTCCCATCATCCCTCCAACACCTCTACCTCTCTCTGGGTGTGGTCTTTCCCAAAACTCAGCTCACACCATCCAGGTTGGTGTTTTCTAGCCAGTGTTTCCTAAACCTGTCAGATTTTCAGTTACTGCTGACCCCCACTCCATTCCCATCCCCCAATATGCTTTAAGTTACTCGCCACCTCCTTCTACAATATGCTTTCTGACTTAATCCAAAACAGCTGCTTTCCTGGGAAAGCCTGAGAACCAAGAGAAACATTGAATCAGCAGACAAATTCAGTCTAAGGTCAAGCCATCTTTTGATTTACAGAAATGCATAACAAAGAACTCCTAATTCCCCAGTTCCAAGGGACCTTTTACAGTCCTCACCTCCCTCTTTCTTGGACACGTGAAAACCCAGGCTTCCAGATGCAAGCTTCTGCGGAATTCCACACAGGTATGGCAGTGCTTAGCAGACACCTGCATGAAGGTTTTCATGGACATTTTGAGTCCGTCATGTTCAAACAATGTCACAAGAAAGACTGTCTGTGTCACACCTGTACCTTTCATTTGGGGTCTGGAGATTTTCTGATGTCTCTTTTCATCAGGACCTCGATTTCCAGAGACATTTTTTCTTGTACTTTCTTTGAACCCAGCCCCCTGGATTTCCACTAAGACTCTGGCATCAGGGACAGTGAAAGTGCTGGGGTGGTGGTGTGGGACACCTGGGTACAACAGAGGATGTCCTGAGCAGGATGAACAAGTCTGGAGGAAGGGGCTGAAGCTGCTGATGGGTGTCGACTGTGCGGGGGCGCAGGTGAGACTCAAAGTTGGAGGTGTAGCTGCCTCCATCCCTGGAGGAGTCCAGCGTGGTGTTCCCTCACCAGGGGACTTGTGAGGAGGAAACATGCAATTCCTCAGTCCTGGGTTGTCTGAAGTACATCAAATTTGTCCTTATTTCAGTGGATAATAAACCACAGTTTAGCAAGGTCTTCATGACTGCTTTCTCAGCTAGCTGCTCAAAGATAGAAAGCTTTTTGTTTTCTTAAAAAAGTTACAGATTTATGGTCATAAACCATTCTGTCTTTTTTTTTATTGTCTTTTCTTTAAAAAGATAAATAGATCGCATAAGACATTATATTGAAAAAACACAAGAGGCAAGCGGACTTGGCCCAGCGGTTAGGGCATGCATCTACCACATGGGAGGTACGTGGTTCAAACCCTGGGCCTCCTTGACCCATGTGGAGCTGGCCCATGAGCAGTGTTGATGCGGGAAAGGAGTGCCCCTACGCAAGGAGTGCACCCCGTAAGAGAAGAAAGTGCAGCCTGCCCAGGAATGGCGCGGCCCACATGGAAAGCTGGCACAACAAGATGATGGCAACAAAAAGAAACAGATTCCCGTGCCGCTGACAACATCAGGAGGGGACAAAGAACATGCAGCAAATAGACACAGAGAACAGACAACTGGGGCGGGCAGGCGAGGGGGAGGAGGGGGGAAGGGGAGAGAAATAAATAAATAAATCTTAAAAAATAAAACCTAAGAGGTTCCTGTATACTCCATTCTCCACCCCAACCCCTCTCCTCCCACATCAACATTCCGTTTCATCAGTAAAGCACATTCATTGCATTTGGTGAATGCACCCTGGAGCACTGCCACACTGCATGGACTATAGTTTACATTGTAGTTCACACTCTCCCCCATTCCATCCAGTGGGTTACAGCAGGATATACAATGTCCTGCATCTGTCCCTGCAGTTTTATTCAGGACAACTCCAAGCCCTGAAAATACCCCATATCACACCTCTTCCTCCATCAACAACTCCTGTGGCCACCGTCTCCACATCAATGATACAATTACTTCCATTGCTAGAGTCACAACAGTTCTATAGTAAAATACCAGCAAATCCACTCCAGTCCATATTATTGCCCTGGGATGGCACGGTCCACTCCACCTCTAAATTGAGAAGGGGCTTAGATCCCACATGGCTGATAGATGCATTCTCCTACTTGCAGGTGTAGACACTCTCGGTTCCCTGATGTGTTGATTGACCATTCTCACTTCCCCATTAGCTGACCTGGGTAAGTCCAACGAACCAAAGAGTAGGTGCTGCAACTCTGCTAAGGCTCAGAACCCAGCTGGCACATGGACAGCCCACATATTCAAGTTCTGAGCATACACAAACCTCAGCGCCAATCACAAGTTCAGGGAAATGACAGAAGAGGCATGTATAGAGAGGTCACATCTAAGTCCAACTCCATCACAATCAGGAGCACAAATTCCAAAGTAGAGCCCACTGACAAGGCAACGAACTCCAGAGCCGTCTGTCATGACCACAGAACCTGTGTGTCTCCATAGCCCTCAGGAGCACAAGAATCTGGTTTTTATCTACTTTGGCTATCTCTGGGATCCTGCTGAGACATGTGTTAGTGTGACCCTCTGATGACCTGCTGAGTCACTTTGAAGTCTCTTAGTCATATGAACTTATTTCTCTTTACCACTTCCCCCTTTTATTCAAGGTCTTTTTCTTGTTGCATCACCAGCTGGTGATGGTAGTAATCCCTCTGAGCCAGGGAGGTTCATCCCTGGGATTCATGTCCCATGCTGGGGGGAAGGTAATGCATTTATATGCTGAGTTTGGCTTAGAGAGTGGCCACATTTGAACAAGATGGAGGCTCTCATGAGGTAACTCTCAGAACCCTGGAGCTCTAGGCCTAGTTGAAATTTCAAGCACACGGGCTCATAAGCTTAGTCATCAGTATCAAGGGCCCCTCATTGGATCATCCTTCTTCTCTGGTCTTTGCCCTTGCACTTGGGGGATTGTTGGTGTTCCGCTGGGGAATGTGAAAAAGCTCCCCTGCCTTGGGATCCGATCATTGCAGCGCAGCTACTTGGGTCAGACAGTAAAGCGGCTGGACCGGCAAGTGGAGAAGGTGGTAGAAAGCTAGGCGCAGAGAAATGGACTGGAAACATTTTTCTTTTCTGTTGAATCTCCCAAAACTGACTGCAGATCTGACCTTTCAACTAACCAAGAGAAGTGGGAAGAAAATATCCGTAGGACCATTATTTTTCTGTTTCTCTCCGTGTTTCTGTCGTCCTTCCCCTCCACGAGATCCTAAATGAATCTCAATTTGCACGGCCGCTCCTGGCCCCAGGTTTCTCGCATGGAGCAGGTGCTGACAGGCTCCTCTTCTCCTTCCCTCCAGGCTTCCTCCTGCTGATGCCAGGGCTTGGAGAGAAGAAAGTCTCAGGAAGTAGAAACGAATAACGCAAAAAGCATCCACTGGACCCGTTTACGAGTGAGCAGGAAAGAGGAGAGAAATGGAGCGAGGGCAGGGCTAGTAAAAGACAAAAAGAGAAGGAAGCCGCGGGGCCTGAACCCGGGACCTCTTACACACGAAGCACCCTGTGCAGTTATTTTTCTCCCAGAATCGGCCTGAGAAACTCCAGTGGGCTAAGTGGACATACCCAGAGGATCCCGAGGAGGAGGTGACGACTGTGACCCGAACTACACGTTTCTGCTCCTCGGACATTTCAAGTCCTGCTGACCTGCAGGCTGTGCGTGAAGGTTTCTTGCCTCCACACGGAGAGACCCCGAAAATCACCTGCCTCCATCCCTTACCTCAGCGCTAACGCCTGGGAGTGCAGAGCTCCGCAGTCCAGAAGCAGCGCCCGGCTGTGGGAACCTGCGCGTGGAGCGTCCCTCAGGCCGGGCCCGAGGCTCCGCCAGATGCGCTTTCTAGGTGGTTCTGCTGGTTCACGCGTCACACATGCTGCGCTTGTTCCTTACTTCAGAACTATGTCCAAAAAAGTGCCAGGAAGAAAAAGACATGCAGAATTTGAACGTTTCAGACCCTTTAAGGAAATCCTTCTTCCATGTGATACGCAGGGAGGGGGCATAGCTCAGTGGCAGAGCGCGTGCTTAGCATGCAAGAGGCCCTGGGTCCGATGCCCAGTGCCTCCACCTTCGCTTTTCCTCTGAGTTGTCGGGGTCTAGGCTTCTCCTTTGACTCTACGGGGAAATGGGGAGTTGGGGATGTAACACATTCGCGTCACCACCAGCAGCAGCAGCATCCTGAACCCTTGGCATAGCAACTACGAACACCTCTTCTTAGAAACCACGAATGTTCTTCTGCTTCCCACAATCCCCAACAATTCTCCAAATCTCCCTTTTATGTGCTTGTAAGGAGCGAAACGCATTATCTGGTGCTTCCCTATTCCTGCTTCCTGGGTTTCCGCACCACCCAGTGCGGCCCTGTCAGCCCAAGGAAGACAAGGAAAAGGAAGGAATTAGGGAAAAGCGTTGGCTTGCCCAGGAGTCCTGCAATCAGATGCACGGAGCCCGGCACCACATTAACGTGCCCAGTGATCCTCTTTTCTGTTTTGCCATGTCATTGAAGAGCAAAACAAGGGGGAAAATGGACCGAAAGGAGAGAGAGAGATGGGGGGAGGGAAGAGATATAGGAGAGGAGAGGAGATGAGAGGAGGGGAGAGGAGGGGATGGAAGGAGAGGAGAGGACAAGAGGAGTAGAGGTTCAATAACTCATTTTCCCCCCTTGTTTTCTGAGCAGTGTTGCTGGAGGCTCTTCCTGCTTTGCTTGTTCCACCTATTTACTCCGCCATCGTCTGAGAACCCATTTATTGCCTGGAAAATAGGATCCTATTTTCAAACTAGGATGGCACTAGGGCACATATGGTTTGGGTGAGTGATTAGGTGATGTTAGACAAAACAGAATCAAATATGAAAGAATCCAAGAACGTTGCTAAGGAAAACCTTAAGTAATGTTTTGAAAGATCATCTGTAGCATCTATGAAGTTTGTTGAAAAGCTCATTTGGGAGCTGCTAGACTGAAGTCCTGAAGGTCCTTTGTTCAATCCTGGGTTTCAGCAGCACTATCTCCTTATTTGTATAATTACCACTACCTATACAGTTGCATTCCAGCCCCCAAAAGTGTATATACCAATACAGATTTTACCTATTTTACAAATCCAGACAAGATGTGTATGCGTGTCTACACATAAATCACATTCTCTTTGTTTATTCCATTGAGGAAATTTCCTGGGTGTTAACTGACAGAATGTCTGTTTTATTCAAAAGTTCAAAACCTAAGAAATGTGTGGATAAGAAATTCCAGTACAAATTCAGTTGCACATATTCATATCTACTTTGATAAAATGGATGTGCCTGCTGGTATGTTTTTGATGACAGGAAATGTGGAAAGAATGTATTAAAAGAGCCACTTTATTATCCGAGGGCTTTGACCTCCTGTGGATATTGGCAACTGTCCACACAGCCAGCAGTCAGTCTGGTTATGAGTTATATCCACTTGGGTTGCCCATTTCAATCTTTTTTCCCCACAAATCCCTTGGATAATAATGCCTTTTAATCTAACCGAGTGCGGTTTGGCAATCTGTTTTACTAATTTTCTTCTTGATATTTGCAGGCATACGTATTAGTACATGTATTTTACATCATTGTTATGGATCTGGCCTCCAGGTATGCCGGCCCATCAATTATGCTCAGGGATATTCTCAGAAGAGGGGCATGTAGAAAGTAAGAGTAGGTGTGTTGAGGGATGGAGAGTCCATAAGCCAGAGAAACCTTAAGTTCCTGGATGAGTGGAAGGGGCCAGCACACTGTGGGTAGGCAGGTATAGGGTCCTCTGAACAGGACTCCAAGGTACACAAGATTAATCTACATTTAATTGCAAGGACAACCTTGCAAGCACTCAACCATCCCTCAGTCTCCTCTTTCAACACCTGGAAGCATCATAAATCGAATCAAGAAGACTTGGGGGAAGTTTGAGGTTAAGAGGCCAGACAATCTGAAAAAAGAAAAATGGGATGACCTCACTGCCAACCTGCTCTATTGCTTGGGAAAAATCAGTGTTACTCCTCTGGGAGGGAGAACATGGGGTCCCTGGGTCACGTTGGTACAAAAGTAGTCACCTGTGTCACAAGAGCCACCTCCTGGTTTCCTCTCCTCCTCGGGCATGTTCTTAAACGTTGAGGGGGAGACAATCAACACCAGGTTTGGACCGAGGAGGCTCACTGCAGAGACAAGCGGCGCCCTTGTCTATGTCTCATTAACTGACACAGATATGCATCAGGCAATCAGCTTCTTCATCCATCTGTCCTGAACTCAGACTCTGGCTGTGGTTCCAACCCCCTCTCCCCCCTCCTTGTAGAGGGTGCCAAAGAGAAACGGAGCAGGAGCCCTGAACCTCATGAAAGGGGCAGAAGAGGAGATGGCAGGCATTAGCTCGGAGACCTTGGGAAGGGCTGCGCTGTTTAAGGAAGGCTGCCTGATTCTTCAGGAACGGTTCTACGAGTTTCGGTAAGTATGTTAAGTTCTAGATCCTGAGATAATAGTAATCTCAATGAATCAATGGGAAATCGCTGATACAATCTGAGATGAGAAATAAAAGGCTTTTATGCTGTGCGTATGTGTGTGTGTGTGTCACACACGATTTGTCCTTCTGTGCCTGGCTTGCTTCACTCAACATATTGTCCTCCAGGTTCATCCACGCTGTCATATGCTTCGCAACTTCATTTCTTCCTGCAGCTAAATAGTATTCCATCGTGTGTAGGTACCACAGTTTGTTTATATATTTGTCAGTTGAGGGACACCTGGGTTGTTTGTATCTTTTGGCAAATGTGAATAATGTTGCTATCAACCTTGGTGTTTAGATGTTTGTTCATGCAACTGCTCTCAGTTCTTCTGGTTATTACCTAGTAGTGGAAATGAGGGGTCACATGGTAGATCTATACCTAACTTCCTTAAGAATCACCAAATAGATTTCCACAGTGGTTTTTACCATGCTACACTCACACCAGCAGTGAATAAGCTTCTCTATCCCTTCACATCCTTTCCAACACTTGTCGTTTTCTGTTTTCTTAAAAGTGGCCATTCTAGTAGGTGTGAAATGATATCTCCTTGTAGCTTTGATTTTCATCTCCCTAATGGCATCCTTGATCTTTTCTGATCATAGAGGGAAAGCTGTCGACCTCTCCCCATTAAGCACAATGTTGACTCTAGGATTTTCAAATATATCTTTATTATGCTGAGGAAATTTCCTGTACACCTGTTGCAAATCAACCTCCTGAAGGACACAGGTGGGGCGGCGTCAAGACCACAGCAGGGGAAAGTGAACTTAGCCCAGTGGTTAGTGCGTCCGTCTACCACATGGGAGGTCTGCGGTTCAAACCCTGGCCTCCTTGACCCGTGTGGAGCTGGCCCATGCGCATTGCTGATGCGCACAAGGCCCCACTCACAAGGAGTTCACCCCGTAAGGAGAGCTGCCCAGCATGAAAGAGAAAGTTCAGTCTGCCCACACGGAAAGCTGACACAACAAGATGATGCAACAAAAAGAAATGTAGATTCCTGGTGCCCCTGATAAGGACAGAAGCGGTCACAGAAGAACACACAGTGAATGGACACAGAAAGCAGACAACTGGAGTGGAGGGGAAAGAAAAAAAAAGTCTAAAGACCACAGCAGGCACATGGCACAGAATTAGATAGAGACTCTATCTAGTGGGACCTACAGACTCTCCAAAGGCAGCAGCTCAGAGAATGGTTAGTGCTCCCCATAGGATCAAGATCTCAGAACAAAAATTTTCATAACAGACTTCTATGATTGGAGTCTGGTGAAGTTATTGCAGGAAGGAATTGTGCAGCCTGGAGAAAATTACAGTCTACAATACCACCTGTACATTGTTCCTATGTGAAGTTGCTATGTTTTAACTTGTGTCCTGGGGTGGGCAGGTGGCTGTGGGCTGTGGGCTGTTTCCCTTAGGGACTGGGAGCCAGGCCTTAGAACCCACTGGATCCCACAATATCTATCTTTTGAATTGCTTTTATCAAGAAAGGATGCTGGATTTTGTCAAATGTTTTTTCTCCATCAATTGAGATGATCACATGATTTTTTGTCCTTGAATTTTTAATGTGATTTATTTTGTTAATTGATTTTTGTATGTTGGACCACCTTTGCATACCAGGAATAAATCCCACTTCATCGTGATGTATAATTTTTTTTTCAAATTTATTTTATTTATTTCTCTCCCCTTCCCCCACCCCGCCAGTTGTCTGTTTTCTGTGTCCATTTGCTGCGTGTTCTTATTTGTCCGCTTCTGTTGTTGTGTCACCTTGCTGCGTGAGCTCTCCTTGTGTGTGGCCCCATTCCTGGGCAGGCTGCACTTTCTTTCGCACTGGGTGGCTCTCCTTACGGGGCGTACTCCTTGTGCATGGTTCTCCCCTATGCGGGGGACACTCCTGTGTGGCAGGGCACTCCTTGCACACATCAGCACTGCACATGGGCCAGCTCCACATGGGTCAAGAAGGCCAGGGTTTTGAACCGCAGACCTCCCATGTGGTAGACGGATGCCCTAACCACTGGGCCAAATCCGCTTCCCTATAATTGTTTTTATATGCTGTTGGATTTGAGTTGCAAGGATTTTGTTGAGAATTTTTGTACCTATGTTCATTAGAAAGATTGGTCTGAAAGTTTCTTTTCTTATAGTATCTTTACATGCTTTGGTATTAGGGTGATGTTGGCTTCATAAAATGTGTTGGGTAATTTTCCCTTCTTTTCAATTTTGAAAGAGTTTAAACAGGATTGGTACTAATTCTTCTTGAAATGTTTGGTAGAATTCACCTATGAAGCCATTTGATCGCGGATTTTTCTTTTTTGAAGATTTTTGATGACTGATTCAATTTCTTTGCTTGTGATTGGTTTGTTGATTTCTTGTATTTCTTGTAGAGCAATGCATATTGAGTGTTTGTGTGTGCATTTTTAGGAATCTGTCCATTTCATCTAGATTGCTTGATTTGTTAGCATATAGTTTCTCATATTATCCTCTCATGATCCTTTTTATTTCTGTGGGGTCAGTCATAATATCCCCCTTTCATTCTTGATTTTATTTTAAAATATTAATATTTCTGCACAATGTAAAAATTACACATTGCTATCATACAGTTTTATAGAATAATATTAACACAAGTGTTCAAAGTTGGTAGGATACATAAGATGACACACAATCTACTAGGAAAATCTTAAAAATTTTGAGCATTGAAGTGAATAATCAACAACAAAGGAATATAACCCTTGGAATGAGAGACTATTTGAGCTCATACCCATAAAAGATAAGAAACAAGGAAAAAGGGATGGAAGAAAGGAAGGAAGGAAGGAAAGAGGAAAGAAAGGAAGAAGAAAGGAAGGAAGGAAGAAAGGAAAGAAGAAAGGAAGGAAATAAGAAAGAAAGGAAAGAAGGAAAGGAGAAAGGAAAGAAAGAAGGATGGAAGTCCTGAACCCTCAGTTTTAAAGGAAAGTTATAAGCTTATACCAAAGAAATAAGTGGGGATTAATTTTCTGTTTCCATATATTGAAAATAATTTAATACAGTCAACAGTCATTGTTTGCTTTCAAGTAGATTAAAAACCGTAGTCATGCAAATTATTGTCTGTTCATTTAATTAAAGACATACATCAGGTATTCGTTATGGGTCAGTCATTGGTTTAATCTATTGACTCAAAGACAGGAATACATTACTTCTAAATAACAACTTCTGCATATGATAGCATGGATGAATCTTGAGAACCATATGTTCAGTGAAGCAACCCAGGCATTGAAGGACAAATACTACATGACCTCAATTATATGAAATAAGTAAACCAAGCTGCCTCAGAAAGTTAGAGACTGGATGATAGGCTTAAAGGAAGTTGGGAGACAGAGGAAGGATGCAAGGTGACACCTACATGGGTGAAATCTATGATAAACTGGAGGTAAATATTTGTACAAGGAAGGGATAAAATAGGGGCATAGGGTTACCTTTGGGTGGGGCTTTGTGGGCTTGAGGGAGGCTAGGGATAGGAGGATGTAATATTGCCCAAGAAATTGAGGGTAGGGTGGGGGAACATATGAGCATCGGAGATTCTCAGGTATTTTGTTGAGAGTATAATGCTGAGAAAACTTTTTCAAAATTATAATAAGGAAGGTTACTTGTTTAAGATGCAGGACAGGCTTCTTGGGTGTGTGTGAGTGCTCATTTTTGCCATAGTGGATTATATCATTGGACAGAGACCCATATAATGAGAGTGAAGGTATACCCTATCCTGGGGAGGACCGGTGTTTTAAAATAGATGGAATTGTAACTCTTGAGAGAAATGGTGCATCCCAATGCATTAGGGCAGTTGAGCATATCAATCCTTCAACACTGTTGCAAGTATCTCTGAAAATGGCCCTTCAAGCAATGAAGATTGACTGTCACTGTGGGCCCTGAGGGGAGGCAGAAAGAGGTATTGAATAGATAGAATCAATGTAACTGTGTGGGCAATAGAAGTGTTCCACAAGATTATGCAAGGATAGATATAAGACATGTTAAATTACACCAAAAATGTATAGGGCTGATAGGCTAAAATGTAAATCATAATGTAAAACATAAGATAATTAAAACTTTAGAGAATTGTATAG
This sequence comes from Dasypus novemcinctus, assembly GCF_030445035.2. NCBI lineage: Eukaryota > Metazoa > Chordata > Mammalia > Cingulata > Dasypodidae > Dasypus > Dasypus novemcinctus. The sequence continues at coordinate 66,454,271 of NC_080694.1, forward strand.
CCTAAAATATAAACCACAATGTAAACCCAAATGTTACCCTGTTTGAAAGCTGTTGTCTCAATATCTATACATCAGTTTCAGTAAATATAGTATGAACATGTAAAAAGATTATTGCTGTGGTAGGGAAAAGGTCTTTATGTTGGATATGTGGGAGTACTGTATATTGTATATATGAGTTACTGTGATCTAAAACTTACATGAAGATAAGCTTAATAATTAGGAAAAGAAAAAGAGAAAGGAAGGATGTAGACACTGAGGAAAAGATGGAAGAAGTTGCCTTTCCAAACTGCATACAGGGCAACACTTATTGCAGTGACGGAAGGCAAAACATCAAAAAACAAAGCTTTTGCATTTTTAAATGTTTAATACCCCAATTATATTTACCTTAATTTTTCCAAATTAATATGTATTCTATATCTAACCTTTAAACTCATCACTATGTTCCATTTTACTATTAATGGAACCTCGTAATATATTGGGCTTCATTTTTGAAGAAGTTTTGGATCACAGAGAGGTTCAACAATGGCAGAGGAGGAATACTCATGTGGGATGTTATTGACAGGGGACACATGGTTGGCAGGGAGTGCTCCAGGGCATAAATCCAGGGTACATAAAAATGTTTGGATATTTTCATAGTGGTTACAATTAAAAACAACTGAGGGAGTGCTGAGTTTCTAGCCAGGGGAGCTCTATCACAGTCCCTAAAGGAACAGCAACAATCCCCCAAGCGCAACGGCAAAGACCAAAATAGAAGGAAGGTCCAATAATGATCCCCTGATACTAATGGCTATGCTTGTGAGCCTGTGCACCTGAAATAAGAACAAGGGCTGGAGCTACAGGGTGCCTAAGTGTTACCTCCTGAGAACTTCCATTTTGCTCAAATGTGGCCAGTCTCGAAGCCAAACTCAGCATGTAAATGTGTTGTCTTCCCCCCACCATGGGACATGAGTCCTGGGGATGAGCCTCCCTGGCACTGAGGGATTACTACCAAGTACCAGCTGATCATGTAACTAGAAAAAGACCTTGAATAAAAGGGTTGACTCAGACCAGCAGATTATCTCAGTCTACATAAAATACCAGGAGTTAAAAATGCTTTTTTGACCTCAATAAAATGGGGAAATGGAAAGGACAAATGAGGTTACATGGCTATGAGTCTCCAAAAAGAGCTGGGAGGTTGTTAGAAGGGTTGCCCTTATGCACTCCTGAGCAGAGTTCCAGAGACAGATAAAAGCAGATACAATCCCAGGTTATGGTTCTTCTGAGGGCTGCAGAGACCCACAGGTTCTATGGTCATGGCAGATGGAGTTCAGTGCCATGTCAGTTTGCCCTACTTTGGAGTTTGTGTTTCTGTGTGATGGAGCTGGACTCAGATGTGATCTTTATCCACAAGCCTCTCCTGTTACTTTTACCAGAACTGTAGTTGGTGCTGGGGTTTAATATATACCCAGGGGTCCTGAATCTCTGGACTGCCCATGTGATAGCCAGGGCCTGGGCCTCAACAGACTTGCAGCTCCTACACTATGGTTTTTGGACTAACCCCACTCTGCTAACATGGAGGTGATTAAGGTCAACCACCACACCAGGGAGCCAAGAGTGCCTACAACTGAAAGCAGGAGAATTGCATCCAGCATCCATGTGGAATCTAAGCCCCCTCTTGATATAGATGTGGGGCAGACACGGTCATTCTAGGGTCCACAGGATGGAGGAATAGAGTATGGATTAGAGTGGACTTACTGATTATCTATTCATGAACTATTGCGATTAGTAATCGAATTAAATGTGGCATTGGTGTGGAGAAAGTGGCTATGGTGGCTGCTGGGGGTAGGGAGTGGGAGGAAGAGATGAGATGCGGGGGTGTTTTCGGGGGTTGGAGTTGTCCTGGGTGGTGCTGCAGGGACAGTTACCGGACACTGTATGTCCTCCCATGGCCCACTGGGTGGACTGTGGGAGAGTGTGGGCTATGATGTGGACCATTGACCATGAGGTGCACTGGTGCTCAGAAATGTATTCACCAAATGCAATGAATGTCTCATGATGATGGAGGAGGTTGTTGTTATGGGGGAAGGATTGGTGTGAGGGGAGTGGGGGGTATATGGGGACCTCATATTTTTTTAATGTAACATTAAAAAATAAATAAAGACAAAAAATAAAATAAAGAGAAAAAAATAAAAGAATGAAGAGCCAAATATATATATTTTTAAATGTCCCAACAAAGTAAAGTCCAGGAACAGATTGCTTGATATGTGAATTCTATCAAGCGTTTTGAAAAGAATTACCACCAATATTGCTTCAATTCTTCCAAATATTTGAAGACGTGGGAAAATTACCCAACAATTTTATGAAACCAACATCACCTGAACACCAATGCCGTGTAAAGATGCTGCAAGAAAGGAAAATTACTGACCAATCTCTCTAATGATATAGATGCAGAAGTTCTCAACAAACTACTTGCAAATGGAGTCCAGGAGCACATCAAACGAATTATACATCATGAGCAAGTGGGGTTCATTCCTGGTATGCAAAAGTGGTAAACATAATTCACCATATTAACAAATTGAAAGGAAAAAACCAATGATCATCTCGATTAATGAAGAAAAAGCATTTGACAAAATCCAGCATTCATTCTTTTTTTAAAAAAGATTTATTTTTTTATTTATTTCTCCTCTCCTCCCTGCGAGTTTTCTACTGTCTGGGTCCATTTGCTGTGTGGTGTTCTGTGTCCACTTCTATTCTTGTCAGTGGCACTGAGAATCTGTGTCTCTTTTCTGTTGTGTTATCTTGCTGCGCCCGCTCTCCGAGTGTGCAGTGCCACTCCTTGGCAGACTGCACATTTTTCACAGGTGGTGACTCTCTTTATGGGGTGCACTCTTTGTGCGTGGGGTTCCTCTATGTGGGGGACACCCCGGCCTGGCACGGCACTCCTTGCACACATCAGCACTTCCATGGGCCAGCTCACCAAACAGGTCAGGAGGCACTGGGTTTGAACCCTGGAACTCCCATGCAGTAGGCAGATGCCCTTGCAGTTGAGCCAAATCCTCTTCCCCCAGCATTCATTCCTGATTAAAAAAAAAAAAAAAAACCTTCTAAAGATAGGAATAGAAGGAAAATTCCTCAATATGATAAAGGGCATATATGAAAAACTCATAGTCAGCATTGTGCTCAATGGGGAAATGTTGAAAGCTTTCCCTCTAAGATCAGGACTAAGACAAGGTTGTACCCTCTCACCACTGTTATTCATCATTGTGCTAGAAGTTCTAGTGAGAGCAATTAGACAAGAAGAAAACAAAAAAGACATCCAAATAGGGAAAGAAGAAGTACAACTCTCACTATTCCCAGATGACATGATCCTATATTTTGAAAACTCTGAAATGTCTATGACAAAGCTACATGAGCTAGTAAATGAGTTCAGCATAGTGGCAGCATACTAGATCAACAAGCAAAAGACATTATTGTACAAAAGTATTAAACCATCTGAGGAGTAAATCAGGAAAAAATTCCTTTTACAATAGCAACAAAAAACACAAATACCTAGGAACCCATTTAACCAAAGTAGTACAATAGGAAGAAAATTACAAAACAATATTAAAGAAATCAATGAAGACCTAAACAAATGGAAAGACATTCCATGTTTATGGATTGGAAGACTAAATATCATCAAGATGTCAATTCTACCCAAACAGATTTATAGATTCAACGCAATACCAATCAAAATTCCTAAAGCCTATCTTTCAGAATAGAAAAGGCAACCACCAAATCCATTTGGAAGGGAAAGGACGCCCAAAAAGCCAAAAGTATTTAAAAAGAGAAGAGTGATATGGGAGGAATTTCACTGCCTGACCTTGAAACATTCTACAAAGTTACAGTGATCCAAACAGAATAAGGATTGACAAAAGCCTACAGTCATATATATTACAAAAAAGAAAGCTGAAAAATATACAATGGGACTGTAGAGCATGATAAATTTGAAATATGAATATGGATAATGTTGCAGACATAAGACAGTTTTACTTTGAAACTGAACAAATATATGTTAATATTAGGAGATATTATCAAATAAATCCCTCATGCTAAGTGAAAGAAACGAGACACAAAATACTACATACTATATGATTCCATTTATGTAAAATGTAAATATAAGTCAATTTATAAAGATCACATTAGATTACTGGTTAGGCAGGGCATGGAAAGGATAGAAGGATTGATAGATGACTCCTAGGGGGTGTGCATTTTTTCTTTTTGGAGCAATGAAATTGTTCTAACATTTTCTATGTGGTGATAAATGCACAACATTGTGGTTATACTAAAAGTATTTATATAGTTTGGACAGATTGTATAGTAGGTGGATATATCTCAAGAAAACTGCTTTCAAAAAATTATTAAATGGGCATGCATAGCCAGAAATAGCTGCTATGTAAAGCTGTGTCAGCAAAGAGAGATTGAGAGGTCATGAATTCTTTGTTTCTTGTTTATTATTATTGAAATAATGAAAATATTCTAATAATGATTTCAGTATTGAATGCACAACTAGATGATGGTACAAACACCATTGATCGCATACTTTGGATGGATTTTATGCTTTATTAATATGAGACAATAAAATTGATATGTTTGAAAATAAAATAGGAGTGGGGTTGGAGTCTTGCCGGAATGGGCTGTCTTGGGGGCTTGCAGGGCAGAGGGTGTGTGGACATTGATTTGGAGAGAGAGTGGCAGAGGTGGTGCTTGCTAAAGGTAGAATTGTGGCTTACAAGCACAGAGGTCAGAAGCTGTGGACTGGCGGGACCCTTCCACCTGGGGCTGGCGGCCGCGGGGTTTCCTGAGAACTGTCGGTTGTGTGGTGACATTCCTGGGCCCCATGGTCCCCGGATGCATGGTCCCCAGGTCAGTGTCCGCTGAACCCCTATAGCCTGTGTTCCAGGGAACTATGTGCTTGGGTCTGCAGAGTCCCAGACTTCCTTTTCCCAAGTCCAGAGCTCCTGGAGGTCCGGGATTGCCTTAGCCCTCCGGATTTGGACTGACTCTGTGTGTGGGAGGGATTCAGTGAGGGGTGCAGTAGGGGAGACTGGCTAGTGTGGGATCGATTTTCTGGTGTTTCCCCACCCCCTTTTTTTTTCTTTTTTCTTTTCTTGTGCTTGGAGGAGCATACTGGCTGGCTTGAGGAGAGTCTGGGAAGAGAGGGGTGGTGAATCTGCTGAGAAAGCCCAATTCACCTAAATACCCTGGGATAGGAAACTTGAAGGTGGAGTCAGAAAAACAACTAGCCCTCTCACAGCACACCTAAAGGAGAGGGACTGTAGGAGCTGCTTTCCAAGCCTCCAATAGCGTACTTGGGGTTCCTGGTGAGGTGTGGCTGCTCTCTCTCTGGAAATTAAAAGTCATTGTTTTCTGTGCAGAGTTGATTCAACAAGAACCTACTTGAATCTCCTACTAGACCTCTCAGGCAGCTTTCCTGCTGCCTGGAAGAGAGGGAAGTGAGGAAGGGAGAAAAGGGGGAACGTCAGACCCCTAAGTGTTTTACATAACTACAAACAGGATTCCTTGCTTGAAACTTTCCTGTGCATTTAGTTGGTTTTTCCTTCATCTTTGTCCAATCCAAGGCCCTTTTTTCTTTCTTCTTTCTTAATCTTTTTTTCCCTGCTTACTTCCCCATTCCCTTTTGTCCCTTTTTTTTCCTTTTTCTTTCTTTCTCAGCTTTCTTATTCTTCTTACATTAGGTGCTGCAGGGAGAGCTTCACAATTGCTGTATTTCCTCAACCACCATTTACTCTTTTCTGGGTGTATTGATTTTGGCCAGAAAAACTATTCCCTTTCCTCTACATCTTTCTATCCTCCATCATTGATTGTTTCTCTTACATTACACCTCTCTTTGTTTGCCCCCCTATTTTTTGATTTGTATTACTAATACCTTTGTTCTGTTTTCTGCCTTATATTCACTCTTTCTATTATTGTCCTCTCTTTTCTCTTTCCCTCTCTCCTGAACACACAGGCCTTTTAATTCACACTGTATTCCTCCCCATGTTCAGATTTTTACATACTCTACTTTCCTTACTGTTATAACTCTACATACCTTACATGAGTCTAACATCCATCCTCCTATATCTCACATGGTTCCTCTGTTAATATTTACTATCAGTACTACTATTATTCACTTTTTTTCTTCCTCCTTTTGCTTTCTCTGGCCCTAATATTTTCCTTCAAGTGAACTCAGCCAACAACAAGGAAATAGAATAAGAAAAACAAAGTGACAAATAAAAGACTTAACATGCACACAAAAACAACAACTTATTAAACTCCAAACTAGACACAGAAGCTAAGCAACTGACTAATCCCATCAAGATAAAATGATGACCAGATGGCAACAAAAAAGTACAAACCAATATTCAGGAAAACATGCCCCAATCCAATGAATAAACTAAAAACCAGGAAGAGGAGCAGAAAATCACACAAATAATTAAAGATCTCAAAACATATATTAGGGACCAATATGATGAGCTGAAGGAAGAGATTAAGAATATGAATAAAACAATTGGAGAGAATACAGAAGAAATTGCAATCATACACAAAAATATGACAGATATGATGGTGATGAACAGCACAATTCAAGAAATCAAAAATACACTCTCAGCAAATAACAGCAGACTAGAAGAGGCAGAAGAGAGATTAAGTGATGTGGAAGACAGTATATCTGAAATCAAACAGATAGTACAACTGATCAAAAAAAAAAAAATCCAGCAGGGGCTTAAGGACCTGAAAGGCAATGCAAAATGCACAAACATACATATTATAGGCATTCCAAAAAGAGAAGAAAGGGGAAAGGGGACAGAAGGGGTGTTGGAGGAAATAATGGCTGAAATTTTCCCAAAGCCATTGAGGGAGATGGAGGTACATGTCCAGGAAGCACAACACACCCCAAACAGCATAAATCCCAACAGGCCTACTCCAAGACATATACTTGCAAGTTATTCAATTCTCAAGACAAAGAGAAAATTCTAAAAGCAGCAAGAGAAAAGAGAACCATCCCATACAAAGGAGGCTCCATAAGATTAAGTACTGATTTCTCATCTGAAACCATGGCAGCAAGAAGACAGTGATATGACATAGTCAAGATAACAAAAGAAAAAAATTTCCAACCAAGAATACTCTGTCCAGCAAAGTAAGCATTCAAAAATGATGGAGAGTTAAAAATATTCACAGATAAACAGAAACTAAGAGAGTATGCCAATAAGAATCCTGCCCTTCAAGAAATACTAAAGGGAGTTCTGCAGGAAGAAAGCAAAAAACAAGAGAGACAGAGTTGGAGGAGAGTGTAAGAACAACTAAAAAGACAAAAATAGATAAAGAAAATCAAATAGAATATGACAAACACAAATCCAAAGAAAATATGGGTAATAGAAGTAATTCCTTGAAAGTAAAAACACAGAATATCAATGGATTAAACTTACCTGTCAAGAGACTCAGACTGGAAGAATGGATAAGGAAATATGCCCCATCTATATGCTGTCTGCAAGAAACACATCTTAGACCCAGGGATTTAAGGAGGTTGAAAGTGAATGGCTGGAAAACAATCTTACAAGCAAACAATAACCAAAAAAGGGTAGGACTAGCTATATTAACATCAGAGAAAATAGACTTTAAATGCAAAACAATTGTGAGAGAAAAGGATGGACTCTACATATTAGTGAAAGGGATAATCTTTCAAGATATAGAATAAACATTTGTGTTCTAACAAGGGTGCCTCTACATATGTGAGGCAAACACTGGAAAAACTAAGTGAAGGAAGAGATGCCTCTACAATTATAGTGGGGGACTTTAATTCACCACTATCAACTTTGGACAGAACATCTCTTAAGAGAATCAATAGAGAAACAAAGACTTTGAAAAATATATTAGAGGAGCAGGACCTAATAGACATATACAGAACATTCCACCCAAATACGGAAGGATATACATTCTTCTCAAGTGCACATGGATCATTTTCCAAGATAGACCACATGCTAGGCCACAGAAAAAGTCTCGATGAATTCAGAAAGATAGAAATCATAAAAAAATAATTTATCTGACCACAGTGGAATGAAGCTGGAAACCTGCAAGGGCCAGAGGCCCAGATTTGGCAACAAAATTTGGAAGTCAATCAACACACTCTTAGAAAAACAGTGGGTCAAGGAGGAAATCTCCAAAGAAATTAATAACTACCTTGAAACTAATGAAAATGTTCACACAATATATCCAAACTTATGAGGTGCAGCAAAAGCAGTACTGAGAGGGAAATTTATAGCCATAAATTCATACATCAAAAAAGAAGAAAGAGCTAAAATTGAAGAACTAGTGCACACTTGGAGGAATTAGTTAAAGAACAACAAACTATCCCCAAAGGAAGAAGAAAGAAAGAAAGAAAGAACAAAGATCAGAGCAGAACTAAATGAAATAGAAATAAGGAAGCACTTGAAAAAATAAACAAACCAAGAGCTGGTTCTTTGAGAAGATCAATAAAATTGACAAACCCTAAGTTAGAATGACAAAGAAAAAAAGAGAGAAGATGCAAATACACAAAATAAGAAATGAGAAAGGAGATATCACCACTGATCCCACAGAAATAAAAACTATCATAAGAGGATACTTTGAAAAACTACATTCCAGCAAAAACAACAATTTAGAGGAAATGGACAAATTCCTAGAAACACATAAGCAGCCTACATTGACAAAAGAAGAAGATGATCTCAACAAACCATTCACAAGTAAAGAGATAGAATCAGTCATTAAAAACCTCCTAACTAAAAAGAGTCCTGGGCCAGAGAGCTTCACAGGTGAATTCCAGAAAACATTCTGGAAAGAACTAACACCAGTATCGCTTAAACTCTTCCAAAAAATTGAAACAGAAGGAACATTGCCTAACTCATTCAATGATGCCAATGTTACTCTAGTACCAAAGCCAAACAAAGACACCACAAGGAAGGAAAATTACAGACCAATCTCTCTAATTAAACTTGACGTGAAAATGCTCAACAAAATACTTGTTAACATGTTCAATGACATATTAAGCAAATTATACACCATGACCAAGTGGGGTTCATTCCTGGTATGCAAGGATGTTTCAACATAAGAAAATCAATCAATGTAATACATCACATAAACAGATCGAAAGGAAAAAAAAACACATGATTATATCTATAGATGCAGAAAAAGCATTTGACAAAATACAGCACCCTTTGGTGATAAAAACTCTGCAAAAAATTGGAATACAAGGAAATTTTCTGAATATGATAAAGCGTATATATGAAAAACCCACAGCCAACATTTTTTACAATGGTGAAATCTTAAAATCTTTCTCTTTAAGATCAGGAACAAGACAAGGATGCCCACTATCACCCCTCCTATTAAAAATAGTCTTAGAAGTACTTGCTTGAGCACTGAGGCAAGAACCAGACATAAAAGGCATCCACATTGGAAAGGAAGAAGTCAAAATTTCACTATTTGCAGATGAAAACCTATACATTGAAAACCCTGATAAGTCTACAACAAAGCTTCCAGAACTTATGAATGAGTTCAGTAAAGTTGCAGGTTACAAGAAAAATGCACAAAAAATCAGTAGCATTTCTGTACACTAATAATGAGCAAGCTCTGGAGGTAACCAGGAATCAAACACCATTCACAAGAGTGAAAAAAAAATCATATACCTAGGAATAAATTTAACTAAAGAGGTAAAAGACTTATACACAGAGAACTACACAACACTGTTCAAGGAAATCGAAGAAGACCTCAATAAATGGAAGAATATTCCCTGTTCATGGATAGGAAGAACTAATATACTAAATATTATTAAGATGTCTATCCTACCATAACTGATCTACATATTCAATGCAATCCCAATAAAAATCAACACAGCCTTCTTTAAGGAACGAGAAAAAATAACTATGAAATTTATTTGGAGAGGAAAGAGGCCCCAAATTGTCGAAGACATATTGAAAAAGAAAAAAGAAATTGGAGGAATCACACTACCTGACTTCAAAACATACTACAAAGCTACAGTAGTGAAAACAGCATGGCATTGGCACAAGGATAGACACATTGGCCAATGGAAACGAATTGAGAGTTCTGATATAGATCCTTATTTATACAGCCATATGGTATTTGACAAGGCCACCAAACCCTCTCAAATGGCCTTTTCAACAAATGGTGCCTGGAGAACTGGATACCCATATGTAAAAGAATGAAAGAGGATTACCATCTTACATCTTATACAAAAATCACCTCAAGATGGATCAAAGACCTAAATATAAAACCTAAGACCATAAACACTTTGGAAATCAAAGTAGGGAAACATCTACAGGACCTTGTAATAGGAAATGGCTTCATGAACTTCACACCAAAAGGAAGAGCAAATAGATAATTAGGACTTCCTCAAAATTAAAGCCTTCTGCACCTTAAAGGAGTTTTTCAGAAAAGTGAAAAGAGAGCCTACACAATGGGAGAAAATATTGGTAACCATATATATGATAGAAGATATATCTTGCATATATAAAGAACTCCTATATCTTGAAACTAAAAAGACAAACAGTCCTTTTAAAAAATAGGAAAAAGATTTGAATAGACACTTCTCCAAAGATGATATGCAAATGGCTAAAAAACACATGAAAAAATGCTCAAAATCCCTAACTATTAGGGAAATGCAAATTAAAACAACAATGAGATACCACCTTACTCCCATAAGACTGGCAACTATCAAAAAATCAGAAGACTGCAATTGTTGGAGAGAATGTGGAGGAATGGGAACACTCATCCACTGCCGGTGCAAATGCAGAAGCATCCAGCCATTCTGGAGGACAATATGGCAGTTTCTCAAAAAACTAGCTATAGTTTTGTCATATGACCCAGCAATTCCACTGCTGGGTATATACCAAGAAGATCTGAAAACACGGACACAAACTGATATATGCACACCAATGTTCATAGCAGCATTGTTCACTATTGCCAAAAGTTGGAATCAACCCAAATACCCACCAACAGATGAATGGATAAATAAAGCATGGTATATACATACAATGGAATACTACTCAGCTATAAGAACAAATACAGTACAAACACATGTGATAACATGGATGAATCTTGAGAACCTTATGTTGAGTGAAGCAACCCAGGCATTGAAGGACAAACACTACATGACCTCTCTGATATGAAATATCTCAGAGAGGTAGAGACTGGATGATAAACTTTAAGGTAGTTGGAGGGTAGAGGAAGGTTGTGAGCTGACAGCTGCTTGGATGAAATCTATGATAAACTGGAGTAAGTATTTGTACAGGGAAGGGATAAAATAGGGGCATAGGGATAACTTTGGGTGGTGCTGCGTGGGCTTTTGGGGCACTAGGGATGGGAGGATGGGCCAGATTGCACAAGAAATTGGGTACAGGGTGAGGGGAACATTTGATTATGGGAGATTATCAGGTACGTGGTTGAAATTGTGGTGCAGAGAAAACTCTTTAGATAATGCAATATGGAAAGTTGCCTGTTTGGGATGCATAAGGAGGGGGGCATCTGATCCAAGGCAAGCTTCTAGGGAGTGTGTGGTGCCCATTTTGTCACAGTGGATTAGATCATTGGGTGGAGACCCATACAATGAGAGTGAAGGTATACCCACATCCTGGGGAGGACTGATGATCTCAAACAGAGGGAATTTTATCTCTTGAAAGGACCTGTGGCTCCCAATGGGTTAGGGTAGTCAAGTATGTCAAGCCCTCAACATTTTTGCAAGTATCCTGAATATGGTCCCTCAAGTAATGAAGATTGGTTGTCATGGTGGGCCCTGAGGGAAGGGGGAAACAGGTGTTGAATAAATGGAATCATGGTAACTGCGGGGCAATGGAAGTGTTCCACAAGATGATGCCATGATGTATATACGTCATGTTAAATTACACCAAAAATGTATAAAAGTCTATAGGATCAAATGTAAACTGTAATGTAAACCATAAGATAACTAAAAATTTAGAAAATTGTATAGTCTAAAATATAAAATATAATGTAAACCCAAATGGAACCATGTTTAAAAATTATCATTTCAATATCTGTACATTAGCTGCAGCAAATATAATATGAACATGTAAAAAGATCACTTTTGGGGAAGGGACAAAGGGTTTAATGTTGGATATGTGGGAGTACCATATATCGAATATGTGAATTCCTGTGACCTAAAACTTATGTCAAGAGAAACTTGATAATCAGGAAAAAAAAGAGAGAGAGAGAAAGTAGATACTGAGGAAGAAATGGAAGAAATTGCCTTGCAACTGTACATACAAGGCAACACCTGTAGCAGTGATGAAAGGCAAAATATCAAAAACAAAGCTTTTTTTATTTTTTCATTTCTTTGATACCCTAATTTATTTTCCCTTCGTTTAATTTTTCTAAATATCTATGTATCCTATATCTAACCTTTAAACATATCACTATATTCCATTTTTCTATTAATGGAACCTGGCAATATATTGGGCTTCCTTTTTGAAGAAGTTTTGGACTACAGAGGTTCAACTAAGGCGGGGGTAGGAGCACTTGTGTGGGGTGTCATTGGTGGGGGCACACGGTTGGGAGGGAATTCTCCAGGGAATGTATACAGGGTATGTAGAAAGATTTGGCTATTTTCATAGTGGTTTCAGTTGGAAACGACAAATGAAAGAGTGCTGAATTCCTGACCAGGGGAGCTCTATCACATTCCCCAATGGAACAACTACAATCCCCCAAGTGCAATGGCAAAGACCAGTAAAGATGGATGGTCCATCAATCAGCCCTTGATACTGATGGCTCTGATTATGAGTCTGTGTGCCTGAAATATGAACTAGGCCTATAGCTGTGGGGTGCCTAAGAGTTACCTCCTGAGAGTCTCCATGTTGTTCAAATGTGGCCACTCTCTAAGCCAAACTCAGCATATAGATGCATTGCCTTCCCCCCAGCATGAGACATGACTCCTGGGGATAAGCCTACCTGGCACCAAGGGGATACTATCAAGCACCAGCTAATTATGTAACTACAAAAAGACCATGAACAAAGAGGTCAACTCAGACTGGCAGAATATCTCAGCCTACATGTAATAGCAGGTGTTAAAAACTGCTTTTTGACTTTGGATAAAAAGGGGGAAATGGAAAGGACAAGTGAGTTAATATGGCTAAGAGTCTCCAAAAAAAGTGTCAGGAGGTTATCGGGAGTGATGCTTATGCATGCCTCAGCAGGGTACCAGAGACAGCCAAGGTAGATGGAAAGCCCGGTGCTGGTTCTCCTGAGGGCTGCAGTGACCCACATGTTCTATGGGTCAAGGTAGATGGCTCTGGAGTTCAGGGCCATGTCATTTGGCCCTATTTTGGAGTTTGTGTTCCTGAAGCGTGATGGATTTGGACTCAGATATAACCTTTCTACACATGCCTCTTTTTTACTTTTCCCAGACCTGTGGTTGGCATTTGGGTTGGTGTATACTCAGGGGACCTAAATCTCTGAACTGTCCATGTGATGGCCAGGCCCTGGGTCTCAGCAGACTTGCAGGTCCTACCCTCTGGTTTTTTGGACTTACCCTGGCCAGCTGACAGGGAGGTGAAGAGAGTCAACCATCACACCGGGGAGCCAAGAGTGCCTACAGCTGCAAGCAGGAGAATTGCACCCATCATCCATGTGGAATCTAAACCCCCTCTTGATGTAGAGGGGGACTGGACATAGTCATCCCTGGTCCACAAGATGGAGAAATAGTGTGTGGATTAGAGTGGACTTACTGGTGTTCTGCTGGGGAACTATTGTGATTAGTAAGGGAAGAAATTGTAGTAGTGATGTGAGAGGGTGGCCAAGGTGGCTGCTAATGGTTGGGTGAGGGAAGAAGAGATATGGTGTGGGGGCATTTTCAAGATTTGGAGTTGTCCTAGGTGGTGCTGCATGGACAGATGCTGGATGTCATGTGTCCTGTCATGGCCCACTGGGTGGACTGGGGGAGAGTGTGGACTACAATGTGGACCACTATCCATGTGCTGCAGCAGTTCTGCAGAATGTATTCACCAGGTACAGTGGATCTGCCACAATGATGGAAGAGTTTGTTGATGTGAGAGGAGTGGCGTGGGTGGGGGGGGTATATGGAGACCTCATATATTTTGAATGTAACATTTAAAAGAAAATAAAGAAGAAAAAAATAAATGAGAGTTTATCCAAACAATAATATGTTTCATAGCCATTAAAAACAATGTGGCTGTTTTTTGGTTTAAGGATATACTCCAAGGTTTACAACTAAATAAAAAGGTAAAGTGGAAAAAAAAAAAACCTACAATGAGTTAACATTTCACTTAATCATAGAACTGCTATGATTAAGAAAATGGAAAACAACCAGCGTTGACAAGGATGTGGAGAAATAGGAAACCACACACATTGTTAGTGGAATGTGAAATGCTGCAGCTGCTGTGGAAAACTGTTTGGCACTTCTTCAGAAAGTGAGGTATAGACATACCATATGACCTGTGGATCCCACTTCTGGGTATACGCCCCAAAGAATGAAAAGGAGCGACTCAAAAAGGTCTTTGCACACTGATGTGCATATTCACTGTGGTCTAAAGATGAAACCAACCCAAATGTGCAGGAGCAAATGAAGGGGTGAACAGAATGTGGTATAGACATACTGGGGAATATTATTCAGACATAAAAGGAATAATATTCTACCATATGGTGACAACACAGATGAACATTTTAGGTATCATATTGACTGAAATGAGCCAGATATAAAAGGAGACATCGTGTATGATCTCACTGTTATGAAATAATTAGAATAAGCAAATGCATAGGGAAAACATTAGAATTCAAGTTATGAGGTGCTGAGGGAAGGGTAGGAAACAGAGTAGACGCTTGATTGGTGCAGAGTTTCTGATAGGGGTGGTGGGAAAGCTTTGCTAGTGGATGTGGTGATGGTAGCACAACACTGTGAATTTAGTAAATACCTCTGAATTGTGTACTTGTCAGTGGTCAAATGGAACATTTTATCTTGAATATATGTTACAAAAATAATTTTTTAAAAAACCCATAGAACTGTACAGTACAGTGAGCCGTCATGTAGACTGTGGACTACAGTAAATGGGGTAATGATAATCGTATTGTTTCATCAGGTGTAACAAAGGCACCACACTAATGCGAAGTGCTAATAATAGGGAAAACCGAGAAAGACGGAGGTTTGTGGGAATTCTGTACTTTCTGCCCAAGGTTTTGATAAACTTACATGCCAAAAGAAAAGAAAACAAAACAAAAATAGTGATGCCGGGGATTTCGGAGCGCGGCTGGCGAAGTGCTGCTGGTGTAAGCACTTTGGGGGCCGCCATGGTCCCCGGGCTGGTGCGGCTGAGGAGGCGCCAAGCGGGGGGTCCCTGCGGCGGCGCCCAGGGCTTCCTGTCTGCGCTCCCCAAGGCCCGGGAGGAAAGAGCCGGGGAGCCCGAGTGGGCGCCGAGGGCGGGCGGCGCCGGAGGGTCTCAGCCTGCACCGAGGACGCCGCCCCGAAGCCGCCGGGGACCAGGGATTCCCAGACAAGGAGACCCTCCGGCCGCAGCCGCCCCCGCTCACCGTGACCACGGCCGCGAGGGGACCCCAGCGGCTCAGCGACAGGAAACTGTGGGAGTCAATGGAAGGAAGCGGGTCCCGCCTCCGCGCCTGCCCCGGCCTCACAGTCCAAAGAAGGAGCTTCCAAGCGGCCTCGGCGCTGCCCGGAACTGCACCCGCCTGCCCGCCCCGCGCCCACCCCCACCGCGTGGGCCGCCCGCGAGCGCCTGGGGCACCTGCTGACGAGGCTGAGCCGAACAGAGCCAGAGACAGGCGCTGCCGAGCCCGGGGCCCGGGCCGCAGCCCAGCGCTGCCCAGAGCTGCCCCGTCCAGCAGGGCCCAGCCCAGCCCAGGCCACCCCGGCACGGCCCAGTCAGCCCAGTCCCGTGCGTCTCAGCCCAGCCCAGCGGGGCGCAGCCCAGCCCAGTCCAGTCCAGCAGGGCCCAGTCCAGCCCAGTCCAGTGCGTCTCAGCCCCGCCCAGTCCAGTCTAGCAGGGCCCAGCCCAGCCCGTCTCAGCCCAGCGCTGTGTGACCCAATTCAGCACAGACCTCGCCAGCCCAGCCCGGTCCAGCCCAGTGCGGCCCAGCCCAGCGCAGAGGAGCGCAGCCGCCCCTGCAGGTTAAGGAGTGAGCGCCCCGCGCCGCTGCCCCCTACCCCCCGCCAGGCCTGGCCCCCCTGGAGCCTTGCACCACTGCAAGGGCAGGCCCCCAGGGCTAGGGCGGGGTCTACGGGGAGGTCACGGCTCGTAGGAGAAGGCGGGGACCCATGCAGGAAAGCGCAGGGACCACCTCCTGGCACCTGGGGTGCGCGGGACCGATTGCCACAGCCTGACATTGCCTGGCGCTCTCCATCTCCGTTTCCAGACACCACTTGTCACCCAGGGTGACTCAAGTTCCTGCCTTGGCACACTACTCCAGAGCACTGCTCTGGCTCCCTTGCCCCCATCCGCGCCCTTTGCAGAGCAGTAGAGGGCACCTGATTCACCTGGCCAGGGGCCTGTACCTGGCAAGGTCGGGGAGGGGGGCACCGCAGGAGCTGCCACAGGCCTGCATCCTGGGGGTTTCCAGAGCGGCTCTGCAGGCTCTTTGCCTGGCGCCCTCCCGCACGCCTCCCCACAGAGCCGGGTGCCTGGGCTGCAATCACCAGGGGAGGGGGCGTTGCAGAAGAGGAGCGGGTCCTGCGAGTGTCACTGCTCCCCGTGGCCACATTGCTTATAAAATCATGTGGTGTATTCATTGTTTGACCAAGGGCGTGGGGGAACCTGGTAGAGCCAGTTATGGGCCAATCTCTTTCGGGCTGGGTTTTATCATTTGAAAATGGGGGTGAGGGTCCTCAGAGTTGTGGGTGGGGAGAAGTGCCATCATGTAAGGAGAAACGTTTGGTCAAAGTGAAGCTTGAGTACATGCCTGTGACTGGGGTTTGGGTGATTTCTGGGTTGTGTTCAGCATCGCTCTGCTCTCTGATCTTCAGAACCTGAAAAATAAGAAAATAAAGAATAAGGCATTAATAAGTTTTGGTGTACCTGCTAGCAGACTTCCCAAGGTATGCTCCATGGAATGCTAGTGTACAAAACTGCTCCACCAAGAAAGGTTTTCCTGTTCAGGCAAGTCTGGCATATTCTGGAAGCTGTCGTCTTTCTGGCAAATCACATCACAAGCCACATTGGGAAATCAAAGGTTCAGAGAAGTTCTGCAGTAAAATAAACTGTTTAACTTTGTCAAACCCTGCATTTCTCCTGGTTAATCCAGGTGCCCTTTTCAAGGACACGTGCTTGTTCTCTGAGGATACAGTGCTCTAGGGTTACTGTAGAGGTGACCTGGTGCTGTGGAGCTGGAGCTGAGTTCTGAGAGCTAAGTCCTGTCTGCCCAGAGAAGCTAAATGGTTCATCTGAGACCTCACAGCTCAGCAGGAGCTGAAGCTCAGCCGGCAGTTCCTGGTAAAATGGGGACCAGCACCCCGTCTCCCTTCCCAGGGCTCTCACCCTGTTCAGTGGCATCGAGACATGAAGCTTTCTCCCCTGGACCAGTGTTGCTGCTTCATGTGGATTTTCCGCAGTGTATCAAAAATGTACAAAAATAAGTGACTTATTGTTGAGTGAACACCAGTTAAAATGACGAGTAGGCACCTGTGGCATTTCTTTTGCAACATTTGCCTGTAAGTTCACCCACATTCTGGGACTGTGATGAAAGACGTGGTTCCAGAGCCATCCCCACCACACACACATGTGCACTGTACACACTCACACATGTGCATCCAAGACAGACACACGTGCATCCTTCATACTCTCACACGTGAACCTACACACTCACACACATGCACCATACACCCTCAGACACACACCCCTACACACACACGCACCTACACATTCACACATTCTTCACTCCTACAAACTCACACATGTGCCTCCAATGCACACAAATGTCCACCCTACACACGCACATACGTATACCCCACAAACTTACATACACATGTATACTGTGTACACACACATGTATACCCTACATACTAACACACTCATGCTACCTACATGCTCACACATACTCGTGAACCCTTCACACTCACACACATTCACCCTACACACACATGCACTCTACATTCCCATACACACTTGTGCACACTAAACACACACTTATGCACCCTACACAGACACACATGTGCCCCTACACACACACACAAGTGCACCCTATACACTCAGGCAGACACACCTTCACACTCACACACATTCCCCCTACACACACAACAGCCTGTGGATGCTCATACAAATCCAAACCTGCTCTGACACACACTTACAGTCTTGTGTCTGCATACTCACACTCATTTCTACATGTACCCATCAATTCCTACACACTCACATACACCCTTACCATTCATACTCCCCGCCACACACACACCCCATACACACTCCCACACTCTCTCCCACCTCCTTCCTTCACCTTGGCCCTCCCCAGCATGCACTCATGATCATGGGCTTGTCTCCTCGTCGCTGACCCAAAGTTTGGGGGTTTTTTGTTATTTGAGGACCCTCCCTAGGGGCCTTCTTAGGTTTGAGTCCGGAGTCGTCAGGCAGAGAACTAGGGCTTACTACCAGCAGGAGCTCAGCCCTGAGGCTGCTCTGCCACTTGCTTGCCCTGTGGTTTGGGGCAGCGTCTCATTTCTGTTTCCTTTTCTCACATATGAAATGTGCTCTGATGCCTTCCCTGCAGGGCACCAAGAGTGTTAGGTGAGATGGTGTAAAATCCTGACCCCAGCAAGTCCAGCTCCCCATGCCTTTTCTGCCTGGCTCTGCCTCTTCTCTCCTCTTGGTGCTGGTTTTGGAGAGTCAGGTAAAGCCCTCACTGGGGATCTTGAAGGAAGTGCAGAACAAAAGAGATTAACTGAAGAGTGTGTCTCTCTGGGAAGAGAAGGACCTGTGGCAACATCTGAGGCTGAAGTGGCGCCTCATCCGGGCAGCTGAGGCTCCAGGCTGCCCCACTTTAGGCATAGGGGCCAAGGCTATTTCATGATCGTTCTTGCCACAACAGGATCCTGATATCAGGGACCAGTGATGGGGAGGGCTTTAAGCCTCCAAAATGCCTGTCCAGACACAGTCTCACTCTACCCTCCTAAGGCAGCATCTCCATGCTGTGGACGGGCAGTGTGGGCGCTGGAGAGTGGAGGGACCAGCCCAGGACATGTCCAGAGAGGGCAGAATGGACACTCAGACCCAGAGCTGGAGCCACAGGGCACGGTGTTTCATCCACTTGCATGCAGTGGAGCATGGCATCTACTTCCTGAACCAAAACAAATCCCTCCACTGAGGAGGCTGAGGATTAAATGCAGTGTGGTGCCTGGACTGCATCCTGGGACAGATATAGGCAGTGGTGGAAAACCTGGAGACACAGGAATAGGATCTGCAGGTGGATTGGCAGGTAGGTCTGCAGGTAGTTCTGCAGGTAGCTCATAGTCATGGACCAGTGTTCATTTCTTAGTTGATGAATATACCAAGGGGTGTGAGGGGCTAACAGCAGGGAAGGTGGGTGACAGGAAGTCTCTGTTCTAGGTTTGCAACTCTTCTGTCAATCCAGAATTATTCCTCAAGGAAAATGAGGATAAATAGCTAAACCCACATCACTCCGACTAGCTGGCCTCCTCCGCGTTTCTTAGAAATCTCTAAAGTATCATCAAGGAAATGAACCCCTGCTGCTACTCACCCCAAGCTTGCTACATAGTTGCCTGTACCAGAAGGAGCAATATTAGGAACCAGTGCCTGTAGACATGCTGGCAGAGGAATGTTCGCCTGAATGTGCCTTTTTTGGGAACTGCACCCCCAAAGTGAATTTCAAGGGTGCCATGCGGCCTGTATTTTAAGTCAGATCTTACCAGATATGCCATTTTCCTTTGGTGAAGTTCCCCAACTCATTTTCACCTGTTGCTCTGACAGAGGGATGGAGAGCTAGTTTCCCTTGCAGAGCCCTGTCATGTGCCTTGACGAGTTGTCCTGACTCAGGTCGGCAGGAGCTGGGACGAGGCAGTGGGAACAGAATCAGAGTGCTGGGAAGGCTGTGGAGACAACCCGGTTTTCTTGCTCAGGTGAAAGCATTTAGGTCCAGGGAGGGACGTCTCGTGGATGAAGGAACGATCCCTGGTCAGGGGATTCTGAGGCTTGGCCTCTGCCCTGCCATGACTCCCCTTCACAAAACGAGTGAGTGGGCTCAGGAGGGCCTCTGGAAACCCCCAAGCCTGAGCAGTGACTGGCACAGCCTAGCCTGGCTGGGTCCTGGCCTCCTCCCTGCTCCTGGGGGCTTGTGGCCGCTCCTCGGGTCACCTCAGCATGCAGGCACGTGGTGTCGTTCGAACTCAGGGCAGGCGGGAGATGCCCAGGACAAACCCTCAGCACTGGGGTCTGCTCAAGACCGTTTACTAGTTAAGGGAGGACAGCCCTCCAGGGGGCTCCTTATGTCAGGAGGCTCTGAGCTTGTGAAGTGAGGAAGTCCGGCATTTCCCTGATGTGCTCTGCAGCACATAAGTGTGATGGAATGTAAAATGTGTTACAGGGAGAAAGAAAGTCCTGTAACCAAGAACATTTGGAGAGTTTAAAGGTTCATATGGGGAAACGGACATTGGCCCAGTGGTTAGGGCGTCCGTCTACCACATGGGAGGTCCGCGGTTCAAGCCCCGGGCCTCCTTGACCCGTGTGGAGCTGGCCCATGCGCAGTGCTGATGTGCGCAAGGAGTGCCGTGCCACACAGGGGTGTCCCCCGCGTAGGGGAGTCCCACGCGCAAGGAGTGCACTCATAAGGAGAGCCGCCCAGCGCGAAGGAGGGAGCAGCCTGCCAAGGAATGGTGCCGCCCACACTTCCCGTGCCGCTGACGACAACAGAAGCGGACAAAGAAACAAGACGCAGCAAAAAGACACAGAAAACAGACAACCGGGGGAGGGGAGGGGAATTAAATAAATAAAAATAAATCTTAAAAAAAAAATAATAAAAAATAAAGGTTCATATGCTGCAGGACTTCTCAGAGCCTTGAACATGCAAAGTGCACTGGGTTGCTTTAAAGGATGTATGTGTCTAGAGGTTGATATTACGTGTAGCTTTCTAAGCTTGACTGACTAGAAAATCTGCCCTTTTTAAACTGTATTTTTAGGGAAGTTTTAGATTCCATTTACAGAATAATTACATAGAAAGTATAGGGAATTCCCTTATAAGCCTCCCCCCACACCACACACCCAGTTACACTATTATTGGCATCTTAGATGATGGTGGCACATTTGTTAGAATGGAGGAACCAATACTGAAGCGCTGCTGCTAACCATGGTCTACAGTTCACATTTTGGTTTGCACTTTGCACTGTACAGTTCCACAGGCCTTGACAAATGTGTAAGGTCATGTGCCCATCATTGCAGGATTAAACTGAAGAATCTCCTCACCCCAAAAGTGCCCTGTTCCACCCCCTCATCCCCCTCTCTTCCGATCCCTGGCAATCCCTATCCTTATATCAGTGATACACATTCTCCCTCCAATACAAGGTAACAACCACAATAACTAACCTCTTTGGTTCACGGTCACCCCCTCCCACCATGATTATTCACTCCCCAATCCCAAGGGACCCTGGATATTTGCTCTGACAACCCCAGCCTGAGAGGCTGATACCATGGGGCAGATGGAGGGAATTATCCCGTCCTCGTGTAGAAACATCTCCCATTTTTTGGGATGGGAGCTGTTCATCATCATTTTAACAATATATTTCAGAGAAGTAGCTATAGCTCCAGTGGTTGAGCATCCACCTCCTACATGGGAGGTCCCTGGTTTGGTTCCTGGTGACTCCTGAAAAAAAAAAAACACAAAAAAACTGCAAGCAAAACATGAAAAAGCCAACTCAGGGAGGCCGATGTGGTACAATTGTTGAGTGCTGGCTTCCCACATAGAGGCCCCAAGTTCAATCCCTGGCCTCAGTAACTAAAAAAAAAAAATACGTGAGTATATTTTGCTTAAACTAGTGCTCCCAAAATATAAATTATTTCAGCATTTAGGCTGTATAAAAAAATTACCAATGAGATATTTTAGTGGACTTTTGTTCATGCTTCCCTTTTCTTGAAATTAGTGTTTGAACTACCGGGGGTAGAATTTCCTTAATTTTATGTCCTGCCACGAGACATTCTGCCAGATCCAAGGACTCCAGGAAAACATCGACTTCACACGGCCCTCAGACTCTGAATGGGGGAGAAAGAGCACAGAGTTGAGTGTGGGGCTGGAACCTCTCTCCCCACTTTCCTCCACATGCCATGCCCTTCACCCACCCAAATCCCCAGGACTTCGGGAAGCCCCAGGCACAGACGGGGAGGCATCAGGAGGTACACAAACCAAGATCCCCACAGTTAGAAAGCAGCAGTCCTGCCCAGCCCTCACCCCATTCTGGCTGCAGCGTCGGTGCTTCCTCCTTATGCCCAGGTGTGTGCAGGTGCTCCTAGTGTCAGCCCCTGTGACGTCCTTCAATTCCTTTAGGCCTTAGAGCATTTGGCTAACAGTGGTTCTCACATTCTAATCAAAGGCACTTGATTTTCTAGGGTCCACAAAAGTTTCGAACCAGAGCAGCCAACCACCTCAATAAAATGTATAAGAATCACTGCTGATTAGGCAATATGCACTCAATGATACTGTTTATCCAATCAAATAAAAATAATTTCTGAGTTGAGAGGGGCTGGGAGACATATTGAACGAAATGTGAGTCCCAGTTTCTGTAACTTCAATGTCCCTCTTCTGATGCTGTTTCTCACTTTGTATATATTTTCCTTTTTTAAGGAAGGTACTGAGGCTTGAACCCAGGACCTCATACATGGGAAACAGGTGCGCAATCACTTGAAGTACATCTGCTCCCCTTTCTGCAGTGGTTGTTTCTTTTTTTGTCTTGGCGGTATCAGGGATTGAACCCAGGACCTCGTACATGGAAAGCCAATGCTCAATAACTGAGCTACATCTGCTCCCCCAAAGGGATATTATGAACCTCCCCATGCCCACAGATTTTTTCAGGAGCTACTAGGGTTTGAACCCATGACCTCATATATGCATGCAAGCACTCAGCCCCTGAGCTATATCCACTCCCCCTTCATTCAATTTTGATATTGGAGCATTGTAAAATATTTTCTCCTAACAAAATGTTTAAGTGTTGTCAGTAGAAAATGGACACTTTGAAACTGAAAAAAATATTTGAAAAAAAAAAGAACGTAGTTCTAAATGACAACTCCCACCCCCCCCAAAAAAAAAACCACCACCACCACCAACAAAAAGAAACCTGATCTGTTACTCCAACAAACAATTTCAAGAAATGTCTTGGAGTTTGAAGGGAGAAAATAGGATATGGGTACCTGACTTTGATAACTTTACTGTACACTTGCCTCTAGTTCATTATTTTTATTTTTTAAAAATATTTTAGATAACATAAATGGTACATTAACAATATGAGAGATTCCCATATGCCCCACTCCCTTCTCCTTGCTCACTTTCCCATAGTAACAACATCCTTCATTACTGTGGTGCATTTGTTACAATTGATGAACACAAATTGGAGCATGCCACTGACCATGGATTATAGTTTACATTATAGTTTATACTGTGTCTCACACAATGTTTTAAGTTATGAGAAAATATATAATGGTCTGTATCCATCATTGCAGTCATTCAGGACAATTCCAATGTCCTGAAAATAGGATGCGTGCTATTATTCTACCTATTTGATACATGAAGATGTTGGGGAGTCAAAAGTTTCAATAACGTGGCCTCTTTTGCTCTAGTGAGAGCCAGAACAGAGAACCCAAGCAGCTGGGCTCTGGGGTTCCTGTGCAGATGCAGTCCTGATGGGCTGTAATGGATCTTCAAATGCCCCAGCTCTTTACCTGAATCTGTTTGCAGGTAGAGCACCAAGTTGTGTGAGGGAAGCAAAAGTAGAGAGAGAGCTGTGATGTGCTCTTTATGGGCATCTGCAGCGTAGTGGGTGCTGGGTGCAGCATGAGGACGTGAGAGAAGCCTTCTGGGGTCTAGGGAAGAGAGGTGCACCCCTTCCAGGGTCAGTGTTGGACACACAGCACCTGCCCTTGCGGAGCGGAGGGGATGCCCCAGGAGTGGGATCACTGAGGGAAAGCTTACTGGGGTTGGGAGGTAGAAAAACGCAGAGATGCTGAAGAGCAAAATGGCAGCTCAAGGAATGGGGCGAGCTGTGGCCCCTTCCCCTGTACCTGAGAATGTTCTCATCATCTCTGGGAGGTGAGTATTTTCCTGTGGAGGGTGCTGATCTCTTTGACAAAGTCAGAGAAATGGGCTCTGGACTCACGAAAGCTTTCATTTCACCTATGTAGACCAGTTGGAAGCCAGTTAAGTCTAAATTCCTAGTGAGTGAGGCTAAACTCACAGGAAAGGTAGTTCTTGGGTCTGTGGTGAAAATTAGGTGGTGTCACCTCTCTCCCCAGCTGCCAGGGCAGGAGGCTTTCAGTTAGACCTAAGGGGAAGGGGCAGTGGGGCCAGTGGGGATGGGGGAGGGTGGGATGCCGGCATTACCTCCGATCGCCTCCAGAGGGCGGTATGGCACAGAGCGGAACCCAGCCTTCAACCAACTTTCTAACTTGTGAGCTGTGTTTTCCGAGGGGGAGAGGACTAAGTGGAGATGAAATGGAGAGGAAAGGAAATACACATTAAAGTGAAAAATCCTCTGGCTGGCCCCCTGCTAGCCACTGGCTGGTGACCTTGTCAAGCACTTCATCCTCTGGGGCTGTTTCCCCAGGAGCCCCAAGGCCCTTCCAGACTCCTGGACAAGCAGGTGAGAGGCACCTCCTGACTCAGTGGTACCTGGTTCAACCCCTCCACTCATGGAGGGCACACAGCGCACGGCAAGTGTCCTCTTCCCCTCCCAGGGCAGACGGCTAATGCTTGAGCACTGAGGAAGGAAAATGCCTGTATTCCAGAGCCTGCCAAACCTCACAGCATTTGAAAGTTCTGGAGGAAAAGGTGGAGTTAGGTAGGAAAGAGGAGTGCATGGTAACTCTGGACCTCTCGGGTTCCAGATTTATTATATTCTATAGAAGATATTTCCCCTTAGAATTTTAAGTTGTAAATGATGTTAGACACTGGCTTGATTACTAATCATTTCAGAGATCAAATAGATGTTCCAGGACCAGCTAAAAAACATGATTATTATTTGTAACTATTTCTAGCAGGGAAGTGTCCCCCCAATACCAAATAATCAATTTTTAATGATGTGAACTTTGAACACAACCCGTTAGTGGGCTTGGATGTTTGTGTGAGTCACTGAGATGGTGTGTATATCAGAGCACCTGTGCTTTTCTGTGGAGTTGTCCTCGTGGGGGGTGGTGAGAACTTCCTACTGTGGAAATGCCCCCTTCCCTGGAGGAAGGACTGAAGAACAGCCTGCCCCTGCTCCGGTGGCTCTGACATCCTACAAAAGAGGACAAGAAAAGAACTTAGTTCCACGTGTCCTTCCCTGAGGTCCTGCACATCTTTCCTCCTTGAAGTACCAGCTCAAAGGCTCCTCCTGAGAGAGCGCCACCTGCTGGATGACCTGCTCCTGGAGCTCCTTCACATTGATTTCCCTCACTGGGAGTTGCTGGTTCTTTTGTGCTGGTTCCTGTCTCCACTACATCCTGGGAAGTGTTCTACCTCCAGCAGGTAAGTGTGTGGAGATCAGGGAATGGACCTTGAGTTATCAGTTAGGCCTTGGGATGCAAACCAGCTCCGCTAACTGGAGAGGATGATGCTGGTGATACCACAGCAGGCATCACCTCCTGCAGACTTCGTGGGTGCCAGGACTGCACTGTGAGGTGAGGAGCCCCTGCTTCTCTAGCCAGGGGGCTCGGGGTGGGGAGGCGCAGGCGTGAGAGGACGCACAGTGGCTCGAAGGACAACTGCGGAGACGAGGCGGATGGCGCAGGTCTACTTTATTGAGGAAGTACAAGCAGTTTTATAGAGTATGTAGAGAGGGGATTGGTGGAGGGTGATTGGGTTCTGATAGGCTAGATTAGCTGTTGTTACCTTATAAGGGCATAGAAGCAGAACTCGTCTACTAGGCTGGTCAGTAGTTACTAGGGAGAGCTTAAATTTGAGAGGGCTGAGCTGGATAGCTCGCTGATAGGTGGAAGAGAGCAGGGTGTCTTTACGAGGTAGGAGGCCCTGAGATTGGCCCAGACGGAGGTGGTGCGAGGGGGCTTGCGTGAGTTTCCCCTGCGGGGAGGCGTAGGTGCATACCTCGTCCCGAGGGGCCAACCAAGGGAGGCGTATTTCGTGCCTCAGACCTCCGAGGCGGCCAGTTCTGAGAGCCAAACTTTTGCATGCTTGCCCTCAGCACTGAGCATTCACCTGGATTAGCTCTCAGAATCTCTGCAACACACTGAACATTTACCTGGATTAGTTCTTATAATTCTGCAACATGCTGGGCATTTATCTGGATTAGTTTTTCTTTTTATTTTATTTAAAGGTTTATTTCTTTCTTTCTCCCCCCTCTTCTGGTTGTCTATTCTCTTTGTCCATTCACTGTGTGTTCTTCTGTGTCTGCATGTATTCTCATTAGGCAGCTCTGGGAACTGATTCTGGAACTTTCCAGGGTAGGAGAGAGGCGATCATTCTCTTGCGCCACCTCAGCTCCATAGTTTGCGGTCTCTTATTGTCTCTTCTCTGTGTCTCTTGTTGTTGCCTCATCTTAGTGCATCAGCTCTCCATGGGGACGGCACTCCTGGTAGGGCTGCACTTGTACCTGGGGCAGCACACCTTGCGTGGAACAGCACTCAGGTGTGCCAGCTTGCCACACGGGCCAGGATATTGAACCCTGGACCTCCAACATGTAGATGGGAGCCCAATTACTTGAGCCACATCTGCTTTCCTGGATTAGTTCTTATAATCTCTGCAACACACTAAGCGTTTACCTGGGTTAGTTCTCATAATCTTAGCAACAGCCCTGTGAGGAAGTGCTATTAATACTCTGTTGAACAGAGGTTAAGAAATTTCCCAGAACCCCACAGCTAGAAGAGCCATATCAGTCCCAAGACTTAGCCCAGCGCCCTAACAAGATACAGTGACCAGGGTGGTCACCGCATCATCATCCTCATATCCTTTCTAGGCCAAAGGATTCGGGTAACCCTCAGTGCCCCCACTGAAAATAATCCCAGCCCCTCCTCTCTTTCTAGCATACCCCTAAAGGGTGTTCTGTCTCCCTCTTCTATCCCCTGTGGCAGGGAGTCGACAGTTCTCCAGCTCTTTCACCAAGGCGCAAAGCCAGTGACTTCCTCAGGAACCTTCTGTACTTAATCCTTGTGCTCCTGCAGGACCTGCTCCTCCTCCCTCAACCTGGCCAGCAGGGGGCGATGCTGTCCCCCAGCTCCAGCTGCAGCCTCTCAACAGCTGCTTCCAACTGTTGTTTCTTGGTTTCCATCTGAGCCTGTGAGGGGTAGAAGGACAGGCATGGTTCGAGGGGCTCACAGAGCTTGGCTCCAGGAGGATCACAATATATTTACTACCGATTAAGGTGATGGGTGATGGAAGGGTTTTAGTAAGAGGTGGAAGATTGGCAGTACAACCTTGTGCTGTAATAAATTTCATGGTTTGAAAGTGGTTAAAATGGAAAATTTTGTGCTGTATATGTGTTGCCAGAATAAAAACATAAAAAACAAACAAAACTGTAGACTACAAAGACTAAACTCTAATGTAAACTATGGAATATACTTAGTGAAATAATGATAGAGATATTGGTTCATCAGTGACACCAAACTACCACACTATTGGAGAACATTAATATGGAAAGATGCATGAGGGGTGGGGCAGTGTATGGGGACTCTGCCTGGTCAAATAGAAATAAATTTAGTTCAGGACATAAAGGATCTGTATTCAGAAACCCATAAAACAATGCTAAAAGAAACCAATGATAATAAAGAAATGCAAGGATATTTCCATGTACATAGGTTGGAAGACTAAATATTAAGATGTCAATTCTACCCAAACTGAGCTACAGATTTAACATAATCCTAATAAAAATTCCAAAACCCTTCTTGGTAGAATTTGAAAAGCCAATTATAAAATTCATCTGAAGGAGTCAGGGTCCTGATATAGCCAAAAATACTTTTATTTTTTTTTTAAATGTTTATGTATTTATTTAATTTCCCCCCTCCCCTGGTTGTCTGTTCTTGGTGTCTGTTTGCTGTGTCTTGTTTCTTTGTCCGCTTCTGTTGTCGTCAGCGGCACGGGAAGTGTGGGCGGCGCCATTCCTGGGCAGGCTGCTCTTTCTTTTCACGCTGGGCGGCTCTCCTTACGGGGCGCACTCCTTGCGTGGCAAGGCACTCCTTGCGCGCATCAGCGCTGTGCATGGCCAGCTCCACAAGGGTCAAGGAGGCCCGGGGTTTGAACCGCGGACCTCCCATATGGTAGACGAACGCCTTAACCACTGGGCCAAAGTCCCTTTCCCCAAAAATACTTTTAAAAAGAAGAGCAAAGTTGGAGGACACTCACTTCCAGGCTTTAAAGAATATTTTCTAGCTACAGAGGTAAAAACAGCATGGCACTGACATAAGATAGAAGGAATGACTAATGGAGCCAACTCTAGAGTTCAGAACAGACCCTCCATCTATGGTCCAGTGATCTTTGACAAGGCTGCCAACCCACTCAGCTGGGTCAGAATAGCCTATTCAAAAACGGTGCTGTTGAACTAGATATACATTTCTCAATGAAAGAAAAAGAGGACTCTTATTTCATAGCTTATTCAGAAATTAAAGTGGATCAAGGACCTAAATGTAAAAGCAGAACCATAAAACTCTTAGAAGAAAATGTAGGGAAACATCTTCAAGATCTTGTGCTTGGCGGTGTTTTCTTGGATGTTACACCCAAAGCACAAGCAAAAAAGAAAAAAAAAACCAAACAGATAAATGGGACAGCCTGAAAATTAACTACTTTTGTTCTTCAAATATTTTGTCAAGAAAGTAAAAAGGCAGAAACTCAATGTGAATAAAAAATTGGATACCATATATCTGATAAGGCATTACTCTCCTTGTTATAAATGAGAGTATACACCTTAATGACAAAATGACAAGCTACCCTATTAAAAGATGGGCAAAAGATTTGAACAGACATTTTTTCAAAGTGGAACAACAAACGGCCAAAAGACACATGAAAACAAGTTCACATAACTAGATATTACAGAAATGCAGATCAAAACTACAATGAAATATCATCTCTCAATATACCAAATGGCCACTCTTAAAAGAACAGAAACCATCATGTACTGGAGAGGATGTGGAGAGACAGGAACACTCCTTCACTGTTCGTGGGATTGTAAAATGATGCAACCTCTGTGGAAGATGATCTGGCAGTTCCTCAGGGAACTAAATATAGCACTGCCTTATGACCCAGCAATCCTGTTGCTAGGAATATATTCAGAAGAACTGAAAGCAAGGAGGTGAACAGCTATTTGCACACTTCTGTTCTTAGCAGCTTAATTCACAATTGCTAAAGGATAGAAACAACCTAAGTGTCCATGAACCAATGAATGGATAAACAACAAGTGGTATATTCATATGATGGACTGTTTCTCAGCTCTCAGAAGGAATCAGTTGGGGAAGCACGTGACAACATGGAGGAACCTCGAGGATATTATGTTCAGTGAAATAAGCCAACCACAAAAAGGACGAGTATTGTATGGTCTCACAGATATTAACTTAATATAATAACTAGACTTACGTATTTGTACTGTGAAGTGTATATTGGTGGGAGATGGAATGTGGGATGAGAAGGGGGTGAAGATGTTGGATGTATGTAGAATGTTTAATAAGGTCCACCATAAATATGGTGTAATGGTTGGACTTGATGGTAACATATTATAGTGACTGTCACCCTGCTGATTTATGGATGTGAGTGTGACTGAAATTAGTAGTCTAGGAAGATTCATGTTACTTAGAGAACAGCTGGAGGATAATATTGGGAATATATAACAATATGTGGAAATAGATGAGAGTTGTGTTTAATAAAATAAAAGCAGAAATGTTCTACTACAGGGTGTTCAGTATGTGGGGATACATGGGAAAATGTAATTAATGTAATTATGAACTATAGTTAACAACATAGTAATGTTTTTGTAGCAAAAGCAAAGTTGGTACTATATTTATTTTATTAAAGTGAGGAAAAGAATATGGGGTTTGGTTTTATGAGATATGAATATGATAATGCGTTTTTCTCTTGACTTATTTTGGAATAATAAGGAGACCTTGACTCTGTCATTCAACTAATCTGTGTTCATCTGTGTGTCTTTCTGAACACTAGAGGAACAACTGAGTTAGCAGTTGCAGTTAGGTGAGATAGAAGTGCCTGAAAAAGAACTTTTTAGGAGTAATTTTTCCATGACTTGTTGAGCAGCCTTTTTCTGTACTTTTATTTTAGTCAGTTTGAAACAAAATTGTTAATAAACAAATTTTTAAAAAGATGTTGTGAACATTTTTGAAATGACAACAGAGAGTTTCGAATATTACACAGACTTAGTTGATAAAGCAGTGACAGGATATGAGAATACTGAGTCTGATTGTGAAAGTTTCACTCTGTATAAAGTTCTGTCAAACAGCATCTCATGCTACAGAGATACTTTTCGTGAAAGGAAGAGTCAGTCAATGCAGCCACCTTACTTGTCTTATTTTAAGAAATTGCCACCCCACCCCACCCTTCAGCAGCCCCACCTGATCACTCAGCAGCCATCAACATTGAGGCAGGACCCTCCACCAGCAAAAGATTACAACTTGCTGAAGGCTCAGGGGAGGGTGAGCAATTTTTAGGAAAAAAGTATTTTTAATTAAAGTATGTACATTGAATTTGAATATAAAGCTCTTTATTGCACCCTTAGTAGACTACACTGTTATGTAAGCATAACTTTTGTATGCACTGGGAAACCAAAAAAAAACGTGCTTTGTTTTTTTTGTTTTTTTTTTTTTAAAGATTTATTTATTTATTTAATTTCCCCCCTCCCCTGGTTGTCTGTTCTTGGTGTCTATTTGCTGCGTCTTGTTTCTTTGTCCGCTTCTGTTGTCGTCAGCGGCACGGGAAGTGTGGGCGGCGCCATTCCTGGGCAGGCTGCACTTTTCTTTTCACGCTGGGCGGCTTTCCTCACGGGCGCACTCCTTGCGCGGGGGGACCCCCTTGCGTGGCAAGGCACTCCTTGCGTGCATCAGCACTGCGCATGGCCAGCTCCACACGGGTCAAGGAGGCCCGGGGTTTGAACCGCGGACCTCCCATATGGTAGACGGACACCCTAACCACTGGGCCAAAGTCCGTTTCCCAGATGTGCTTTGTTTTATTGTGGTATTTGCTTCATTGCTTTAGTCTGGAATTGAATCCATCTCATCTCTGAGGTATGCCTGTGCTGTTGTACCTGTGAAAGGGATAATGTTGAGGAGACTTTCAGTACATCCCATAGTGTTCTCTTGGAGACCTCCAGGAAAGAAACTTCTCTTCCATGGCAGTAAGGCATTAACAGGTTTGTGAATAACTGCCTAATGTGCATGTTCTGAGTCCTTTCACTAACTTTCCTCTTAAGTTGGCTCCCAGGAAACTCAGAGCTCAAGTCAGGGATCCCCTGGAGTAAGAGGGTGAAAGCTTAAGGCCATATGTTGATGCTACCTGTATTCCTGGTTTTACTTTATGCCTTTATTGTCACATCAGCCCAATTTAGCCTCTTATTTAATTTTAACAATCTTGTTCTGTGTGGTTGTTGCTGTTGTTGCTACTTAGAGTCCCTCTGGGATGAGAGAGGGTAAAAATAAACAATATCCCCCTCACTCTGCCAGTGCTGTCTTGTGTGGAATCAGGCCAAGGACTTGGGGAGAGGCTGGAGCAAGAGTGGGGTGACAGGTCATGGGGGGGTCAGGCCATGATGCAGTGCTGGGAACTGTTTCCAAAGCACTTGGACCTGAGGAATGCCACATTTTATATTTTTGAAAATAAACTTAACCCTGGCAGAAAGGATTCAAATGTAAATTTCTAGCATGAAATGAATAATAAAGGATAAATAGAAACAAGTTATGCCAATATATTTGATAAATTAGCCAAAATGACAGATTCCTTTAAAGAGACAAATTATCAAAACCGAATCAAGAAGAAATAGGAAATATGAATAGCCCTGTACCAATTAAAGAAATTAAATTCATAGTGAGAAACCAATCCACAAAGGAAACTCCAGGCTCAATGGCTTCACTATTGAATTCTACCATACATTTAAGGAAGACTTTATATCACTACTGTGGTAAGTCTTAGAGAAAATAGAGAAGAAGGAAAACACACTCTCAAATCGTTTTGTGAGGCATAACAAAAGCAGAGTAAGGCATCAAAAGGAAACTGTGGTGGTTAAGTTCATAGGTCAACTGGGCAGGCAGTGGTGTCCACTCGTTTGGTCAAGGAAGCACTGGCCTGATTGTTACTGTGAGGCTATTTCATGGATTTAAGTCATCAATACACTGATGACATCTGTGGTTAATAACTACAATCGTCTGAGGACTTTGCCTTCAATAATGAGAGATGTCTGATCAAATCAGGTGAAGGTCTTAAAAGGAGAAGAGATGGTTTCCGTAGTCAGAGGAGGGAATTTCCATCTCTACTCCAGTCAGCTTCTCCTGGGGAATCCATGCAAAACCTTCACTGGAGTTCCCAGGTTGTAGCCTGCTCTTTGGAAATTAGAATTTGGACTTTCCCATCCCTACGCTCATGTGATACAACTCTTATACAAATCTGTTTCCTCAGAGAACCCTGATTAATACAAAAAATGTATACCACTGTCTCTCAGGAACCCTTTTCAAAATACCAGCAAATTGAATCCAAAATAATTTTAAAATGAGAATACATCATGACCAAGAAAGTTTTATCCCTGATGCAAGTTGGGATGAGTATATGGAAATTAATCTAATTTATCATTTAATAGAATAAAATAGAATATCAATAAGATCAACTCCATGTAGAAAAAAGCATTTAAAAGTCCAATATCCTTTGATAATAAAATTTCTCGGTAAACTAGGAATAGAAGGCAACTACTGCAAGGTGGTAAAGGAGAAAAGTCTACAGATATCAGCATATTTTATGGTGAAAGACTAAATACTTTTAAGATCAAGAACAGAGAAAGGATTTGTGTTCTTGCCACTACTATTACACAATATACTGTCCATCAAAGGAAATAACAGGCATACAGATTATGAAACAGAAGAGAGTGTCTCATTCTGCAGGTGACGTGATCGTGCACATAGCAAACCCTTGGAAAAATGTTCCTAGACCACGAGTCAGTATAGCAAGATTGCAGGGCTCAAGGACAACTTAAAAAAGTAATTTTTATTTCTATACACTATACAAAATTAGGAAAAGAAAATTGGAAATTCATTTATAACAGCACTGTGATAACAAAATAACTAGGTATCAATTTAAAGGAAGTGTGCAAGATCTCTACACTGAAATCGACAAGTATTGCTGAGGGAAAGTGAAAAAACCTAAATAAATGTGGAGAAATATCGTGTCAAGGATTGGAATATTCATTATTAAGGCATCAGTTGTCCCCAAATTGGCTTATTGTTTAAACACATTTCCAATTAAAATCATGGCAGGCTTTTAAAAATAAACTGACACGCTGATAGTACAATTTATACGGAAGCACAAAGGACCTTGAATAGCCAAAATGTTTCTTGAAATACCTATTTTGCATTCAAAAAAAGTAAAAAATAACAGAAAACGGCAGCTCAATAAATTGTGGAAGCATTTTCTTAGAAAGTTCTATCCAGGCACTTTTATCTCATTGGATTCAAATTACTAACTCAGCTGTTACTCTAGAGTTCAGAAAAATACATGAATGAAATAGATTAAAGGCCTTAAAAAAGTTTTTTTGAAAGAATAAATGTGGAGGATCCACAGAACAGATCTGAAAACTTACTACAGATCTAGTAGCAGCCTCAGGGCAGTGGTAGGTCATGAACATAATAAAGAGTAAAAATAGAACCACAGGTACACATGCCCATGACAACTCCATGTAATCCAGGGGCGAAAGGATAGACTTTTCAACAAATGTTTGAAAGTTTCAGAAACGTTTTTGACACAAGGAGCTGGCGTGGGCGAGGCCAAGGGGACCTGGACAGCTAAGGCCCCAGAAGAGAAACGACCCGGGACGCCGGGCTCCTGCGCGCAGCCTGGGGGAAGGTCCACTTTGGTGTGGGGGATGGTGGGCAGGTGCCTGGCCCAGGGGTCTCGGGAGGCGGGAGGGTCAGCCCTGGGTTCTTGGAGTGCGTGGACAGAGCCTGAGTCTTATGGCCCACCTCCCAGCCGTCCACGAGGGTCTCCAGCCCCCAAGCCGCGTCCTGCCCTCCGCCCTCCAGGACCCGCATCTCCGGGGCCTCCAGCTGCGAGGCCGCCTCCCTTCAATCACTTCCCTTCCCTCACCCTGACTTCTCCTCCTATTCCTGGGTGTGTTTGGATTATACCATTGCTGCAAGCAGAAAATGCTCAACACTAAATACCTATAACCAAGTACAGGGTGACACCTGAGTAATTACCGTCCAGGTGAGAAGAGGTGG
Source organism: Dasypus novemcinctus (assembly GCF_030445035.2). Classification (NCBI taxonomy): domain Eukaryota; kingdom Metazoa; phylum Chordata; class Mammalia; order Cingulata; family Dasypodidae; genus Dasypus; species Dasypus novemcinctus. Next base: position 66,488,857 of record NC_080694.1, read on the forward strand.
CCACCGCCCTGGCCAAAAGCCCCCTCCGCCTCTCACTGAGAAGATCCCGTCCCTCCCCTCACTGTGTCCACGAGGCTGCCCCCTCCTCCCTGGCTCCTTCCCATCCACTGTTTTCGCCTCCACCCCCAGTTGTCCCTATTTCCTTCTCTCTTCTCTTCTCAGGAGCCCCCCTTGTCCCTAAGCCAATGCCAGGGGGGCTCATCCTCCTTCTTGTCCCAGATCCTAGAGTTGGGGAATCACGGACGGATTCCTGGAGGAGGCGCCCTCATCCCTGGAAGTAGAAGCAGGAACAAGCGTCAGGAGCGTGGGCGTCCAAGGACCTGTTCTAGGAGGCGGGGGGACTGGTGCTGGGGGACCCCTAGCTTGTGGTCTACCTAGCTCCCGGGAACCAGAGGGAATGATCTGGAGATCATGCTCTGCCCTGAGGCCAGAGTCCACGGTCACCCCAAGGAAGGAAACGTCTACGTCAGCGTGGTCGCACAGGACCGTGGCCTGGATCGCGGGCACCCCCTGATGTGCAGATACTTGCCCGGATGCTGGGGGCGCAGGGAGACCCCGGGGAGGGCTCCACTGAGGGCAAATGGGAGCGCGGGTCTTCTGTCCTCCGCCCGGTGGCCACGCGGGGGCGCCGCCGCGCTCTCTAGGATTCTGACGTTAGGAGGGGTCGGGCTTGAGTGGGGCAGAGCTGGGGAACCTGGGGGTTCAGCCCTGATGGGAAAAGGGGGTGAACTTGCCTTCTGAACATCCCTGGAATGCACTGGAGTCAGACTCCCAGGGGTGCAGGGAGTGGGAGAGGAGGGGCGCTCAGCAGCCTTTGTGGCTCCTTGAGGTTTCCATCTCTTCCCAGAGCCCCCACCCAGCCCTCTTGATGCAGCACCTGGGAGCACTGGAGAGTAGAAAGTACTTTTTATCTACTCTCTTTTCCTTTTCTGTGGGATGTTGTTTTAAAAAAATAAACTGCTAATATTAGAATAATTTTACACTTACACAAAAATGGGAAAGATGTTCAGAGAGCTCACAGACAACCCCCAGTTTCCCACATTATTATCATCTTACATTCCTCTGGCACTTTGCTTCTGCTAATGAGGCAATACTGATGCACTATTAATAACTAACCTGAAGTTCATGTGGATTTCATCAGCTTTACTCCAAGTCCTCTCCCTGGCCCAGGATCCCATCCACGGCACTGCATCACATTTAGTCTCTTCAGCTCCTCTGGCTGTGACAGTTTCTCAGATTTTCCTTGTTTTTTTGTGACCTTGTTAGTTTTGAGGATTCTTGGTCAGCTTGTGTATAATGCCTCTCAATTTTAATTTGGTTGATGTTTTTCTCATGGTTAGACAGATGCTCTGGGTTTCAGGGAAAAGTCCACAGTGATGACATATATCAACAGAATAAGAGGAGGATGTGGCATGACCCTGTTTCATCTCTGGTGATGTGAGCTGGGTTTCCTGGCCAAGGCAGTGATTCCCAGGATTCTCCAGACTGAAGTTACTTTTCACATACCCCTTCCATGTTCCTCTTTGGAAGGACGTCTTCTGTGCAGTTCACACTTAATGGGTGGGAACTTATGGTCAACTCAGTGATGGTGGAGCATCTACAAAAATCATTGAGAATTCTTGTGTTTGGGAGATTTGTCTATTCTAGCTGCATTTAATTATTTATCCAGTCATTTACAGGCTCATGGATATTAATTTTGTACTTTCAGCTATAATCCAATTCTGTGCTATTTGTTTTGTTGCTCAGATTGTTCCAGTTTTGAAAAATGGATCTGGTCAAGCAGTTGGGCTCCTGTCTGCCATATGGAAGGTCCAGGTTTCGATGCCCACGGCCTCCTGGTGAAGGCAAGCTGGTCCACGCAGTAGTGCCCCACCAGGAGTGTCACCCCATGAGGAGTGCTGGCTGTTGTGGAGAGCTGGTGCAGCAAGATGATGCAACAAGAGACACTGATGAGAGTCAATAAGAAACATACCAGAACACGGAGCTGAGGTGGTACAAAAGCATGCTTGCCTCTTTCCCACTCTGGAAGGTCCCAGGATGGGTTCCCAGAGCAGCCCAATGAGAATACAAGCAGACACAGAAGAACACACAGTGAATGGACACAGAGAGCAGACAGTGGAGTGGTTGGGGGGTGGGTGAAATAAGGAAATAAATCTTAAGAATAATTGTTCCAGTTTTGGTCATAGAGAGCCCTTCCAATTGGCTCCTGAGTCCTTCTGACATGTCCCCATGGTTTTATGTTTCAGACAATACTCACTGGCTCACAATCCCATATGCTCCAGACTCATCCTACGTATTTCCTACCCCAGCCTTAGATTCGGCCTTTTCTTCAAGGACCATTAGTTCAGTTTGGAGATAATGGTATTAGAAACTGAGGTCTAGGCACTGGGTATGCTCATTACTATTGGGGCTTCATTGCTTCTAGGTCCTCAGCAGAGAAATCTAGGAAATGTGTAACCAATGCATGTGTAACACATCTATAATACATATACATACACATATATCAAGGTTTACACTAAACTACATTAAGCTAAACATGAGTAGATTCAATGGCTCCAACTCTAATCCCCTATCATATATGTCATGCTGGCTTTCCTCCTTGCAAATCTGTAACCTCCAATTCTCAGTGAGAAATTGGGCTCTCACCACCCACCACATATTTATTGTTCAGTCTTCATAAACATGGGTAGTGACTTCAGAATTGTTAGCCCTTACCCCATGAGAGAGAACTTTGCCAACTACAGCCAGTGCTTATGCATAATTCCTTTTGCCTTCACTCTTAAAATTTCTAGCCATCTCCAAAGGTCCTCAGTCCAGCAGCTCCTTCACCCCTCCTTCAGTGATGTCATGCCATGCACCTGTAATACAACTAGATCCTTCTGCCACAGTCTGCAGCCATCCTGTGACTTCACATTTGCCAGGATAGCTTTTTATAGTTTGCACACTTAACATTTATTCTTTGTGCTGTAAGGTTTATGGTTTTAGACAGTGTCATGTATCCACTCAACAGTACCACACAGCCTAATGTCGGGGACCTAAAAATATCTTCTGTGTCACCTAAACAACCTTCACTCTCCCCAAGGTCATGGGAACCAGGGATCTGCGTTCAGTATTTATAGCCTTATCTTTCCAGAATTTCATGTAGATGGAATCCGACAACATGTAGCCTTCCCAGAATGGTTTCTTTCACTAGCAACAAGCATCTAAGATTCATCCATGATCTTCCATGAATTTATAGCTCATTCCTTTTGATGACTGAGTAGTATTGAGTATTATGGATCAATGGATTATTACTGTTTTTATTTTTATTTTTCATGAGCTTCTGTGGATTGAACCCAGAACCTTTGACGTGGGAAGCAGGTGCTCAAACTACTGAGCTACACTTGCTTCACAACCAGTAACTGTTTTATCCATTCATATAGAGAAGGTAAATGTGGTTGCATCAGTTTTGGGGAATTATTAAGCTGTTATTATATTTCTGTGCAGGTTTTTAAGTAAATATAAGTTTTTTAATTAGATGAACAAATACTTGGGAGTGGCATTGCTGGGTTGTAAGATAAGTCCATGCTTAGCATTTTAAGAACCTGCCTAATGCCTTCCATGGTGACTGCACCCTTTAGCCTTCCTACCAGCAGGGAGTGTGGGTTCCTGGGCTCCATGACCTTGCCAATGCAGGTGTCACCACTTGTGACAGACTGAAAATCGCTCCCCAACCCAACAATGACCTTTACATCCCAATCCCGGGAGCCTCTGAATATTACCTTAGATGGCAAAAGGGACCTTTGCATATGTAATTGATCTAGAGATGGGGGATTAGTCAGGATTACTCCCATGGGCCCCAGGTGTGATCACATGGATCTCATCACAGGGAAGTAGGGGGAGATTTTACTACAACCAGAGGAGAAGGTGATGAGAAGACCGAGCAGAGATTTGACAATGTTGGCCTTAAGGTTAGACTCATGCAGCCAGAGGCCAAGGAGAGCTGACAGCCACCAGAAATGCAAGAGGCAAGAGACAGGTTCTCTCTCTGCTCGAGCCTCCAGAGGGAGCCAGGCCTGGCCGATTCAAACCAAGGACATTGCTTATGGATTTCTGTCCTTCAGAATTGTGAGAACATAAATTCTTGCTGTTTAACGTAACCTATTATGAAAATTTGTTCCATTGGCAACAGGAAACTAATCCACCAGTTTATTATATTTTGGTTTAATTTGGCCTTTCGCACAGGTATGTGCCGGGCATCTCATGGTGGCTTCACCTGCACTTCCCTAATGACAGTGACGCTGGGCATGGTTTTAGGTGCTTATTGGCCACCTGTGTGTCTTCTTTGGTGAGCTGTCCAGACTTCAGTCCATTTAAAAAATTGGGTTCTTCTCTTATTCTTGTGTTTTAAGAGACTTTTACATATTCTGGGAAGATATGAAGAAATTCTTTATTGGAAATGTGATCTGACATATTTTATCTCTCTGGCTTCAACCAATGATAAAACATAAGCTCTCAAATGAAGATTAGAATGCTTGAAAGGTGGTATCTATCACCTTTAGCTTCACCATTAGCTTTCCAATACTTACACATTTTCCCGTGGGATTTGTTCATTGTAATAAATACCACCTTTTGGAAATACTTAAAGAAATGTGTCCATACTGGAAGATCTACATAACTCAGTTGGCCAATGTGTTACATTGAAATCTTCATGCATTAGTACAAGATGCATTCAATGTGCAAGAGAGACCTGAGGATTTCAACATCACACGATGAAATATTCAAGATTTCAGACTGCAACTCACTTTTAGAAACTCCACTTGCATGCTTTTAGCATAGTACGATAAATCAATGTCAACACTCACCTGAAAAGGCTATTAAAAATACTCCTCTCTTTTCCAGCTACATTTACATGCGAGCCTGAATTTTTTATTCAAACCCAAATAACTGATTTAATCTAAGAAGAAAGTCCTGGGGTGCTCTATTGAGTCAGCAAAGAAAGATATGCACAAATGTAAACTGATCAACACTTCTTTTTACATTGTTTCCTTTTGGAATTAGTTATCAACCTGTAATGAGTTTTGGTATAAGTATTAATCTATAGGAATCTGTATTTTCAATTCCATTTTAAATTCTAATATGGTCAGTAGCAGTAGATGTCACCAGAATCTCCTCGGGGTCCTCACTAAATTGTAAGCTTTGAAGAGTCAGAACCAGGCCTCACTGACAGGGTGACAGAGCGCTGGGTGCAGGGGGCGGGTCGGGGCCAGTCCAGGAACCGGTCTTGCTCTCAGGGTCCAACCCTGAGGCTGGCGTGTGGGGCGGGGAGGCCGAGTGGGGAGACCCTGGTCCCCGCAGTTTCACTTCTTCTCCTGCCCGAGTCAGGTGCTTCTGCCCCGACCCTCGTGACGCGGGGCCAGGGCTGCCTCCCATTGCGGGCCAGGTTCTGGAGAAGCCAATCGCCGGCCCCGCGGCCCTTATAGAGCACGCCCAGACCCACCCCCCCGAACTCAGGTTCCGCCAGACACGGGGTCCGGGCATGGCGCCGGGGACCCTCCTTCTGCTGCTCTCGGGGGCCCTGGCCCTGACCCCGACCCGGGCGGGTGAGTGCGGAGTCCAGGAGGCTGCCCCGGAGGGGGGAGGGGACCTGGGGGGGGCAGGACCCCGGAAGCCGCTCTCCCCGCACACTCATCCCCCACGCCAACACCACCCCTTTCCTGTCCCCCCAGGCTCCCACTCCCTCAGGTATTTCAGCACCATCGTGTCCCGGCCCGAGCGCGAGGACACCCACTACATCGCCGTGGGCTACGTGGACGACACCCAGGGCGCGCGGTTCGACAGCGACGCGGCGAGTCCGAGGTTGGAGCCGCGGGCGCCGTGGGTGGAGCAGGAGGGGCCCGAGTACTGGGGAGAGCAGACTCGGAGGGCCAAAGAAATTGCGCACGAATTCCGGAAGGACCTGCGGACCCTGCGCGGCTACTACAACCACAGCGAGGCCGGTGAGCCACGCGGGGCCCGGGTCCGCGCACGATCGGGATCCCTAGGAAGGGCCGGGGTCATGCTGAGTCTCGGGTCCCCACTGCACCCCGAGGCCGCGGGACCCGGGACCCCCACACGGGACCGCGGGAAGGACTTTACCTCGGTTATGTTTTCTGATTAGACCAGTCAGCACCGGGGACGGGGCGGGCAGGGGGGCGAGCAGGTGGAGGGGGCTGACTTGGAGAGGGGCCAGAGTCTCACACCTACCAGATGATGTATGGCTGTGACATGGGCCCCGACGGGCGCCTCCTCCGCGGGTACATTCAGTTCGCCTACGATGGCGCCGACCACCTCGCCCTCAACGAGGACCTGCGCTCCTGGACCGCGGCGGACACGGCGGCGCAGATCACCCTGCGCAAGGGGGAGGAGGCGGGGTTTGCTCAGTTCGAGAAAGTCTACCTGGAGGCGCACTGTGTGAAGTGGCTGCAAAGATTCCTGGAGAGCGGGAAGGAGACGCTGCTGCGCGCAGGTACAGGGGACCGGGGCTATCCCCCCATCTCCTCGGGCTGGGCTGCGCCCCCACCTGCGTCCACAGGGAGGGGGAAATCCAGTAGATTCAGGAACACTCTCCTGCCTGGGATCCGGGGGCGGGGTCGACCCAGGTGTCCAGACCCTGAACCCTGAGTGACTTGCAGAGGCCCCGCCCTCTGTCAGGACAGTGAAGGGTCCAGCCTCCCGCGGGATGGAGGAGACCATCCCTGAAGCACCTGGGCAGCAGGTCAGCCTTGGGGACCACCGGGACGTTCGCAGGCCTTTTCCTGCAGCTTTTCTGAGCCCTCAGCCTCCACTAGGTCAGGTCTAGAGGTTCCTGTTCACATCACACACCTGGGGACTCCTGCACTGGATGGTCTCACCTGACCCCAAAATTTCCAAGAATAGGGCTTATCCCAGAACCCCGATTCCAGGCTTCCACTGCCCCCCAAGACTGTCCTGTCCATTCCTGGTGGTCACATGAGCACTGCTAGAATGGCCAGGAGACAAATGGAAAGTTCCTGAAGTTTCTGACCTTCCTGCAGACCCCCCAAGGGCACACGTGACCCGCCACCCCATCCCTGACAGTCTCGTCACCCTGAGGTGCTGGGCCCTGGGCTTCTACCCGGCGGAGATCACGCTGACCTGGCAGCGGGACAGGGAGGACCAGACCCAGGACATGGAGTTTGTGGAGACCAGGCCTGCGGGGGACGGAACCTTCCAGAAGTGGGCGGCTGTGGAGGTGCTTTCTGGGGAAGAAGAGAGATACACGTGCCACGTGCAGCACGAGGGGCTGCCCAAGCCCCTCACCCTGAGATGGGGTAAGTGGGACGAGGTGGGGACCTCTTCTAGGGAAGCAGGAGCCCTTCTGAGCTCCTCCAGCAGGGTCAGGGCTGAGCCTGGGGTCAGGGCCCTGACCTTCTCCCCTTCTCAGAGCCGCCTTCCCAGCCCCCCATCCTCATCCTGGGAATCGTGGCTTTCCTGGTCATCCTTGGAGTGTCCGTGGTGGCTGCAGTTCTGATTTGGAGGAGGAAGAGCTCAGGTAGGGAAGGGGCAGGTCTGAGGTTTCTTTTCCAGGAGGGTTTCCAGCCTGGGTAGCAGTGTGCCCTGCCCCTTCCTGGTACCGTGAAGCCCCTCCTCACACACGTGCCCATCCAGTCTGGGCCTGTTACTACACTTACTTTATAAACCTGTGAGAGAAGTAGGACAATGTCCCCAGTGATGGCGTGGAGGCCCCTGTTCCCAGCAGTCAGAGGGAAGGGGCTGCTGAGGACAGACCTCCAGGAGGGCAGAAGGTCCAGCCCACACATTCCCCACGTCATGTTTCCTGATCCTGCCCCGGGTCTGCAGTCATGGTTCTGGAATCTTCCCTGGATCCAGGACTAGTTCTCAGGACCTCATGTCCTAGACTCACTGGTTGTTTTTTCACAGGTGGAACAGGAGGGAGCTACGCTCAGGCTGCTTGTAAGTGGGGGACAAGGGGGAGGTAGTGTGCAGGGTCAAGACTGACCTGAGGCTTTGGGGAGTGTAAACGGAGCCCATGGGGCAGCTCACCCCCTGTCAGTCCTTGACTCACATCTCCCTGTGGCTCTGACCATACCCTGTGTTTGTTCCTCTCCAGCCAACGACAGTGCCCAGGGCTCTGATGTGTCCCTCGTGGCTTCTAGAGTTGAGACCCTGGAGACCTGAAAGGGGAGAGGGGTTGGGCCGAGAGGACACACCTGGGTCCTGGGGATTACTTGGCTGTGGACATGAGGACTGTGGAGGGCTGGTCATGACGTCAGCATTTACAGAGATGACCTGAACATGCTCTTGATTGTTTTCTTCTGTAGTGTGACAAAGCTGCCTCATGGGGGACAGAGTGATTCAAGAGATGTTCACACCCCTGTGTGACTTCAAGACCCCTTTCCTTTGGGATGTGAAGACTTTTCTTCCTGCAGCTGGAATCATCTATCTGCATTCCTGTTGTGTACTGGAGGATGAGGAGATAGCTTGCTGTTGCCCCCACGTCCCCCACACTGACCTGGGTTCCCTGCCCCGACCGACCATCCTGCTCAGGAGAGCTGATGTGGAGTGTTCACAGCCCCGTCTTACTTCATGGTGCCCTGAGCTGCCCCTTCCTTCTTCCCTTGAAAATGAGAACCTGGTATAATTTTGCTTTTTATAAATCCTTGCTATTAGGTGGGATTGAGGAATCAGTTCAGGGAGAGGAAGATTCTTAAACAAGAAAGAGGAAGTAAAATGCTCCAAGAAATGTCCAGGACCCATGTCTCTGCTGTGCTGAGTGCTGCTGTGAGGAGCCGAGGGTGGACAGGCCTGTGTCCAGTTGGGGCTTCATCCATGTGAGTTTCACACTGAGGAGGATTGACAGTTTGGACTTTATTTAACTCCTGGTGGTTTGGTCCTTCTCTGCCACCTCCCCTCCCTCTCTGCCCTTACCCAGCTCCACTGACCCCAATGCTGGCTGCAGCCCAAGCCCATGGATTTGTAAAGCAGACCCTAGTGTAGAACCACAGGTGGGCAGTGGGGTCTTAGCCTGGATTGCTCTTGTCTTGGAGGGAGTTGAAATTGTGCTGTAGTCACAGGGGGTGAAGGGGAGGGGAGGAGAGCAGCACTTCTGAGGACAGTCCTGGCAGCCTCAGTGTCAAGTGAGTGGAGGTTGTGCCATCGCTGCCAGGAGACCACAGCTGTGTTAGGAAAGGCACTGGGGGGTCCTCACCGACCACTCCTGCACCTGTTGATTGTGAAGGACTGTTCAGGAAGCCCTTTTTTAGCTTCTGGGAAACATTTTTGAACTAAAAACAGCTCAAATCTTCGGCCTTGGTGTCGGGAAGGTGCTCTGCAACTCAGGTGGTCAGTGCGCATCTCACTGAGGCTGTGAACTTTGAGGACAGCTTGAAAGTCATGAAGGGCATGTCCCTGAGGATGTCTGGGAAGTTCTTCCCAGTCACGGAACTGGGCAGCATGTTGCGGTGGGCACGGGCAGCCTGTGGTTCTGGGAAGGGCAGGAGGCCAGAGTGGAGCTCAGCGATCCATGGGCCACACTCGAGTGACGGCACAGCTCTCGCACCACATCTGGAAGGCATGTAGACCAGGGAGCCCCAACTTGTCTGTGCACAGGGACTTCCTGACATCCAACAAGGATCCAGAAGGTCTGGTGGAGCACAAGGTTCTGTGTTCATAACAAGGGGGTGCTGAGCTGCTGGATTTCAGGTCCATTTTTAGAGCCAGAACCCAGAGGAGGGAGGCCACAAGTCTGTGCTCCAGCTCCATGGGGTGGTGGAATGTACCTTCTGGGCTCTCGTCCCATGTCCTGCAAAGGGGTTCTGGGGAGAAGCCTGAGTGCTTCATCACAAGCTCAGCTGGATTGTGAAGCTCGTTCTGCCAGTGATGAGCATAGTGCCCCATGTCATGCATAAACCTTGTAAAAAAAATCCTTTCTGGAAAAGAAAAGGATTTATGAGAGTGATGTTGGGAAATGCAGGCACTTTCTCTACAATGGGTTATAGATAGGTGGAAAATTTATAAAGTGTTTCAGATTTCCTATAAATAAAAGCTCTGAATTCTTGCTATGTGTCTCTATTTCTTAATGGATTTCATGCTCACTTCTTGCTGCAAACAATGGATTTTAGATTTTTCTACTTTCAACATAAGGAGTTTGTACATGTGATCCTGGGACTCATTTTACTTGGGGAAAGCCACAGAACCAGGAACTTGAGGCCACACAATCAGGAACAGTATCTACCTCCCGCTCTAGGTGGGTCCCCTGTGGGAACCAAGGCCACTGCTGCTGGGCAAGGGTCTTGGCCACCCACTGGCCTGACACTGGACATGGGCCTATAGGTAAGACCCACTGCTCCTGCTTGAATGACGCCGTGCCAGTCACAAGCCCCTGCCCACTGGACCCTGCTGAGTCCCAGGATTGCTGGGTCAGCACGTGCTGATCCAGAGTCTGCTGTGGTCATCAGACAGGGAGGCCAAGGCCCCTCATGTCCAGCTCAAGCATGTTGGGAAGGTGAGCATCCCTCTTCATAGTGGGCAGTGGCTCTGCTTCTACCAAGGCTCATAAGTGAGGAATTCCCTGATGTGGGAAGAGGTCCAGGTGCTGTGGGATAGGCATGGAGGATGCAAAGTGAGGACAGGTATTGATTCCTGGAGCCAGGACCAGCCTGTAATTTTATCTGATACATTGATGGCACTCAGGTTTGGTTGGATAAGTGGATGACTAATACATGACATCTTTTGACTCATTCCCTTATAGTTAGTTATGATTTCACCTTTGGTCTCTGTCAGCTTATCCTCACAAGTAAGTAGAAGGCATTGCTGGTGGATAAGTGATTTCTGAAAGCATCTCTCCCTGTCTTTTTCTTTACTAGGATTAAAGGCCCCAGGTCTCTTAACACTTCAGAGGATCTTGTAAGCACTGGCATTTCATAGAACTTGTATATTTCCTTGTACATGAACATATTTCTGTGGAGAGGATCCATAAACTTTATAGTTTTTATGTGACCCCATAAGAGTTTAATACACTCCCCCCCCCCCCCCATGTTTAGACACTGCACTGCTCCAGGTTGGTCGCAAGCAGCTGCTCAACAAACATGTGAGTAGACCCAGGGTCACGATGTAAATGCTCCTCCTTTGCTAGCATGTCTCCAGTCTGGGACTCGATAAGGTAGAGGCTCCCTTGTTGCTCTCAGGCTCAGTTTCCATCTGGATCTCACTGTGGCTGGTAAATGGCCCACAGAGCAGTGCTAGCCCCTAACCATACTTAGAAGTGCTGGTGGAGATGGACCGTGTTCCAGCACCTACCCTGGTGTCCAGTACCAGGAAGGAGTTAATGGGTAGTTAAGGGGATTCCATTTTCAATAACATGGTAGGCCCATTTTTAAGACTTTATCTTTCACTAAAGAGAACTAAAAATAATAGGTAAAGTATAAGAGTATTAGTTACTATTAAAGAAAAAGAGAATAATAACTTAAGCTTAAAAACCCACATGAAAGGGCATGTAGAAAGAAAAGGTGCTTTCATCCCTAGGACACCTGGCTAATCTGGAAATGGTATCTTTGGTTTCTTGGGCTCACATGCTGAAGTAGACAGAAGCTGATACTAAAACTTTTTCTTGTGTCACGTGAAGTAGGAGTCAGTTCACCACCCTGAAATCTAGGAATCCAAAGGCTCATAGCCTCAGAGTAAGGGAGGAACAAAAGAAATCCATCTCATCCCCCAAAGAAGAGTGTTCTGAGGAAATGTGCCTTTTAGCCAAGGGTGGGGTCTGAGTGGTGGGAAGGAGAAAGCAACTGTTTCTGAGGAATTGTAAGCACCAGCCAGCCCTCCTGTGGTTTGTTGTCCAAATGTGCCTCACCTGTGGATCAAAATAACTTCAAACCATAAATAATTTCAAGACTACATTGGTGGTAATCTGAAAATTGGAAGAAGGAAACAAAAGCCTCTGGGAATTCCACATATAGCCTATGTGTCAAAGATTTTATCCAATTTCACAAAGAAAGAAGTACAGCTCATAGAAATATAAAAATACAAATAGAAAAAAATCAGCATGATCAAGAATCAGAAAACATAGCTCATTAAGAAATCCTCATAAAACTTCAATATTGGAATTATGAGATGTAGGATATAACGTATCCCAAATTATTTTGTGTAAAGAAGAAAATGCTTAGTTTGCAAATTCCTGCAGCATTGAGACCAGCTCAACAAAGGAGTGACTCGAACAGGAGGAGCTTCAGAATTTAAGACAGAGATACATCCTGAGCCTCAACAGACTCCAGCACCTACAATCTGATTTATTGGACTTACCACACTCAGCTAAGATGGAGTTGAAGAAGGACAACCACCACACCATGGAGCCTAGAGTGATTACAACTGAAAATGGGAGGACTGCATCCAGCATCCAGGTGGAATCTGAGCCTCCTCTTGACATAGAGGTGCAATGGACACAACCAATCCAATGTCCACATAGAAGAGGTGGCATTGGATTGGGAAAAGTGGACATAATGGACAAAGGGTATGGGGAAAGGCAGGAAGAGATGAGAGGTGGAGGCGTCTTCGGGACATGGAGCTGCCCTGGATGGTGCTTCAGAGGTAATCACCAGACATTGTAAATCCTCACAGGGCCCACTTGATGGAATAGAGGAGAATATGGGCCATGATGTGAACCAATGTATATGAGGTGCAGAGGTGCCCAAAGATGTACTTACCAAATCCAATGGATGTGTCATGATGATGGGAACGAGTGTTGTTGGGGGGGGGGAGAGGGGGGGTGGGGGGGTGGGGTTGAATGGGACCTCACATATATATTTTTAATGTAATATTATTACAAAGTCAATAAAAAATTAAAAAAATAAAAAAAAAAAAGAAAGAGATACAAGAAGTAGGAAAAAATGGAAACAGGGGATTCAAAGTCTCAAGGACTAAGAGCTGTGAAGCAACCTTCCATATGGTATTTACGGAATAGCTCAGAGCAGGAGAATAGTTATGTTTGTATTCTTTTGGTAACATTTTGCCAGAGTAATCCCATCCCATGCCCTGCAAGGCTCGAAAGTTTCTTTCTGCAAACAGTTGGGGCTGTTCAAGACAGTGTTCCATCTTGAAAGGTCTGTACCCTCATTGGCATCATGAAACATTCTAACCTCTGGTCCATCATGGAAATATTTTAACCTCTGGCCATTTCTCTACACTGAAGAGTATGGGAAACTTAAAATGACCTAGCCGTTTTGTGAAAGAACCAAATACAATTCTCAGAAGTTGAAAATATAATAAACTGAATTAGAAATTTGGTCTGAAATTGTGCTTTGGATCATGATGTAGAAACAGCAGCCTGCCCTAACAACTTCAAATTCGGATAAATATAAAAAACAACCTTTTTCAGGCACTGGACAACGGATAAAATAAGGATTTATGGTGTTTGAGATGGGGATAATAAAATAGGTGTGTTCTACAGCTGTCTAAAACAAGCAGCAGGAGGGAAATTATAATGATAAGACCAAAAATCGATAAGAGAAAAAAAACGAATCTAAGAGGTTGTTTAATAGGAAAATAACAATACATTTTATAAATTGTGGTTAGACCAAGATTAAAAAGGCAAGAATTGCCAATATCAAGAATGAAAGGAACAATATCTGTACAGACTGCTTAGAAAGTACAAGGACAAGGGAACATGCCAATAAGGTTTCCAAACTTTATGAAATGAAAACTTTCCTTGAAAAACACAAATTAAAAAGAATAAACAGAAAATTTTGTTCATCCCTTTATCAGTTGTGGAAATTGAATTAGTATTTGAAAACCTTCCCATAGAAAAAATGTCCATGTCCAGAAGGTCTCATTGCTGAATTGTATCAAACACATGATGAAGAAATAGTATTATTTCTACCCAATGCCTTTTACATATTAAAGGAGGAACAATTGCCAATTCCTGTATGAGTCCAGCGTTACCCTCATTGAAAACCAGGCAAAGACATCACAAGGAAAGAGAAGTACAGAACACTATCCTGTGGGCTTAAAAATCCACACATAACATGAGCAAATCAAATGCAAGAACACGTAAAGAGTATTATAGATCATGCCTAATTGGACTAGCAGGGACTGCAAAGGTGAGCAAATACCTGCAACTCATCTCTGTTCTCCAAATTAAATAGAATAAAGCACAAACACCATGTCACCATTACTGCAGACCCAGAAAAAGCATTTGCCAAAATGCAGCACATTTCAAGAAAAAATCTCTCAGTAAACTAGGAATAGAAAGCAGTTTCCTCCATGTGGTTCCAGGCATCAGTGAACGTCTATGCGAACATCATAGCTGTTCTTTTATCATCAAGAAAGGAAAATCTATTCTTCCTAAGATCAACTAGTTGTTAGAAAGAAAGCTCTCACCTGTAAGAGAACAAAAGCTCACCTGATTGTGAAGGAGAAAAGAATTTTATTAACAATCTTTCAAGAACAGGTGCACGACCTGGATAAAATGGGCAGTGTGCCCAACAACAGGAAACAGTGATATTTATAACCTAATGCACAGGTCCCTCCCCTGTTCCCCATTGATTGGGTACTTCAGGGGTTACAGTCTATTCAAGAGGTCTAACTAACTTATCCAGTTCCCACTGAGTTGCTGCTCCCATGCTCTCTACACTCAGGTGGACTGGGCAGGCTCAGTGCCACTTTCACCCTTGGCACACTTTTCAAATTCCTGGCATGCCAAAGCTGCTAGAAGCCCTTTCCCTCACTCCTCTAAGGGCAGAGCCTTCTCTGGCTTCCCCTTTGTGAAAATTAATCTTTGCCCTTCCCTACAAATCCCCTCTTTCTTTTAGACTCTTGGTTTTCACAATTTGGTTTCTCAAATCTGCTAAGAGCCTCCTCACATTCTTCATAGAGATCTTCCTCTTTAAGGGGTTACAGTTGTTTTACTTTAAGGGGGTACAAGTTATTTGCTGTGTGGGCATCTGTTTGGTTAGTGCCATTTCAATGAGTTTTTTTGAGCTAACCCTCAGGCACACAGGATAACTGCTGTGAGTTCCCCAGCCAAGATGATAAGGGAGGTCAGGACAGACAGTGCCACTCCTTTCCATTTTCCAAGCCAGCTCTCTAACCATCCCATGAGTGGATTGCTATTACTTGGCAGGTACTTGGAACTCCAGACCTTCAGTCATGTTTATAACTAATTTGATGGAGTGAGTTGCTTCTTCAGTTCAAAGAATCACGGCTAGTAAGATTATTTTCACCTGTAACTTGAAGTCTGAATTCCTCCTTTGGTATTCCATCTTTAAGGAATCTAGGGCTGAAATTACTCTCCAGGACTTGGATGAAGTTGTTAGGTACTTATCATCTGGTTCAGGTATTGGTCATTTTACTCGAGTGTAGTGAGCCCAGTCTTTTTCTGCCATTTGGACTGCTGTTTCAATTTCAGCAAGACTTGATAGGATCTTTCCCTGGTCTTTTAGAATTTGGAATGCTTGCACAACTTGATGAGGGCCCAACTTCCAGGTTGGCATTGATGGACAGTGAATTCAAGAGGTGGATCTAGGCCAGCAAACCATGATGCCTGAGCGATGACAAAGTAGAGAACAAAGCCAGTATATAATTCTTAAGGAAGCCATCCTTTGACTCTAAGGAAGGGAGGTCTCCAGTCCTTCTAGGAAAAGGCAAGCCAAAAAGCATTTCATAAGGTGAGATTCCCAGCTCTTTCCTAGGGGAAGTTCTAATCCTCAGTAGGGTTATGGGTAAGCACTTAATCCAGGGTAACTTTGTTTCTAAGACCAACTTAGAACATTGCTTCTTTAATGGTTGGTTCATTCTTTCCACTCTCCCTGATGATGGTGGGTGCCAAGGTGTACAGAAGTTCCATGTGACACCCAGGCTTCACATAATAGTCTGAAGTACACCAGAGGTAGTGTGGCTACCATTGTTTGAGTCTATATATTCCACTAACCTGTAACAAGGAATGATTTGTTCAAGGATAATTTTAGAAGTTCCTGATGCTGTAGCTGAGGCCAGAAGATATGCCTCCACCCATCCTGTCAGATGATCTACAATAACCAAAATATACTTTAGCCGACCTATTGGGGGCATTTCAGTGTATTCAACCTGAATGTTCTGGAATGACCTGAGACCCAGCTCCCATTCCCCTTGTTCTTGTCTCCTTAAGAGTTTCCTACTGACATTCTGGCAAATTATATGTCATTTACTTATTTGTTTAGCTACAGTGTAAAGGCCCACATGTTCAAAATACTTAAGAACCAGATCATACATGGTCTGTACCTCCCAATGACTTCCTTGGTGTAAGACTGCTAATACCTCTCTCATCACTTTTTTATTCAACATTTGCCTACCATCCAGGAGGAGCCGCCTCCCTTGATCATTTAGGGTTGCTCCTAACTCCTTCAGCTCTTTCACCTCCTTTTCAGAGAATATGGGGACCCCATACTCCTTGGGAATGGAGGGTATCAGGATCATCAACTTCAAAGGGGAACTAAAGGAGGCTTCCCTAGCCTCTTCATCTGCTAACCTATTGCCCTTTGCTTCAAACGTATGACTTTTCTGATGTCCATTTACATGCACCACTGACATTTTCCCTGCATAATAGTAGATTGGCCAATAATTGTTTTATTAATTCCCCATGGACTAAACCTTTTCCTTTGCTGCTAGTCAATCCCCTCTCTTCCCAAATTTTTCCAAAGGTGTGGACTACCCAAAGGCATACTTACAGTCAGTGTAGATTGCACCATCTTTTTCCTCTAATAATCTGAGTGCTTGATTTAATGCATACAGTTCACAAATTTGAGCTGACCAGTCATTGGGCAATTGGCCAGCTTCTTTCACCTCACAAGTTTGTCCATCCACAATTGCATAGCCATTGTGCCTCCTTCCTTCTAGGACCCTGGAGAACCCATCTATGAATAATGTTTCCCCTGAGTGCAGGGGAAGTTCCTCTAGGTCCAATCAGACTGGGGCCTGCTACTGAATCAGGTCTAAACAATCATGCTTAGGAGCCTCCATTTGCTGAGATACCTTCCAAAGGAAGGAGGCTGGGTTTAGCCTATGATCTGTTGTCAATATCAAGTCGTTTTTTTCCATTAGGATAGTCTCATAATTCAGAATTTGGGAATCAGTAAAACACCTTCCCACTTTCTGAGACAGAATAGTTCTGACCTGATGAGGGGTGCTAATGACTAAGGCTTCTCTGAAAGTCAGCTTCCTGCTCTCTTCTACCAGGAGAGTGATTGCCACCACAGCTTGAACACATCCGGGTCATCTCCTGGAGACAGGATCTAAAATCTCGGAAAGGAAGGCTACAGGTCTCCTTTGATCTCCCCAGATTTGGATCAAACCCCCAAAGCTATCCCTTTATCTATTGTAAGAAACAGGTGGAAAGGTTTCTCAAGGAAAGGAAGGGCAAGAACAGGGGTCTACATCTGTGCCCATTTGAGACCCTCTAAAGCCTCTATTTCCCCCTGAGAGCTTACACCTTCATTCTTAAATGGGTGCTGAAGGATGATGGTCACACTTTTGTAACTGCTTCCTGCTGGTAGAGGCAATAGGCCTTACCTGACAAGGTGTAAAACCCTCCTGCTATTCTTTCATGGTTGGAGGAAGATGACTATGGCACCCTGGGTTTTTGGAGATTTGGACCTGAAGGGTATCGGTAATGAAAGAAAGAGAGAAAGGGAGAGTGAAATAAAGAGAGAAAGAAAGAAAGAGAGCTGGGATCAGGGGGTCTGTGAGTTATGACTCCTCAGACAACTGTATTTTCTACATATGGAATTATATATACTCAAACTATCGAGATAACAAGCAGTGTAACTACACATTAACAATACTTGTAAATTAAAGAACTTATCTCAGAGTACAAAGATTCAGTGTTCCTTTCAAACTACAAAGTGTGTTTGCTCATATTTCTCCCTGCCCCAGACAGCTCCATCCTGTTGATTCAAAAGGCTTAATTGCTGCATTCTTATGTTAAAAGCATGGTCATGGAAACAGCATGTCTGTCTTTGTGCCTCAGTTTCCAACATTTTCCCCTTTTTGTTTTAGTCGAGGTGACCATGCTTGTCTCAGGTTGCCCTCCTCTGAGAGTCTTACCCATCATTGACTACTGGCCAAGCTCTTTGACTAGGGTAAGTTATTGAAGTGCTTTTGCTAGCACCAGATTATTCATTTGTCCCATGGCTGTTATGCTTTGCAATTTTCTTCAAAAGCACTGTCCTGCACAGGTGAAAATCATGAGCAACAGAACAAATATGATTAGCCCTATTCCTAAAGCTGACAGGAAATGCTGTAATTTCCACCAATTAACTAGATTAAACTTTGCAAAATGTGAAATCATGTCTGAAAAAATATCCTTATCATTGGCTACATGAATTTGATTTTGAGACATTTCTAATATTTTCCTTTGTAATTCAATTATTTCCAGAGAGATATTACTTTTATGGCATAGCAAATGATTCTTAATTTTTTTTCCATTCTATATCAGATGAATTATAGGCAAGAGGAGGAATACAAAAATTGCTTTCATTACAATCACATTTCAATTCTCTTAACAAGTTTAAACTATACAATTAATCTCCAATATGCAAAACAGCCAATTCTAAATCATTAACCTGATTACTTAACTGTTCATCAATGTGTTCTTGGTTATGCCACAAATCACTAACATTTTTATGCCAATCCTGTACATAATGTTGTGTTTGTACTTTCATGTAAAACTACCATAGCAGTAGCAACAGCTGTAATGATTCCATCAGTACCAAAATGCTTATAATAAGCAGTCCAATAAAGTGTCTAATCTGTCTCAAGAATTCTTGTGCATATGTAGCAATAACTGACTTTCAGAAGATGACTGCCATATCCACATCATTCTCACAGGTATCCAGATGCCTTTTCTTCTTCTGGTCATCGCTATTGTTTCTCCATCCTGCAACACAATTTCTGATAGACATGTATACATGGCACTATTTTCATAAAACAATGATTCATTCTTAGTAGTTTTCTTATCAGTTATGAAAATAAATGTATCTCCAACCTAGGCTTTAAAATGATATGTTTGATTAAGGGTCAAATACTGTTTTTTCTTATTTATATTTCCCAACCATTCATAAGTAGGGGCAATTCCAAGAAATATTTTCCACAAATTCTTTTGTAGGTTATGACTATGAGTGTCACTAGCCCGAGGGGCCAGTATCCACTTTCCTTTGTAATAGTAACAGTTTCTGCCACAATAGCATAAGGAGAGGGCACACAGGCCCAAAGTCCATAGGCAGACAGTTCCAGGATTTGTAAAGTTAATGTGATGCACGGCAGCAATTTCCACAGGTCTCAGTGAAATATTTTAACCTCTGGCCATATTTCCACTTTTCCCCCTTTTAGTTTTAGTAAAGTAATGTATACAGTTCAGGTGGATTTTTCTTGTATTACTCCCTGGAGGATTTGAATTGTGCATCTGGGGGCTCATTCCTCTCAAGAGTAGAAGGGATTTGATGTCACAGTCATTGGAGTAAGCATGAAGGAAGTTATGGGGGATGTCTATGAGCTGTTGGCAAGTAAGTAACAGGCAGCCAGAACTGCTGGGCTAGACACCACAAGGTTTGCTACTCATGATGTTTTCCTTTTCAGTTGAGCCACTTTGCCTTTTCCCAGGCTTAAGTGGTAGGGCCCTGGATCTTCACAAAGGCATCTGCATCAACAGTCCTAAATGGGATGTTAGCGGGGTGGGTAGGGACATGACAGACAGTCACCTGTTACTACTAGCAGGTATCCCAGATGTTTTTTCATAGATCTGATGGTGATTTACAACAGCCCATCATTTTTGTCTTGCTTTTAGTATTTGCAGTCCACCCCTGGATAGGGATGGCAGTCTTCAGAGTGACCAGGCACTATTGGGTTAAATCTTTCACTTTTAGCAGGACCTCCTATGCTGCACACAATTACTTTTTTATATTGCACTTTTGGCCTCCTTTCAGAATTGTGATTAAGACCCAAGGGGCACTTGGTTAGATTTGCCTTTGCCACAAACTCCACCCAAAGCCAATATTGGTGCTTGCCACATCCAATTCATAGGCTAAGTTAATGTCCACAATTTACTTTCCTTTTATTTTTATTTAAAGCAGCTTGCAAGAGGTTTCCCTACTTCTGTGAATGACTTTTCTCAATTAATACCTACAATGGTTTTAATATTTGAACTAAATGAGAGATGAAAGATTTTCAGTATTTTAACAATATTACAAATTCTATTAACATGAGAAAACATTGTACTTTATTAATTGCAGCAGAAAGTATAGTTTTATCTTACCCAACCAAACAACATTTAAAAATTTGGTAGAGCAGCAGGGACTTTGCAACTTGTCCCAATTGTTTGCCTAGTTTAGGCTCTTAAGATATTTTTGTCTCTGATATTTCTTTTAATTCTGAAAAAAAAAAAAGGATTACAGTTTAACATAATGTCATCAGTAGGGTTTCAGCCACAGATTTTTTTTCTGTGCAGCCAGATTATTATCACCATGCCAGAAGAGATGGTTGGGCTATGCACAAAGCCCTGAAAAGCGCTGTAAATGTCCACTGTTGGGCTTTCCACAGATAGGGGAATGCAGGCTGGCTTGACCTGTCTAACAAGACAGTAAAGAAAGTTTTAGCAAGTTCTAAAACAAAGTGATAGCAACACAGCTGGACATTAACTTCTTGCAACAAGCTGGGATTGCTGCATACTACAGTGTTGTTATTTTAATCTATGATAAGAGGTTGTTTCTGTGACATATACTCTTTTATAACAATTAAAACCATAATTAACTGCATTGTACTTCTCTTTAATATTATGCTGAAATATTGGTAACTTTATACACTCTTAAGCCTTCATAGGAATCTTTTACTCATACAACTTTAATTAACAGAGGGTCAAAGAAAAAAAAACCTGTTAATTTTATAACACTTTTAAACACCTTCCATTCAACTTATAACATACTAAATGAACTTAACTATTACTTTAATTTTTCTTTCAAGGTAAAAGAACAAATCTCTTGTAATTAGTTTGGAATAAAAGGTTACTTTTCAGGATTTGATTTTGAGAAAGATGGTTTGAATGTTATGTTCCTTTAAAAGCGATAAGAGCTTTCCTTCTTGAAACACCAAGGAAATGATGAGGTTAAAGCACAAGAAGCTCTTTTGATAAAGCAGATTTTCCTTGTACACTGATTATTCAGGATAAAAACTTTTACCAAAACAGACTAATGACTTGAGAAACTTTGAGAAAGAACACAATTTTAACTTTGCATTTGTATACTATTAAACCTTTTAAAATTTTGTAGATAGAGCCATCAAATTTTATTTAACTTTAATCATAAAAATTTCTTTCCCACAAACCTTCTATACTTTCAATATTCACCTAGGTTTTGTCCCAGACTCTACTTTTTCCCAATAATCAATCATTTTATCTTAGGACAAAATCATCTCCTGTTTTCTTAATAATAAAAACACATTCCATATATCCCACATACTAAGTTACCAGGCAAACTTCTTACAACATATAATTGCCATCAACACTATACAAGCTTGTTAAAATAATAAACTTTTCTTCACTTTAAATACTTAGTAGCATGCAATACTGGAAAGAGTCCCTTAGAAGCAAGTTGGCAGGGAAGGCTGGCTGCTGACACATTTTCCTGTTATAAAATTACCTTTTATTTTTATTTTTATTATTAATTCAGGTTTTGATTAATAATGACTTTTTGGAATTAATCCATTTAAACACTTTAATTTAAACAATGCTTTGTTAAACTTCTTATAATTATTTATAACGATGTAGAATATAATTATATTACTTTAAGACAAATTTTATTTTCACAGAACACATTCTCTGACTTAAAATTACCACAATATCTTCTACAATTCACCACATGCATTTAATCCCATGAGTTTATGAAAATTAGCCATCCTATTTTAGGACAAAACACACCTTTTTGAAAAAACTTACTAAATTTCAGTCAGCATTTTCACAAACTTTTAACCTTCTTTAATATTCATTTAAGTTCTACATCCTTCATTTTATCCTGTGAAGAAAAATATTCATTTCAGTCTAGGCAAGAACAACTTTTTATAAAAAGACTTATAGTAATTTTATTAATCAAGACTTACAACTTTTATCATTGTAGAGATATTATTAACATTTACACTTTATTAATATAAGTTCTTATGTAATTTTTGGCCATTTGAATAGAGCTCTCTTAAAAATTTTTATTAATTTATATTACCATCCAGAGGTATCAAAATATACAATGACATTGAATGAACAGACAAACACAAAACAATCACAACACATTAACAGAAACATACAGTTTACAATTAACTAATAATTCTTACTTTCTTACTTTTTTTGGTATAGCTGTTTTCAAGTTCTCCATTATTTCACATCGTAGATTTTACTGTATTTAATATTTCTTCTGGAATCCATGTTGCCTGTAACATGCAAGCTTGTCCTTGGAAACATTTTTATTAGTTATCAGCAATCAGTTAAGATAACTTCAGGAGCATAATTGTAGTTAAGCTCTTATTTAGCAGTTTAGACAGACCGTTAACACACATTTTTGGATGACTACTCTGTAAGACTATACTGAGACTTGAAGTTCAGGAGTAAACTATTGATTTAAAACTGAAAATTCCTTTTTAACCTGAATAAAAAAGTTTGTACTAATTTTATTGTCTTGGTTAAATAGGCCCAATCAGAATTAGCATAGAAACAAAACAGAACACCAATGTTGCCATGTTTTTCTCTTTTTCCAGGGTCTTAACTCTATTAACCTCCACTAGTCCACAGATACATTGTCTTGTAGACAGCAGAGGGTTTGCAGAGTTGCTGCCAGAGTAGTTTCCTTATCTTAGTTAACACTTTAACAGAGATTTTTCTTACAAACCTGATTTCACTAACAAGGACTTTATTTCGTATTTTTGACCATTTTAAATATTTCAATAGTTTAAAAGGTATTGGCTCAGGATAAAACTCAACACCACATTGCAGATTATTTGTATCTGGTGGTATCACATGTAATGTTACTGGGAAAGCAAATAATAGCTGTTTAACATAAGGCAAAGCATCAGCAACATCTGAAAACATTTCTAATTTAGGCTTAGTAACAAGGCAATTCAGTAGGTGCAGAGGGTTGTACTGGATACAAAGAAGATATTTCATTAGGACATTTCACTGAGCTTGATGAAAGGGTTAATATCAGGATGAGGGAAAAACCCTGACGGTTCCCCATTTGCCTCAAGCTCCTGTTCTTGTTCCAATTTACTTTCTTTCATTTCAAATTTACTTATGGGCTTAGAAAATACAGTACTTTCATCTTTCTCTCCTTCCTCAGACTGTAAAGGATCTAAGGCTGCCAATATTTCATGGCATATGGCACATACTGATAATGGAATGAATTCCCTTTCTTGATATGCTCTTTGTAAAGGTTTTGTTACACATTTCCACTGTTTCAAATTTAAAACATTACGCCCCTGAGCCTGAAGCCAACCACAATACTTTTGTATTAAACCAAACAATTTTATTAACTCACAACTTTTTACAGGTGCCCCACTAGCTTTCAACAAAGTTTTTAACACTTGCGAGTATGTTTCCACACACCCCATTTGATTACCCATTACCCTGATGACTTCGTGGAAATGTTACTTACTTAATCTTGAAGACTCGAGTCACTCTGCTTTGGGTGTTCCACTTGACACTCAATGAGATCTTTTCCATGGTTGCCAAAATTGATTTGGAAGACTCACTGACTTCTTTGGGCCCCATGTTGGGTGCCAGATGTTGGAGATTTGGACCCAAAAGGTATAGGGAATGAAAGAAAGAGAGAAAGAGAGAGTGAAACAAAGAGAGAGAAAGAAAGAGAGCTGGGATCAGGGGGTCTGCGAGTAATGACTCCTCAGACAAATTTATTTTCTACATGTGTCATTATATATACTCAAACTATTGAGGTAACAAGTAGTATAACTACACATTAACAATACTTGTAAATTAAAGAACTTATCTCAGAGTACAAAGATTCAGTATTCCTTTCAAACTAAAAAGTGTGTATTTCTCCCTGCCCCGACAGCTCCATCCTGTTGACTCGAAAGGCTTAATTGCTGCATTCCTATGTTAAAAGCATAGTCATGGAAACAGCATGTCTCTCTTTGTGAGACTGCTATGCCTCAGTTTCCAACACTGGGTGAAACTGGATGAAATCCCTGTATGGCTAACAAAGTGATAGAAATTAACTTAATTAGAATTTTGAGGATGTAGGGTTTCACTGAAAGGATACTAGGCCACAAAAATAGAAAAGGCCAGGTGCCTAAAGTCTGCAGCTTCTCCAAGTTGATGGGCTTTATTTTGCAGATTTTCATCCAAAATTGGTTTCCATGTCCTAGATGGGGAAAGGTTACCCATAGACTATCTTGAAGGATTAAACCGAACTGGACCCCAGCCACCATGTTTACTGTTTCCTTCCTGGTGGGAAAACACTTAGCCCTGGACGGATGGCATGTGGGTTTGCCAGTCCTCCCCAGGATATGAGTGGGACAGGTTTTAGAATAAGGGCTAGGAGGAAGACTTGATTAAGCATGTTCATTAACTACCTAGAAAGTGAAGTTCACAGGAACTTTTAACAAGTTCAATATCCCTCTGCATATGATCTAGAAAAGATAACATCATAATCATCAAGCATATATCTAGATTAGGAGCTATATAGGTACAGTACTTAATACCAGTCAATGCACAAATGAATGCATAAGTTTCTTTTTGAGTTGCAATTAATAGATCTAAGCTCCAGATTTGCCACACCATACAAGTTGTCTCTACATGGGAGCAGGCCATAATGTCAATTATGTTTAAGTTCTACTTACAGCGTTCTGGTAATCACTGCTCCACTTAGCATGTCCTTCACACCACCAGCATGCTGGAGCACCACTGACCCTAGAGAGAAGCTAAGAAGGTTTGGCTCCAGTATTCTACTGGCCTGGTGCCTAGCATCCTTCAGCACCATGGAGCTTTTTACTTCTATACCTTCACCATGACAACATTAGTTACAAAGTGTTTTTACTTCAGCAATACAACCCAATGGAATTAAGATTATCTTCCTTTACCACACTTTAATATGCTGATTGATGTGGCCTCTGACAGTTTTCCTGTTATGAAGCTCTACTTTTTGTTATTAAAATCAATTCAATTTCTGTTTAATAATGACTTACTGGAATTAGTCACTCAAATATTTTGATTTAAACATTCCTTCTACAAACTTCTTATAACTATCCATAACCACGTAGACAATAGTTGCTTCATCTAAAGACAAATTCCATCTTCACAATACACATTCCCTTATTTAATGCTACCTTCTACAATACATTCTACAACTTGCCATATGCATTCAAGTTTTGCCCTACATACTGATTTTAAGAAAACCAGCTATCTTATCTTAGGAAAAAGCACATTTTATTAAACAAACATTACAGTTTAGTGAGCTCTCCCACAAATCTTTTATGCCTTTCTATATCTACTTAAGTCTCATATTCCTCATTCTATTCTGTGAAAAAAGAATAAACTATTATTCTCAATTTAGGCATTTCAAAGATTTCCATACTTTATTATTAATATAAGTTCTTTTTTTTTATTTTTAGCCATTTGAATAGAGTTAAGAATTTTCATTGTCAATGCAATATTACCACCCAGAGGTATTAAAACATACACCGAACCAACAGAAAAACACAAGAAGAATGATAAAAGTAGGGTTGTCATAGAGCCAATCCTCATCTGCCCCATATTTTGGTCAGAATATATTGGGCAGTCACTCCCTTTCCCTTGGTCTGATCATTATTAATCCAATGTTCCAACATCCTCCCTAATGGATATCTGGAGGAATGTCCCTGGGGGATCTTACAGATAATCCCTCCCTGGTTGACCTACTGCCTCTATTCCCCATTCTGAGTCTTGTATGGGCTTCTTTCAACCCCAGACTCATCAGAATTTCTCCACCACCAAGGCAATACTTAAAGTCCCTTTAAAAAAAAAATAACTGTTTTCTTTGAAGAAACATAGATCAAAAAAAGTGTTAAATTAAAAAATATGAGATTCCCATATACCCGATGCCCCACCCCCACCCCCACTTGTCCCACATCAACAACCTCTTTCATCATTGTGGCACATTCATTGCATTTGGTGAATATATTTTGGAGCACTGTTGCACCGCATGGGTTATAGTTTAGATTGTAGTTTACACTCTCCCCAAGTCCATTCAGTGGGTTATGGCAGGATATATCATGTCCACCACCTGTCCCTGCAATATCATTTATGACAAATCCAAGTCTTGAAAATACCCACATATCATGTCTCTTCTTCCCTCTCCCTGTCCTCAGCAACTCCCATGGCCAATTTCTCCATATCAGTGCTACAGTCTCTTCCATTACTAGTCCCTTTTCTTACCTTAGCCTGAGCACAGGGTTACCTGGTGAGTGAGAAGCAGGTTTTCCTTCCCCTTTTCTCATGCACAAAAGGCAGATCTAAGCATCTGGTCTCGGGCCCTTCCAGCTGTCAGAGGTGGGCCCCAATGGTGGAGTCCGAGACCACTCAATCAGCAGGGCATGCCTTCTCCTTGTCTTCCCTGGGGGCCTCTGAAGCTTCAGGTCCAAGAGGAGCCCCCAAATTTGTTAGGAAGAAAGTTGTACCTATAAGAAAACAAAAGCTTCCCCAATTGTGGAGGAGAAAAGAATTTTATTAATGATCTTGCAAGAATGAGTGCATGACCTGGATAACATTATCAGCACACCAAACAACAAGAAACACTGATACTTATAACCTAAACCTAATATGCAGGTCCCTCCCCTGTTCCCAATCAATTGGGCACTTCAGGGGTTACAGCCAATCCAAGAGGTCTAACTAAGTTCCTCAGTTCCTGCTCTCAGTTGCTGCTCCCACACTCTCTACACTCCAGTGGGCTGGGCTCTGAGCTACTTTCATTCCTGACATGCTTTTCAATTAGGTGCCATGTTCACTAATGGCCCTGCTCTCACTTGTCACTGTTGCCCCCACTCATTTTGGCACCATTTTTCAAATTCCTGGCAAACCAAAGCTGCTAGAAACCCCTTCCCTCCTGTGAAAAATAAACTTAACACTTTCCTACATAGTTAAAGAGGTCCACTCACACCATTTTTATTTAAACTTACTCTGGACATCCTAAGCAGTGCAAGAAGGCACAAAATTAAATGCAAGACCTATAGTTAGTAAAGGAAGAAGTAAAACTGCCATTATTTGCAATGAGCATGATCGTCTATGTTAGAAAACCACAAAAAATCTTCAAAAAATTACCAGAATTAGGAAGTGAATTTAGCAAGGTCACAGGATGCAAGATACAAGTCAGCACATAAACATCAATTCTATTACTATATACTAGTGATGGCAACTAGAAAATGAAATTTTTTAAATCCTCCACATGTAATTATTTATCAATTGTTACACTATTATAAAATACTTATCTAACACTTTGTGGTTTCTTGGGTTGGACCCTGGAACAGAAAAAGGAAAGGACACAGGTGGGAAAAAGTAGTGGAATCCAAATAAAATCTATGTAGATCCAGCAATTATAATATATTAACCATTATTTCTTAGTTGTAACAAATTACCATGCTCATATAAGTACTACCTGTAGAGGAAACTGGGAGAAGGACATCTGCAACCGCCTGTACTAGTTCTTCAAGTTTTCATAAACTAAAAAATATTCTAATATTTAAAAAGTGGAAAAGAATATTTGGAAATAAATTTAATGAAAAGGATGAAAATCCTTTACCCTGACAACTGTACCACACTGCAAAGGGAAATATAAGCAGACCTAAAAATATGGAGGAATAGACCTTGCTCATGGATTGGAAAATCAATGTGGTTAATACTATACTATAAAGGATTTTTTAGATAGGGGTTCTTAACAAGGGGTCCATGAGCTTGAATTTAAATTTTTAAAAAAGACAACATTATTCCTGTTGGACATGTTGGTGCAGGTGTGGTATATTAATTAAATAAAACACAGTATAGTGTGGACTTAGTAAGGGGCCCGTGGTTTTCCCCTTACTGGATAAAGGGTCTGTGAGAAAAAAAAAAGTTAAGAACCCCTGTTTTAGATAAACAATGACAGAATTCATTGTTTTACATGGAATTTTCAAGGAAGTCTTTCAGATGGACAGGAAGTATATTCATGTGTGTGTACATCTATCTATCTATTTATCTGCATACAATTTCTGTTTGTAACTGTCCTTTCTGGAATTCTGAGTTACCACTTACTGTTACTTGCCATGCAAGGGTGGTTCAAAATAAGAATTAATTCATGAATGTATTTTGTCACATTAATAGAACAATCATCACAAATAATGCAGAAAAGACACTTGAAAAAAATCCAGCATCCCTTCTTAATAAAATCACCGGGAAGTATGAATAGAAGGAAACTTTTTCAACATGATAAAGGGCATAATATGAAAAACGCACAGCTAATATCATATTCAATGTCAAAATATAGAAAACTTTCCCCTAAGATTAGGTAATAAATAGGGATACACACTGTGGCAGTTTGGTATCATTTTATGGATCCCAAAAAGAGAAATACTGTGTTTTAAACTAACCCATTCCTGTGGGTGTGAGACCCATTTGACTGGATTACATCAGGGGGGTTTGATTCCTGTTGAGTCTCTGCCCTCTTGCTGGGTCTGACCTAAAGGGAGATGTGGAGGATAAAGGGGGCAGGCATTTGATTCTGCACCATGAGAGCGAGGATTCCTTAAGCATGAAGCCCCCAAGAGGCTGGTCCAGAGGGCAGCTCAGGAGGAGAGGAGCTGCTGGATGCCTGAGAGCACAGCTGAACTTGGGAAGAGAGCAGAGCAGCAGAGACTGGTGTGGGAGGCCCAGAAATAGACAAGCCCTGTGCCTGGTTGCTTATAGCTGAGCTCCAGGAGAGGGGAGATTCTGGAGGGGAAGGTAGGGAGCTCTAGAGATGGCCGCCATCTTGCTTCTCCAACTGGCAACATGCCAGGACCAACAGTAGCTGACTTTGGAGAGAAAGCACCTTTATGGTGCCTTCAGTTGGACTTTTCATGGCACTGCAATTGTAACTTTTTACCCCAAATAAATACATTTATATATGCCACCACGTTTCTGGTACTTTGCTTTTGCAGCCCATTGGGAAATTAAAACAATCACTGCCACCACTCTTACTCAATATTGTGCTGGAAATTCTCCTGGAGCCAGTAGGCAAAAAGCAATGAAAGGCCTCCAAATTGTAAGGGAAGATGCAAAACATTCCCTATTTGCAGATGACAAGATTGTATATAGAGAAAATACCGGAAAATCTACAACAGAGCCATTAGATCTAATAAAGGAATTCATCAAAGTGTCAGGGCAAAAGATCAATACACAAAATAGCTGTAGTCTCTATAAACTAGTACTGAGCAATTTAAAGAGAAAATCAAGAAGAAAATCCCATTTACAATAGCAAGTAAAAGAATCAAATATCTGTAAATGAATTTAACCAAATATGTAGTGAAATTGTATATCCAAAAGATATTTACAAAACATTACTGAAAGAAACCAAAGAAGACATGCATAAATGGAAGGATATTCCCTGCTAACAGACTGGAAGACCAAATGCTGTTAAGACAGCAATTCTATCCAAAACAATTCACATTTTCAACACAATCCCAATAAAAATTCCAACAAGCTTCTTTGCAGAAATGGAAAAGCCAATCACCAGATTTATATGGAAGGATAAGAGGACCCAATTAGTCAAAACATCTGCAAAAAGAGCAAAGTTGGAGGACTCACATTTCCTGATTTCAAAACTATTACAAAGCTACAGTTATCAAATCAGTGTGGTCCTGGTACAAATACAGACACAAAGATAAATGAAATTGAGTTGAGAGTTCAGAAATAGACAGTCCTATCTATGTGCAATTAATTTTTGACAAGGCTGCCAAGTCCACTCAACTGGGATAGAATAGTCTCTTCATCAAATTGTTCTGGGAAAACTGAATATTTGTATGTCAAAGAACAAAGGTCAACCCATACCTCACACTATATATAATTATTAACCTAAAACCTATTAAAGACATAAATATAAGAAAAAAAATTATAAAACTCCTGGAAAAAAACAAGGAAGCATCTTCAGGGCTCTGTGTTAGGCAGTGGTTTCTTAAACTTTACAGTCAGAGCACGAGCAACAAAAGAAAAAACAGACACATATAAAGCTGTTGTGCATCAAAGGGCTTTAGTTAGCTTTGGTCAAAAAATAACCTATTGAATGGAAGGAAATATATAGAAATCGCACATTGCATAGGGCTAATGTCATGAAAAAATAAAGAAATCCTAAACTCAACAACAAAAACACAAACAAGCTGCCCCAGGGGCCAGAGTCGCAGGCTGGGGGCTGCAGCGGGAGGGACTTTCAAGAGGAGGAGGAGGGAAAGGGGCTGTGGCTGGAGGGCTGTGGCCCAGGAGGAGGGTGGCAGTGCCAATGCCCACATCCTCTGCTCTCCTGCCTACCCCTGCCCAGGTTGTGAAGGCAAAGGAAGGACCAAGCCTGGCAGAGATCACTGATGCCCCCGTGAGCAGGGAGATCTGAGAAGAGCTATAGTGGGTGGTGGGAAGCAGTGTCCTGATTCCCTGATGGCTCCTGAACATGTCCACCTGACCAAAGGACCAAGCTGGGCAGCTAGGGCTCGGCTGAGCCAGCCCGGAACCTGGGGAGGATCTGATTTGACCATGCTCCTCTACAGCAGTTCTTCCTGGTGATGGAGTACCACCTGAAACATGGCTTGGAAGCCAAGAGAACTTTTCTTGGACAAAGCAAACCCTCCTGGGGCCTCTAGAACTGTAGGAAAGCTTGTTAACAGCAGGTGTGAAAGGTCTCTCAGGACTGAAGACACCAGGAGTCAGAGGAAGAGCCTAGCTTCATTTGGACCAGAGCAAAAGAAACTCTGAGTGTATGAAAGATGTGACCAAAGAAAAAGAATTTCTCATGAATCCTATGAGGCCAGTGACCTCACGGTGGAAGAAGAAGGAGCTATAATTGCTGGTCCATGTTAATGACATCGAGGTTGATTTCTGTGTAAAAGGAGAAGGTTTGGACTCCCAGATGGAGTTATAGTTGTTACAAATATCTAGAGGATGGGAGCAGCGGTGAAGGCATGAAGGAAATGGTCAGATTCCTGCAACTTGACCAGAACAACGATATAGAGGAACTCCATGGACATCTGAATGCTACATAAAAAACTTTCAGGCAAAAGTGGATGCTTTTGAAAAATCCAACATTAAACTGACAGGGGAGCTTGCAGCTGCAAACAACAAGGTTATTACCTTGCAAAAAGAAATGGCACAATGCAAAAGGAAGCTCCTTCATAGCAGAATCCATTCAGAAGAGTCCTAAGCAAGACAAAACTTCATTAGGGCAAGCACTGAGTAAAGCAAGAAAGCATTGAAAGTAGGATACACAATTATGACTGGATGTTGAAAAGGAGCTGGAGAGACAGATCCACATGAGACAAGAGACAGGCTTGACTGTGAAGATGCTGGAAAAGGATATCTGAGAAGCAGGTGCCTTCGTGTCTCCAAGGCAGCACCTGGATACTCTCAGGGCTCTGAACATGAACTTACTTTTAATCTGTAGAGTTCAGAATTAGGAGTTAAGTAGAAACATGAACTAAAGTGTCACTTGGAAGAGATGACTCTTCAGGTGGCAGCTACCATTAAACGACTCCAACCAAGATGGTCCCAGGCTGGTTGAAGCCACCCATCTGCTGTGCTGGACAACTAGCTCCCAAGCAGGACTTCAGAGACAAGATCAAGAGTCTGCAGCTGGACATGGAGGATCTCACCAGGCAGTGGAACCAGCTTGAAGAAAGAGAAAGAAGTTTCCAAAACAACAGGAGCCTCCAGGAAAGGGCTCATGGAGCCAGAAGCCAAATAATCGAGAGGCAAAAAATCAAGAAGAACATGTTAAATTGAAAATGCCCTTTGAAGAATCCACAGGCTGGTTTCACCAGTGGATGAGCAGGATCAGCCATGGGTGTCTGAAAACTGCAGTTGTGTCAGCTCAGCCAAGAAGAAGGCAGCATCACCATCTGTAGGGATGTCTCAGCAAACTCCTGCCTTTTCCTTCAAGCGTCAGATCTGAGTGAGTCTGCAGTCCCTCCCCAAGCTTCTGATGAAGCAATATTCCACCAGCCCATCATGAGGCAGGAAGACAAGAGCTGGACCAAGACTCAGGTAGGGCCCATCTCCATGTGTGCTAGATGTCAGGATACCCTAAGAGCACAGTGCTCAAAATCAACTAGAAGCTGTAGGGAGGAATTATTTAAATAGATCAGGCCCAGGGAGAAAAGGCAGTGGGTAGTGGTGCTGGAAGTTTTGTTCATTTTTTGTAATGACTATGAATAAAACTCACTCAGTTGAGCCTTTCTCCTCTAAGCCTAATTCCCTACCTTGAAGCATTTCTTGCATAGCATATCTTTGTAAAATGCTATTACTCATTTTCATGCATAGTGCAAAAATAAAGAGGTGGATGTAATAGGAGATAGTGGCCCAAGCAGATCAGAATAAAAAGGAAAACAATCATCTCCCTCCATTACATGTTAAGATTTGCAGAGGAAAGACAAATGTTAACTGAGATAAAAATGAGCTCTTTGTGTTATTTCTACCAAACTGTCAACCCCAACTCAGGAAAAAGAAAGAGACATTAAAGAGTAATATAAATTTTTAGTGTAATTAAAACAATATTGTATTATGTCAGGACAGAAGGTTTCTGGTAGTGGCCTATGAATGACTTCATTATCAGAGTGAGAAGAAGGAACATTTGCAGGTTTTCCTCTTAATGATTTCAAGAGTAAATATCTGTCCTCCTCAGAACCTCTTACCACAAAACAAGTCAACTTTCTCCCCCAGTCCTGTCCTCCTCCCAAGTGATAATGGAAATATAAGGACTTTTAAAGTTAGGGGTTGAGTTTTTCAAATAGGAAGTGTTGAGGAAAGCAAAGCTAGGTGAGGTGTAGAGTAAAACAAATTTAATATATCCATGGCTGAAGCTAGCTCTTAAATTATTTCTTGTTATATAGGAAATGCTTTATGCTCTGAGCCAAGCTGTGGAGCTGTTGGTGCACAGGATTCTCAGAAAGGGCAAAACTCAGACATCTCTTATTAGCAACCCTTTTGGGGGAAGGAAGAAAGTGCATCAGCAAGGGAAGGAAAGAGATGGAATGCAGTATTTTGATTGTTACATGTGTCCAGATTTTTATTCCAATAAGAACTAAGAAGATACAGTTCTGTGACTGGTTTATAATTGGAAACATCCTGGAACTGTGGTGTTGGATAAATTCTGTTCACTGGAAAGATTTACAGCCTGGGTTAGGGTTGTTATTCTAGAGATCTGACCTGTTTTTTGGTGGGGCTGAGGTTTAAGAGTACAAGGGAAAAATGAAATCCAGTAATTCTAAAAACAAACAAAACAAGACAAACAAGCCAGTTAAACTGGGCAAAATATTTGAATAGACATTTCTTCACGGAAGATATACCAGTGCCTAATAAGCACATGAAAAGACGTTCAACATCATGAGCCATTAGAGAAATGCAATAAAACTACATTAAGGGAGACTTCCAGGAAGGTGGCAGACTAGAAAGACATGAGACTCTCCTCTCTGAAAAAAAGTAGCTAGAGGACAGGCAGAAACAGCCTGGAAAAAACCTCCGAGAGTTTAGGACAGCAAGGGAAGGCTGGACACCACACAGAAGAGAGAGGGGAAAGGAAAAGACCTTCTACAGCAAATTTGTGAGTTAAAGCTCCAGCTGCACTGCCTCCCCCACCCTACAAACAATGTTGAGCTCTCAGGCATCAGGGTTAGCAGCTCCAGACCAAGGGGGCCGCAGGGACCCGCCTCCCAGAAAGGGGAGAGAGAGGGGCACAGCCTAAGGCTGACGCAGCTCCTGACCCACAGATCAGGCCGGCTGGTCCAGGAGCCCTTCCAGGTGCACCACTGCTGCACCACTGCTGGCCTTGGAGCCACAAGGGGCTGGAGCTCCCACCCTTTCACTCTTCCTCTCTACTGACTGGGACTGATCATTGTGGATGCAGAGGGGAGTGGAAAATTGCTTACCCAGGAAAAGAGAGGGGGCTACCAGTGAAGGCTGGGGAACAGCCTCTGAGAAAGCTTGAATCCCGAGGCTCTTGGCCTCCAGGCAGGATCCTCCATCACATTGGTCTGGTCCAAGTTGCAGCAAACACCCTCCACCAGGCATTGATTTGAGAGAGCTGTCAGAGAGCACCACCTGCTGGAGGATCAAGGAAGTGCATGTGAGTGATGTGGGCTACGGGTGGGAGGCTCTTTGTCTCTTCAGAGATAATCTAAGCTGTCTGTGACTTGTGGTTGTGAGAGGGTAAGAGGCTGCAGTCCTGCCCTTGGTGACCATGGCAATGACTCCAGTCCCAGAAAACAGTTTAACAATTCAAGGTCTATAAACTTTAAATATTCAGGGGAAATGCAAACCAAATGTGCTAAAAGCTTATCTTGAATGTATGAAGTCCATGCTAAAAGCTGACCTAAGATGTGGAAGATATATATGCTAATTCAAGCCTATTGAGAACTGAAACAAAAGGACCATTTAACCTTTCCTCTCTGTATAAAACAACCTGAAAGTCATGTTTGGGGCTCGGGTTTGCAAAAGGAAGCTCCTGAGTCCAGCTGGCCGTCAATAAACCATTTTTCCTTCTCAAAATCATTCCTGAGTCCTGGCCTCTCTATCCACAAATAATTGAACTTCTCTCGAATTCTACAACATGAGGAAATTAAAAATTCTACAACATGAGGAAATTAAAAGTAAATAAGTGAGGGAAGCTGCTGTGGCTCAATCGACTGGGCTCCTCTCTACCATATGTGAGGCCATCGGTTCACATCCCAGGGCCTCCTTGTGAAGGGGAGCTGGTCCACACCCCACACCCGTGGAGAGCTGATAACCCGTGCCCATGGAGAGCTGACGGCCTGTGCCCATGGAGAGCTGACGGCCTGTGCCCATGGAGAGCTGATGGCCTGTGCCCATGGAGAGCTGACGGCCTGTGCCCATGGAGAGCTGACGGCCTGTGCCCATGGAGAGCTGACGGCCTGTGCCCATGGAGAGCTGACGGCCTGTGCCCATGGAGAGCTGACGGCCTGTGCCCATGGAGAGCTGACGGCCTGTGCCCATGGAGAGCTGACGGCCTGTGCCCATGGAGAGCTGACGGCCTGTGCCCATGGAGAGCTGACGGCCTGTGCCCATGGAGAGCTGATGGCCTGTGCCAATGGAGAGCTGATGGCCTGTGCC
Source organism: Dasypus novemcinctus (assembly GCF_030445035.2). Lineage (NCBI taxonomy): Eukaryota > Metazoa > Chordata > Mammalia > Cingulata > Dasypodidae > Dasypus > Dasypus novemcinctus. Next base: position 66,524,183 of record NC_080694.1, read on the forward strand.
CATGGAGAGCTGATGGCCTGTGCCCATGGAGAGCTGATGGCCTGTGCCCATGGAGAGCTGATGGCCTGTGCCCATGGAGAGCTGATAACCCGTGCCCATGGAGAGCTGACGGCCTGTGCCCATGGAGAGCTGATGGCCTGTGCCCATGGAGAGCTGATGGCCTGTGCCCATGGAGAGCTGATGGCTTGTGCCCATGGAGAGCTGATGGCCTGTGCCCATGGAGAGCTGATAACCCGTGCCCATGGAGAGCTGACGGCCTGTGCCCATGGAGAGCTGATGGCCTGTGCCCATGGAGAGCTGATGGCCTGTGCCCATGGAGAGCTGATAACCCGTGCCCATGGAGAGCTGATAACCCGTGCCCATGGAGAGCTGACGGCCTGTGCCCATGGAGAGCTGACGGCCTGTGCCCATGGAGAGCTGATGGCCTGTGCCCATGGAGAGCTGATGGCCTGTGCCCATGGAGAGCTGATGGCCTGTGCCCATGGAGAGCTGATAACCCGTGCCCATGGAGAGCTGACGGCCTGTGCCCATGGAGAGCTGACGGCCTGTGCCCATGGAGAGCTGACGGCCTGTGCCCATGGAGAGCTGACGGCCTGTGCCCATGGAGAGCTGACGGCCTGTGCCCATGGAGAGCTGACGGCCTGTGCCCATGGAGAGCTGACGGCCTGTGCCCATGGAGAGCTGACGGCCTGTGCCCATGGAGAGCTGACGGCCTGTGCCCATGGAGAGCTGACGGCCTGTGCCCATGGAGAGCTGATGGCCTGTGCCCATGGAGAGCTGATGGCCTGTGCCCATGGAGAGCTGACGGCCTGTGCCCATGGAGAGCTGATGGCCTGTGCCCATGGAGAGCTGACGGCCTGTGCCCATGGAGAGCTGATGGCCTGTGCCCATGGAGAGCTGACGGCCTGTGCCCATGGAGAGCTGACGGCCTGTGCCCATGGAGAGCTGATGGCCTGTGCCCATGGAGAGCTGACGGCCTGTGCCCATGGAGAGCTGACGGCCTGTGCCCATGGAGAGCTGACGGCCTGTGCCCATGGAGAGCTGATGGCCTGTGCCAATGGAGAGCTGATGGCCTGTGCCAATGGAGAGCTGGCACAGCAAGATGACCCAACAAAGGGAGACAAGCAGACACAGAAGAATGCACAGTGAATGGACAGAGGGCAGTCAGCAAGCAAGCCGTGGGGGGTGGGGTTTAAAAAAAGTAAATAAGTGATAGAGACTTTTTCCAGTCCTTACAACCTCCCTCCTCAAGACCCTAGGAAGTGGGTCTGCAACCCATTACTGGGTCCAGGGTCCAGATCTGAGTAACTCACAGGGACAATTCTAATGATCCAGGATAGGCTGAGCCAAAAATCAAAGAATGGCATTAACACACAGCCTCCCACCACTGATTCCTACAAAGGAGAGAACTTGAGCATCAGTATAAACACACCATCCTAATCAGAGGCCTAGACATCAGCAAAAAATGACAAGCCATACTAAGAAAATGGAAGACATGGACCAAGCAAAGGAATATCTCAAAACCAGAGTGAGACACAGGATTTGAGACAATTAATCAATGAGACTCATATGATTTCCCTCCACCGTGGGCAGCGAGAGACCAGTACTTCCTCCTCTGTGAGTGTCTGTGGGTGGATGGGAGGACACGGTGACCCGGCAGGGGTGGGGGCGCAGAGGGCCTGACAACGCCCTGGGATGCGGGTCCCCGTTCTCACCCTCCTATGCTCTTTCTTGTCTCCACTGGTGGCTGGTGTGTGACTCCTTTCAGAACGCGGGCAGGGGACGGCGGCCCCCAGAGATGCACGTGGAGGCCTCCCCTGTGCCCGAGTGTGAGTGTGATTGCATGAGTGTGTGAGTGTTCAAGTGTGTGTGTGCAAGCATGTGCGTGTGAGTGCATGAGTGCATGAGTTCGTGAGTGCGTGGGGCGACCCTGTGTGCGGTGTGCCCTGCCTGCGCGGGCCCAGCATGTGACCGCGTGGCCCGCTCCTCAGCCCACCCGGCCCTTGCCCCGCAGCCGAGCGTGCAGGGCTACCCCGAGGCCCCGGCTGGAATCGGGCCCCTCCCCGGCGCCCGCAGGGCCACGGCCCCTCCGTGAGCAGCATGGCCGAGGAGGTCCCCTGCCCCATCTGCCAGGGCGCTCAGGGAGCCCGTCACCATCGCCTGCGGCCACGACTCCTGCCGCGGCTGCCGTGCCTGCTACTGCGAGCCCGCGGACGGCCCCGACGCGCCCCGCAGCCGCCCGCTCTGCAGGGACCCCCTCGGCCCCGGGCGCCTCTGGCCCACCTGGCAGCTCCCGGCGTGGTGGCGCCTCGAGCGCCTGCGGCTGCTGCCCGCGCCGGGCCCGAGGAGCAGGCCGTGCGCCCGGAGCACGCGAGAAGCTCCACTTCTGCGAGGACTACGCGGTGGGGTCCTACTTGGTAGGACAGGGAGCCACGCCCCCGAGGCCGTCCCCTCCCCCCACCCCCGGGTGGGGCTGTGTGTCTGCTTTGGGTTTTCCTGGGTGTTCTGTGTTGCTTCCTTCTGCGCGACACACAGTAGGACCTGAATACGTGCTCGTGGAATGAGCGGATGAAGGAAATGTGAGTGTGGTGTCTGCGCACGTTGTCAGGGGGGTGGACTGCGGGGTCTGGGTCAGGGTTTGCGTGTCTGTGGAGGGCAAGGGCAGCCGTGTGAGCGCTAGTGCTTGGGAGAGAAGAGCGCTGACAGCTACGGAGTGCTGTGGGTTCACATCCAGTGGTGTGTGCTGCTTGTGATGTGGGCTATGGGTGGAAGTCTCTTTGTCTCTTCAGAGATAACTAAGTTGTTTGACTTGTGGGTGTGGAACGGTAAGAGGCTGCAGTCCTGCTCTTAGGGACCAGCAGCGGCTCCAGTCCCAGGAAATGTTTAACAATGCAAGAGCTATAAACTTCAAGTATTTAGGGGAAATGCAAAAACCAAATAAGCTAAAGGCTTATCTGAATGTCTGGAGTCCATGCTAAAAGCTTACCTAAGATGTGGAAGAGATATATGCTAATTGAAGCCTATTGAAAACTGAAACAAAGAGACCATTTGGCCTTTCCTCTCTGTATAAAAGGCGTTAGAAAATCTTGTTCGGGGCTCGGGATTCAAACTGAAAGCTCCCGAGTCGGGCCGGCCGTCAATAAACCATTTTTCCTTCTCAAAATCATTCCTGAGTCCTGGCCTCTCTATACTCAAATAATTGAACTTCTCTTAAATTCCACAACACTTGTAGTTGTGCCGTGTGGTTTTTACTCTTGTTTTTCCTCTTTTTATTTATTTTTAAAGAACCTTTAGATCACATAAATGTTACATGAAAAACAAAGGAGATTCCCGTATATGCCCCCTCCTGTGTTGTGCTTTTGGACGAACTGTTGTCCAGGAATGTGTGCATGTGTTAATAGTTAAGTAGCACTTTGTGAGTTCCATGTGTATTTCTGAAATTACATACATATGGCGCTAATGGGTGTGTACCTGTTTATGTCCCTAACTCTGTTTCTAGAGTTAATAGTTGATAAAACATTTCATTGATTGCTTTGGCATTACCTAAGTTCTTCTCTACTCAAGAATCACAAGAAGATAATTGATTTAATCATAAGGGAGGGTTGTTACCTGGACTCGCTCCCTTTGATACATGAGCGTAAACTTGGAATAATTTTGAAGAAGGCAGATGATAGGTTCAGAAGCTCAGGACAGATCCCCGAAGTCACTTACCAAAGACAGAAATTTAAGATGCTTACTGAAGAAAGGAAAGCTCGAGTGGAAACTGAGTCCTGGCCTCTGATGGTCCCTTATCAGGGTGAGGCTTGATGGACATTCTTGGGGGACAGATCAGGAAGAACAGGACCAAAGAGCACACGCCGTCCAGGAGGAGTGAGGTCCAGGCAGGGTCAGCTATGGCCGTGGTTCCTTCCTGGTCACACAGAGGGTGGGGGAGATGATACCTGCAACAAATATCTTAAATATTTCACATTCCTTCTCCCCAGGAACAAATTCAGAAGTGTTTTGAGAGTCTGAGGAAGGAGAGAGGCGAGTCAAGGAATCCGGGCAAGAGAGAGTCTGAGACTCCACGTCCTCCTGGTGGGTCAGCTTCCCTGCCCCTCCCTCGGGGCCCAGGGCCTCCCTGAAACCTGACACAAGAGCACACTGGGCCTTGAGGCCATTCTGGGCTTGAGTCCTGACTCCAGCGCTAACGAACCAGATGACTTTAAGCAACTTGTTGACTTCAATTTTCCTATCTGTAAAATAGAGATTAAAAAGAGTCATGGCCTTCCAGCTCCTGTAGAGATTGAGTGAGGCTTTCCCTTGGAGGAGCTGAGTGCTGTGTCCATGGCATCCACTTATAAAAGGCAGGTAGCCTGTCCCTGGCACCTCACCTCCCCTCCTCAAGCCCCACCCCTTTGGGAAGTTCCAGCAGGTGGAGCTGAGGCAGCAGGTGGAAGCGTGTTCCAGAAGCTGGGGGTAGGTAGGAAGGAAAGCATGCTGCACTGCCCAGTATTGTTTTACCACCGAACCTTGGGGTGTGGGTCTGAGCAGGAGCAAGATGGGGTGAAGAAAAGAAGAAGGAAAAGAAGGGGAGGAAGCAGAGGGATGACTTCTGGTTCCACCCCTGCCCTCAGACTCAGGTGGCTGTCAAGAAACAGAAGTTGATTTCTGAGTTTGCTCATCTGAGCTGGTTCATGGAGGAGCAGCAGAGCATGCTCCTAGCCCAGCTGGAGGGGCTGGACCAGGGCATCCTGCAGCATCGGTAAGAAGTCTACCTCCTAGGAGATCTGCTGGTTCAGCCCCTGATTGCAGAGCTGGAGGAGAAGAAGGAGAAGCCGGCAGCGGAGCTCCTGACATTCAGGCTGGAAGTCTGTCCCTCCCTGTGCCCTCCTGCTCTAGGAGCTCCTGCACTTTTTCCTTTCCTAAGCCATCTTTCCTTTACTTAAACTCCTCTGTGCCCCAAGTGGAAGAGGGACCACAGGGCCGGCAGGGGTGAATTCCAGTGCATGCTTCCCCAAGAGCCCTCTGCTGTTTTCCTCTCTGGCCTCTATCTTTCCATCCCACCATCCCTAAAATAGGGACAATAATTTTCTTAATAACCACCCAGAGATTTTGTGAGGCTCCAACGATATAATGGAAGTGAGTGTAGCACTTTGGAAACTGTCAAGTACTGTGCAAACAATTGGCAGGTGGTATTTCCAATGCAAACTCTTCCATAACCCCAGTGTCCCCTCCACCAGGTGGGAAGTTCATCGTGGTGTATTTTGCTTCCTCGCTCTGTGGGAGAGATTTTGGGATCCAACAAGGCACCAGGAAGGCAGTGTGGTTTCAGGCAGCACTCTGCACTGAGGAAACAAGACCTGGGGGTGAGCCTTTACTTCTCACAAGCAGGTGCAGGTCACACCCCCCAGGTTTGTAAAAGAATGGGGTGGACCCCGTGGCCCCTGAAGTGCAGTAACCCCTGACACCTGATGCCTCCAGGGATTGGGTTACCTCCCCTCACCCACAGCCAGGACACTGGTCTAGCAGTGTGTCAGTGGTCAGTCTGGGCAGGACTGAGCTGAGTCCTCTCCCTGGTGCAGACAAGAGGCTGGTCTGTCGGGGTTCTCATCTGGAGGTGCAGCTGGAGCATCTCATCTGAGCTCACATTCCCTTATGGCTGCAAGACTGAGGGCCACAATTCCTGTCAGCTGAGGACTACCCTCAGCTCCTTGCTGCCCCCAGGACTTGCCACATAGTCACTTCCTTCATTAAACCACTGCTAAGTCACAGAGAGTGTCTGCTAGCAAGAAGGAGGCTAAACATTAAATAAATGTGTGCTCATGGATAAATAAAAAAAAAGGAGGCTAACATAATGCAACACAATCACCAGAGCGACAGCTGTCACCTTTGTCATTTAACATAACCTAATCAAAGGAATGACATGTCATCACTTTAACATATTTTCTTGGCTTCTCGTGGGAAGTCACAGGTCCTTCCCACACTTGAAAAGAGAAGGTGATGTAGGGGATGGGCACCTGGAGGTGACAACCTGGGGCACCTGGAGTCCGTCCACCCCACAGTGATAAATAACTGCCAGCTAAGAGGCACAGACAGTGGGTGCTGGGGTACTCAGAAGGAATTTCCAATATGTGCTGGGAGGGTGTCACTGCTGGTGGGCTCCTGCTGTATTCCTGGGCGTTCTCATTTTCATAGGAGATTGTGAGAGGTGTGTGCTCCTAGCAGTTTACAGATGAACAGGCATCTCACAAATGTGCTGGAGATCAGGGACCCTGACCTCAGCAGTGGAAATCACATGTGAGCCTGGTTCCAGAAGGAGGCTGTGGCCATTGTCCAGTGTCAGAGGGGCAGGCATCAGGCAGAAGCTGTGAGGACAAGGGAGGTGGACATGTCCATGAGATGGCAGGTGGACATGCACCAGGTAGACCGAAGGGGCCTGGACAATTTAAAGGAAGGAGAGGAGGCCAAGGTGAGCCTGAGATGAGGGTGGACTGGTCAGAGTGGCTGAGGATGGTGGAACAAGTGACACATGGATTTCTTCTACAAGTCAGGATCAGTGCTGAAAAGTGGATTCTCTTGACCATGCTAAAGCACAGGTGCATGTGTCTGCACACGTGGAGAGAGAGAAGGGATTCTACCGTTGAGAAAATCACTGGCCTCCTAGGAGAGGAAGAGTGAAAATCCCATTCCATTTTCAGGCTCCTGGCACCTCCACATTCCCTCCCTGGCACTGCATTTAGAATGGAGAAGAAACAGGCCTCTTGTGCGCCCCACTTTGCTGCAGGTCAGGCACCGCCATGGGTCAAAGGAGAGGAGCTGGGGGCATCACAGGCAGGGTGCCCACTCCTGGGAGGTGCCTGGGACACACGCCTTCAGCATGCTGTCATCCAGGTCCTTGGCATTCCTCTCCAGATCAGTGACTAGCCTGCTGCGCTGTTACATGGCCTGGGAGATGATCTGTACTCTCTGCCAGCACGTCCTACAGCTGGCCAGGCTGCTGCAGAGAGGTTGGGTCCTGCAGGCGCTCAGCCTGGCACAGGCTCTCCAGCCCAGCTGCCCCACTGTGGCTCCCATGCTCCCCTAAAAGCACAGAGGAAGGGCTCCCCCCAGCCTCTCAATGTCTGCATGGTCTGAAGGAGAATATGGTTTCTGAGGCCCCTTCCCTTGTGGTGTCACCTCTGCATGCCACAGGCAGTGCAAAAGCAGGTGCACCTCATAAATGCAGCACCCCTCCCCTTCTGGGAACATCCACAGACCCCAGGCCAGGTGCACATCTCAAATGCAGGACCCCCTCCACCCCAGGCCAGGTCGAGCAGGTGGTTTTCATTTAACATCTGAATCTTATGAAGATCATCGGGCTTCCTTACTCAAGGTCATTAGCGAACTCTGAGTTGAGCCCTGAACCCAGCCTCCTGCTCTTGGAGTTTCCACCCATTGGCTCGTGGAGCAGCACAAGGATGGGAAGGAAGGGCCCTGACTCACCTGCAGTGTCCACCCCAGGACCGAGAACCACCTGTGCACCCCTCAGCTTCTCCTCCTCCTGAGCCCTGAGCTCCTTCCTGAGCTTTTTGCTCTGGCAGATGAAGCGTTCCTGGACACAGACATGTTGGTTACCAGACTGGCAGTCACTGGGGGAGCTCAGGAAACACGGTGGGTCCTGAGCCAAGGCTGAGGCTAAAGCATCACTGTCTAAAAACAGGCAGCCCCCAAAGCATCATGCATGAGCTAAGAAGCAGGAGAATATGTTTAATGGATAATATGGGGAAATCAGTGATTTTTTTAAAAAGCTTAATTACACACACACGACAAACAAAATTCTGCCTTCACAAAATAACAGATAGTAACAATCATTTCAGATCGATTTTAGGGCACTTTTCTCCATGCTCCTAAGAGTCGTGCGCTGAGGTCACAGCAGTTCTCACTTCACATAAACAGAAGCAGCCAGTCTGGAGAGAGCTGACGTGGCACTGGTGCCAAGCCTCCAGCTCAGTCCCTCCCTGGCCTGGCTGGATGGACAAGCAGAGAACTTCCTTAGAGCAAACTGTAGGCCAGGCAGGTATGTACTCCCTCTAAGTCTTAGGTCAGTATCTGGGTGAGTCATGCTTCCTGAAGCTAAGGATATGGAGAATTATTTTAGTTTCTAAGTAATTTGCTGCAGGTTTTTTATAAACCATGAGGGGAGCAAAAATACACAAAGCTGGTTATGATATCAACAGAATCAAAATAAAAGAAGGGGAGGGAGTCAATAGAAGACTCCAGAAACCTCTTGTAATCCCTTGTTAGATTCGTAATAAAATGTACCTGACTACCATAAAAAAGTCATGCAAAGCGATAGTAATAAAAACAATATGGCATGTGCAAGAACAAATTGAAATTGAGAAAGGAAAGAGCTCAAGGGAAAACCCATGTATATAATGGAATTTAAAAGGAAAGGTAGCCCATAAGACACCAGGGAAGAAACCGAATCTGTAGAAGATGGGAATGAAAAACAATGATAGAGAAAATTGAAGCTGGATCCCTATCTAGAGCCATAAGTGAAGGGAGACTCCAGATTTAGGCATGAAAGCAAAACTATGAAGTTAATAGAAAGCAACGTTAGACAATGAATTTGTGAACTGGGTGTAGGGAAAGATATCTTAAATAAACCATGAGGGAATTGTTGGGTTTGATTGCATCTAAATCAAATATTTCTGTTCAGGGATAAACCAATTACAAAATTAACAGAGAAATAACAGCTTGGAAGATGTCAGCAGTATCTAAAATCGATGAGACTGACATGTAGAATATAAAAAGGAAAACCTACAAAGCAGTAAGAGTATGACAGGAACCCAAGAGAAATATTTGCAAGGGACATGGAGAGTCACTTCAGGAAAGAGAAAACACAAAAGGCTAAAGAGCACCCAAATCTGTACCCAAACCCCTTCATGATTAGAGAAATGCAAATTACACAGCAATGGATATTTTGTGGCACCCATCCAGTAGTTAAGAGTCAGACAACTGATGACCTCCAGTGTGTGGGGAGCAGGTAGGCACTGGTAAGATGTCCCTGGTGATGCCCAGTGTGGAGGAGAGCCGGTGGGCACTGGTAAGATGTCCCTGGCACAGCCTTTCTAGGTCCAGCTCCCTGAGTGCCCTTTTCTCTGTGAACTGTTGCTCCTCTTTCTGCACAAATACCCCAGGGAATTCCTCCCATAGGTTCTCAGGGGTGCTGCCCACCACAACATTGCTTGTGGGATCAGGGGTTGGCATCACCCAAGACCCGTTTGTGGAAATGGATAAGTAAATTGAGGCACACCCCACTATGAATGCTGTGCAGCATCAGAAACAGTGGACTGTAGGACACAACAATGGATTGACTTACAATGGTGGTGCAAAGTGGGAAGGAAAGAAATAGAATGACAAATAACATAAGATCATTTGTAAATTAGGCATATACCAAAGATGGCAGTATTTATTTTACCAAACTATCTACAAACAAAAATACAACAAAGAATTTAGATTAGTTGTCTATGGGGCGGAGGAGGAAAATGGAGTGGGAGATGGTGATAAAGTGGAAGAAGAAAATTAAAAAAAGAAAATGATTTTTGGACCAAAGATAGGGAAGTGCTGTCAACTTAAGTGTGCATTTCATTAATTAAATCCTTCCTACATGGGGAGAAAAATTAGACAATGTGTTTGAGGTTTGGCTGGTGGTGGTATTTCTCATGGCAGTTTTGGGGGATGCTTTTGATTTTGGGGGGTTTCCTCATTCCCTCTCCAAACTCTTAAAATGTCTCCAAGAAAGAAGATTCCCCAGGAGATTTACAGGTAGAGGTTGGGACCTGGAGAAGATGACTTCAAAAATGCTGTTTGGCCCTAAGAATCTGTTGATGCATCAAGGTCAAGGGACTGACTAAGAGGTCAACAAAGGCAAAGAAATAGCTGAGGCTGGCAGAGGAGACCTGCTGTCACCAGGAAGCTAGGGATTTCATGTGGGCACTTCCTGATGAAGGAAGCAGGCAGGGCGGAATTGTATGTGTGAGCTCAAAAGTCCAGGTCTCCCCACGCTCAACAAACAGAACACCTTCACCTTGCTACTTTTTTTTTTTTAGGATGCACCAGAGATTGAACCCAGAACCTCATACATGGAAAGCAGGCACTCAACCCCTGAGCTTCATCCACTCCCCATGAGAGTTGGTTTTTCATTTCTTTGTGTCTGTTTTGTTTTTTATAGGTACCAGGGGTTAAAGCTGGGACCTTGTACATGGGAAGCAGGCACTCAACCACTTAGCTACATCTGCTCCTGTTCTACCTTTTCTGTCTACTCCCTTCTCTCATCTCTGCCCCTGACCTTCTCCAAGGAGCCATACTTTCTCTTTGTCCTCTGGTCCTCACCCCCCTTCATGCTAAACCTTGATTCTCATCAGTCTTTTGAAACCTCTTTCTCCAAGGTCATCTGTGATCTCTAGTCCTGAAATCTAGTGGTGACTTCTCAAGTCTCCTCTTCTTTGATGAATTCTCCCCTCAGGCTCCCCCACATCCTGCTTCCTGATCTTGTCCTCCCACTGCTGCCCCTCTGCATCTTCACTTTTCCAGTTGGTGGGAGCCTTTCTAGGGCTGTTTTCTTAACCCTCTTTTATCTTCAAATCATGTCCTTTGTTTCCCAACCTGGTGGCTTCAGAGTTTATCATAATTCCTTTCTAGCAGCCAATCCTGCATTTCCGGCTGAGAGTTATGGAGCTCCTCCTGCCCTATGGGCAGCTCAAAATCAATTTGAGGAAATAAAGGTTACCACCCCTCCCTCTCTTCTGCAACCCCCTCCTCCTCATCTCCACGTTTCTGTCCCGGGACCCACCATCTTGCCTGCCATCCAGCTTGAGTGCTCATCTAATTTCATCTTTTATCATCCTCTCTTCTCTTCAAAATGACTTCTCCTGACCCAGCATTCAAGCCTGCTGGCGATCTAACCCTAACTTCCATTCCAGTGCCCTTCCCCCCTCCCCACTGCCCTCCGCCACGCAGGGCCACTTGCTGTTTCCTGAGCACACCATGCAGGACTGCTTGCTCTTTCCTGAACACACCCACGTGACCACACCACCCCACTGCTCCTTTGCTTCCCACTGCGGGCATGACCTCTATCTATGCCTGCCTGTCAAAACCAGAGCTAATGTAAAGCCCTGTTCAGAAAAGTGCATTCCTATCATCTGAAGTAGTTTCAATGTTAATAAAGCATGTACAGTCAACTACAGATGCCGAGGAAATGAGAACAGAAAGCAGAATGCCAGCAGCCGAGGTAAAAGCAAGGAACACTCTAAGATAATGCAGATGTAGCATTTATAATATTCAAGTGAACAGGGAAAAGAAATCTGCTTCTAAAAAGTTCATTTAGTCACACACCTTTTCATTGAAATAATGTTTTGTGGGTTCATATTGTGTGAATAAAGTACTCATTAGAATTAAAAAGCAAAATTCTATAATCTTTCATCTGTTGAAACTATTCCTTAGGGGAAAAAGACTAATTGAAGTATAGGGAATAATCCAATAATTTGTTTTGTCTTAATTAATATTAATATTTTTTAAAAATCATGATCCTGTCAGATGTCAGAGAAAATGTGATTTTACAGTAAAAATATTGACATAAAATGGCATTAACTAGTGATAAAAGATGTTCAAGTTCATTTGTAAACACCTTACAAACAGATGTGTAAAAGATGAACCCAAAAGAGTGTTGGTTTACAGGTCTATGCCACTGAATTGCTCACTAGAAATGGCTAGTCTTACAGGCATTTCACCTCAGTAAAAATGTGGATAAATAATGAAAATGAAAGAAATCTTGGTTTATAGACAAAAAAAAGATAACTTGCCCTGATATAGTCACAAAAAAAAAACAGCTTTCCAAAAGCAAGCTCCTTACAGAACAAAAAGTGTCCCTAAACACAGAAAAGAACAAATGTCATCCATTATATTTTATGAGGAAAAAAATGGTGTTGATCACTAAACCTGACAATATCCACATGATTGTGCATCCTGAAAATTTCAGGAAATTAACTTAAAGGATATATGAGTAAATGTATAAGCTCAGCAGACTTTCATTTCAATTCACAAGAACTAATGGCCAAAAAATCAGTCTTATAAAATAGATAGCTATCCTAATAGAGGCTTAAAGACAACTTCAGATCTGGTTCAGAAACATAAGGGAAAATATTCAATGATTTATCCTGCTACTGCTCAAGTTGACTGAACAAGCCCACACAAGTCATGATTCTTAAAGGAATTGACAAATTTAAGGTAATGCAAATTGAAACCTATAAAACTTAGAAAAACTACATAGGAACATTCCTCTGAAAGGAGAGTATTCAAGACAATCAAGGGAAGCAGACTTGGCTCAGTGGTTAGGGCGTCCGTCTATCACATGGGAGGGGCACAGTTCAAATCCCGGGCCTCCTCGACCCATGTGGAGCTGGCCCATGCGCAGTGCCGATGTGCGCTAGGAGTGCCCTGCCATGCAGGGGTGTCCCCGCGTAGGGGAGCCCCATACACAAGGAGTGCGCCCCGTAAGGAGAGCTGCCCAGTACAAAAGAAAGTGCAGCCTGCCCAGGAATGGCACCACACACATGGAGAGCTGACACAACAAGATGACGCAACAAAAGATTCCCGTGCTGCTGACAACAAAAGTGAACAAAGAAAAAGACTCAGCAAATAGACACAGAGAACAGACAACTGGGGAGGGAAGGAGACAGAAATAAAATAAATAAATAAATCCTTTAAAAAAAAAGATCATCAAGTTATAAAGAATTATTAAATGGCAAAGATGCTGCTAAATTTTAAAATAAGCCATTGATTTTTCCCTATGGGCATCGGCTCACCACCTCTCCTCCTTTCTGTCCTGATAGCATGTCTTCCAGACTCCAGCTCTGGGAGTCTGCTCAATAGGCGTAGGTTGTATCAGTGAGGTCATGTATTATCTGTCCTTAGTGACTGGCTTTCTGCATCAACATAAGACAGGTCCATCCATCTCCCCATGAGATCTAAGACCCTTCTCAACTGGAAGTGGAATGGGCATCACCATCCCCAAATCCTCAAGATGGAGGAATGAAAACCATGACGTGGGAAAGCACCTATGGAGTAAAATAGACCTATGCTTATTCTAGCAATGGAAAAACTTGTGTCATTGATATGAAGGCAGGGGACACCAGAGGTTCTGAGGGGATGGAGAGGGAAGAATATATGTAACATGGGGCATTTTGGGGATATTGGAATTGTCCTGCATGACATTGCAATGACAGGTACAGGGTATTATACATTTTGTCAAAACCTATAAAATTGTGTGGGGCAAAGTGTAAACTATAATGTAAACTATAGCCCATAGTTAGTAGCAATGCTTCAATATGTGTTCATCAATTGCAACAAATGTACCACACTAATGAAAGATGTTGTTAATGGGGGAAAGTGTGGGGTTGGTATATGGGAATCCCCTATATTATTCTTTTAACATTTATATAATCTAAAGTTTCTTTTAAAATAAAGAAAATTTAAAATACCATAAAGCAACCTGTACAAAAATTATATAACAAAAATTTTCAAGCAGAAAAATAATGAATGGACCAGAGAGTCAAAAAATATTCCACTATTATAAGAATTTAATTTATATCAAACCAGAAACAACACATAAATGTGAAAGGACTAATGATTATAGAAATAGTTTAGGGGCAACTGGGTACCAGAATAGAGAAAAATTAAATGGAATCATCCTTCCCATAACACAATATATTAAATCCCAAATGTTATAAATTGGTACTTCTTTAGATAAAATATCTAACAACATAATCATGTAAAAATATTTTTATTATTTAGGACATGGAGGTTATATTTTTAAAAATAATAGAATGGAAATAAATGCAAATTTCTAAAAATTTTGCCCCAAAATATATAATAAAAAAAGAAAAGAAATAACAGGATAAGAAAAACGTTATGTTAAATATCATTATTATAGCTTATTACCCCAAAAATAAATTACTTTGATGCAATTATGTAGAACTATGACCTGTTTCTAGTCCAGGGGTTCTTAACCAGGAGTCCGTGGACCCCTGAGGGGTCCATGGAAAGATTTCAGGGGGTTTGTGAGCTTCAACTGAAAATTCAAAAGAACATTACTCTTGTGAGGATGTGTTAGTGCATGTGTGACATATTTAAATAGTGCGCAGTATATTGTGCACTTAGCATGATTTTTATTTTGATGTAGACTGCTCTGAGTGCAGTGGATAACTGCCTGCAAAAAGGTTGGTAAGGATAGTGGAGATGGTTTTATGAAGCCGTGGAAAAACTCAAATTTCTAAATGTTTGCCAAAAATGGTCTTTTTAGTTTTTTAAATTTAATTTGTTTGTCTTAATTCATTTTTTTAATATTACATTAAAAAAAATATGAGGTCCCATATACTCCCCACCCACTCACCCCCCTCCTCCCCCCATAACAACAACCTCCTCCATTATCATGAGACATTCACTGTATTTGGTGAATACATCTCTGAGCACCGCTGCACCTCATGGTCAATGGTCCACATCATAGCCCACACTCTCCCATGTTCCACCCAGTGGGTCGTAGGAGGACACACAATGTCCAGCAATTGTCCCTGCAGCACCACCCAGGACAACTCCAAGTCCCGAAAATGTCTCCACATCTCATCTCATTTTGAACAGATGGTGAACCATGTTAGGGTATCAGTTATTGAAATTATGGGAAAGTCGTAAAATGTAATTTTGAATAATTCTAAAATTTAATTTAAGGACATCTGATGTTTAGTGTCATCAAACTGTCTCGGCTACATTCTGAGAAGGGGTCTGTGATTTTCACCTACTGGCAATGGGTCCATGAACCAAAGGAGGTTAAGAACCCCCATTCTAGTTGGAAACAGACAGGGACTCTTCATATGGATAAAAGTCTCCAGATCAGTATTTATCATCATGCAAAGAAAACCATGTAAGTCACTGCACACATATTACATAAGCATTAGGATGATTGAGCCCCACGTTTATCGGACAGGGGGGGGAACAGGCTTCCAAATCCTACTTTGCAGCATTGAGAATTTGCTCAGTCCTTCTGGAGTGCAGGCCTGTGAAAAGGACACAAGCTACCATGGAGGTGAATCTGATTCAAGGAAATAGAGAAATGGTGAAAACCACAAGAAAACGGTTTCAAAATTGCTCTGTCAACATCCACAAGTGCACACTTCCCCTGGACTAGCCTGTTTCAGCTCCACCGTGATAACTTCTCCTTTAAAAACACCCCTTGTTTTCCAACTGCCTTTCCGGAGGCCACATCCAGTTCCTGTGCTGGCTCCTCCTCTGTCCATGTCTAAGTGATGGCCTTTCTCGGGACACTGCCCTGGAGCTTCTTTGCTCTCTCAACTCTCTCCCAGGATGTGACATCAGTTCCTTTGGACTTAAATACCACCTTCATTCTGATGGACCCTGTGTTAGGTGCTGGGAACACTACCCTGGACTCCACTGGAGAACCAGGCTTGATACCCAAACTGCCTGTCTACAGTCCTACTTAGATGCGTCTCAACTTGGATCCAGTTTGTCTTAAATGGAACTCTTCATGTGATGTTTAAAGCTGTTGTCCCCAGTCCTGATCCTTCACAGCACCCCTCCTCAAACCAGAGACTCACGAAGTTGACTTTGGTTCCTCTCTTGCCCTCACATCATGTTGATCTACCAGTAAATCCTGTCAATCCAAACTCCAAGTGTCAACTCTTCACCTGCACCAAGACTTTTCCAGGCTTCCCCCAGCTTCCCTTCTCCTTGGTCTCAGCTTCAAGGTCTCCTCCTTGTAACCCACCCTGAGCACACTTCTCTAATAAAGCTGGTCCATTACGCTTCATCTCAGACTCATTTTCTTCATGGCTCAAAAGAAATACTGGTATCTTGTCTGATTTCTTACTTAATTGGCCCCCTTAGTAAGCTGCAAACTCTCTGGCAGCAGGGATGGAACCTGCCTCATTGATCATTGTGTTCCTGGCATATGCCACATTGCTGACAACAGTGGTAACTTATTTAGTCCTTAAATGAACAAATATTGTTGTCATATATTCATCTTTGGGTTCATGTCATAGTTTAAATTAGTGTTGATGTAATCTAAGTATCTTTTTTAAATAAAAAACTATATAAAAAATAAAAGTCATGCTGAGTACGATTATGAATCACTTTGTATTCCCACAATGCCTAGTACCATGTCCTCCACATAATACGGACTTAAATAAATAAACCAGTGTAGTTCCTTCAGGGTCTCTTAGCTCATCAGGAGGTGGGAAACCTGCCCTCTCCCCTGCACACTATACTGAGAGAGAATGACATTAGAACCAAAGAGAGCTGCCCCTTTGAATTTCTGAATTGTCTGTCTTTTCATGGTTCCCCCAAACTGGACTCCCCAGTCTCTCATTCTCTATAACATGCTCTCATAAAGTCAAATACCTAGAAGAAGTCTTTGACAATCTCTACCTCAATATTGAATGGAGAGATACCATGGTCAAAATATGTCAACTTTCCATCCAGCCAAATATCAGCTGGATTGATAGGATTGGTAAAAATAATTCTAAAGTTAATTGGCAAGATAAAAATGTATACATATTCATGAAAATTCTGAATATAAGAGTATTTGTGGGTTCTAAGACCTACTTGACATAAAAAACATATTGGAGGAAAATAAACCAAATGTAAGATATGGGCTATAGTCAGTAGCAATATTTTGATGATGCTCTTTCATAGTGTGTAGCAAATGTTTCACAACAAACCAAGGTGGTAGTGGTGGGATGATGTATGGGAGCCCTGTATGATGATGCGCATGTTTGTTTTGTAATTTCACAAGTTTTACTATAAATTTATTGTTTATGTATGTTCATGTA
Source organism: Dasypus novemcinctus (assembly GCF_030445035.2). Taxonomy (NCBI): domain Eukaryota; kingdom Metazoa; phylum Chordata; class Mammalia; order Cingulata; family Dasypodidae; genus Dasypus; species Dasypus novemcinctus. Next base: position 66,541,045 of record NC_080694.1, read on the forward strand.
TGAAAGAAAAACTTAAATAAAAATGAAAAAATATCGAACAAGTCACTCCTGCCCCCACTTCTGTGGATCGGCCTGTGAGGGCATGGTCTTGCAGGAGAATATCAAATGAATAACTCCTGCCCCCTGTTTCTGTAAATCAGTCTGTGAAAACATGGCTTAGCAGGAAGATATCAAAAGAGTCACCCCACCCCCACTTCTGTAAATCAGTCTGCAAACTTGCAGCTGCATTCTACCTCTGTAATACCCCTGTTTGCAAAATTTTGCATAGCAATGTGTTAGCCAATGAGCAAAAGTTATGCTGATCCCACCTGAAATCCTATATAAGCCTATGAAAACTGAAAATGGGCTCAGAATTTGGAGATTGACTCTCCTCTGGGACTGTGCATAATAAAACTATTCATCCATCTCTCTGGAGAGCTGGTTTTTGGTCTTTCTATGGTTCAGAACTCCTGGCTTTGATGCAACACAATAAATGGTGAAAGGACAAACTGACCAATCACTTAGGAAAAGTAGTTAGAGTCCTCCCTTACTCCTTCATCAAAGTATCTCTCAGGGAGCAGATGTGGCTCAAGCACTTGAGCACTTCCCTGCTACATGGGAGGTCCTGGGTTCAGTCCCCAGTACCTCAACTATACATATATCTCAGTTCTCAAAATATATGTTAAGGGATATTCATTGCAGCATTCTGTACAAAACAAAACAAAACCGTGACCTGGAAACAACCAGAATGTCTGCCAACTTATGACGTATTCGTAGAATTGAATACCTTGCAGTTTTTTGAAAAGAATTTAGTAGATCTATATGTACTGAAGGACAAATGGAAAAATGTCCAAGACACTTTTTAGATGATCAAAATGAGTTTCAGAAAAGAAATAGAGTCCTTTAGTGGAAGGAAGGAAGGAAGGAGGGAGGAAAGAAGGAAGGAAGGAAGGAAGGAAGGAGGGGGGAAGAGAAAGAGAGAACCATGTACTAATTTCCAGGTTTCAATATATTTGCAGGATAATTGTTAGCACACATAAACCTGATTACACTTCTAGCAAAACTCCTAGTACTATCAACCCAGGAGCCATAGAGTCTTAGGACTAAAAGGCTTTTTCACCATCTTGTCTAAATCCATTCTACAGGTGAGAAACTGAAATTAATTCATGTTTCCTGGGAATATGTGACATCGACCAAGTGCAGAATCCCAGAGCAGATAATTTGAGACTTAGTAGGACATTGCCTTTCATTAAATCGCTGTGGCTCTTTCTACCACAGCACATTTCTGACTGCTGGTGTCTCCCCTTCCCCTGCCATCTGCTGCCCTGCAGGCTCTGTCTCTCCTGGGCTAACCCTAAGCTCTCTCCTTTTAGCTCCCTCCCCATTTAAAAGCAAACAAAAACTACCTACTTCAGGGCTGTCTTTGCACAGCCAGATATTTCTTACCTTGAGGAATTACACTGCAAGGTTTTGTGTGGGTTTTTTTGTTTGTTGTTTTTGTTGTTGTTGTTGTTGTTGTTGTTGTTAGTTTTTGCTTGCTTGCTTGCTTGTTTGTTTCCTGAAAAGTGCCAATTCCAGTCCAGGAGGCCCAGAACCCAGGAGAGCTGCGTCCTCCCCGCAGACGGCGCCCCCGCTGCCCGTCGAGAGAGCTAGGGGCTGAGCTGAGGACCCTCCACCCGCGGGCAGCAGGGCAGAGCGTCCAGGGGAAGGGGTCGAGGGGACTGGACCTGAGGGGCTGCAGGGCGCCCAGGCAAGCGCAGGAATGCAAGCTCGGGGGAGCGCTCCAGGTCCTGCCGGGTCAGGGCTGGGGTCCGCACTGGCCCGCTGCCTGGGGCGCTGGGGGGGCGGGGGACTGAGGAGGGGTCTGCTGCGACCTCACAGTGCAGAGTCGTGCTGGGACCTGGAGAGGAAGAGGGGCGAGGACGCGGGTGGGTTTAGCTGGGGGGCTCTGGAGGAGGGGCTTGAGATGCCCAAGGCTGGGCCAAGGGCGCGAAAGCGAGAGGACAGCTCCGGGGCTGTGGGCTAAGTATGAGCCCAGGCGGGAGAGCTGGCCCGAATTAAATGGAAATAGAGGGGGCGGTTCCCAGAGGGCAGAGGTGCCTCCAGCCCGCAGGCGCCTCGTGGGGCGCAGGGGAAGTGCTCTGCGGAGCACCGATACCTGCCAGCACAGGGCAGTGAGGACTGCTGCCCGAGTGCTCCAAACACCGGGAACAAAATTGTGGATTTCTGCCAACATGTTAGGGGAAAATACCATTCGATGTCTTTTTAATTTGCATTTCCATTATGTACCACTGGACGTCTTTTTATGTTTTAAAGTCATGTTATATTTCTTATTCTGTGAAGTGTCTGTTCATTTCCTTTGCCCAATTGTGTAGTGGACAGTTATTTTCTTGTTTTTATTTGTAAGAGCTCTTTATACATTGGGGAAATTAGCCCTTTAATTGTGGGAGTAATTGCAAATATGCTTTCTTTTTCTATTTCTGTTTGGTCATTTTCCCCTTGATAATGCTTTTTTTAAAATAAAATTTTATTAAAGTACATCTTTCTTACATAAACAATAAGTGCATAGTAAAATTTATGAATTTGCAAAACAAACATGCATATCATCCTACGAGGCTCCCATACATCTCCCCACCACCAACACCTGGCATTATGTGAAACATTTGTTTTACACACTATGAAAGAGCATCATCAAAATATTGCTACTAACTATAGGGCATATCATACATTTGGTGTATTTTTCCCCCAATGCAACCAATTACTAACAAGCTAAATTAGTATTATATATTTGTTATCATTCAGGAGAAAACATTCTCCAATTTGGCCTCTTAACCACAGTCCATCATCCACCACTGGATTCCCTGTGTTATACAGTCCCACGCTTTGTACAATCCATTCAACGGGTACACTCAATGACTGTCATTTTCACCACAGAGTTGTGCTGTCATCACCTCAGTCAAATTTCGAATGTTTTCCTTACTCCAACAGGAAAAATTCCTTACCCCATTATACCCCCTATGTTGTCCCTTAGTATTGAAAAAAATATCTTCTTGCCAATGCTGCAAAATATTGCCATAGTGCTGTTCACTATCATCCATAAGTTACATTTGCGACGCCTTGCTCAGTCGGTGGCGGTGGGGGTGCTCTGCCCCACGTTGTGCTGTGGTGGGGTTGCCTTGCCCCACGTTGGGCGCCAACTGCGGCGGCTTGCTCGGTCGGTAGAGGTGGGATCTGCCTGCGGACGAGGGGTCGGTCCAGCTTTGGACGAGGGGTCGGTCCCGCTTGGGACAAGGGGTCGGTCCCACCTGGGACGAGGGGTCGGTCCGGCAGCAGACGAGGGATCGGTCTCACAAGGGGTTGCGCGGTTCGGCTGATGGGGTCGCCCGGCAAAGCCGGCGACGAAGGGGTCGCCCGGAGAAGCAGGCAACAAAGGGGTCGCCCGGAGAAGCAGGCGACGAACTGGGGACAAGGGAGGCCAGGCCCTTGTCGGGGGCTCTCAGGACTGGAGGGCGCACGGCAGAAGAACTACCGCGGAGACAAGGTAAACACGCAAGTCCACTTTATTGAGGGAGAGGCAACAGTTTTATAGGGGCTGGGGAAGGCTGATTGGTCGAAGCCACGCCCTGTTCTGATTGGTTGCCGGCGAAAGGTCAGTGGGCGGTACTGGACGGGGGAGGGTTGGTGGTTAGGGATTGGCTGTCGCTGTTGCTGGGGGAAGGGGCAGGGTTTAGGGATTGGTGGCTGCTGTTGCTGGGGTGGAGGGCAGACAGGATTTTTCCGCCCACGCCTGGCTGTTGCTGCTGTCGGGGGAAGGGAAAAGGGCAGACTGGATTTTTCCGCCCACGCCTGGCTGTTGCTGCTGTCGGGGGAGGGGAAAAGGGCAGACTGGAATCTTCCGCCCTGCGCCTGCGTAGGGAGAAAGAAGAAGAAGGGTGCCGCCCCACAGGCATCGTGTGGCGCTATCCGGGAGGAGGGGCAGCCGCGGAAGCATGGCTGCCGAGAAGGGGAGACCCGAGGGCACTCTGCGCCCATGCCGAGCTTCCTTCAGGGGTGGCGGTGAGTCCGACCAGCCACCCTATTATGGGGGCAGCGGCTTGGCCTACCGCGGCCGCTCCCCTGCCAGGCCAGCAAACCACGCTTCAGCCCGAGGGGTGACCGCATTTCCCCCTTCTTTTCAAATAAGGACCAGGATGGCAGCAGCAACAAATAGCTGAGGCCCAAGAGGCAGTAAGCAATGAGGGAAGCGGGGCTGAAGAGGGAGGTGAGTATGACGGGGATATAAATGTACAATTTAGGGGGTGGTATCTTGCCGTTGCAAGCAAGGGTGGCCAATGTCCAATTCTCGTTGATCTCAGTGGCTATAAGGTCCATCTGCTTGTTAAAAGAGGATAATAAACAGAAAGGCGATGGAGAGTAGAATTCGTTGGCCGAGGTTCCAATCTTCTGGGGCGGTAGCGGCTAGACAGATGGCGGAAAATATTATCAAGAAAGCAAAGGTTATTAGGAAGAAATAAAGTATTAAAGGCTGTGGGGGAAGTGAGAAGATCATTTAGAGGATAGGGTTGAGAATGGTATGTTTAAGACAGAAGCTTTGTGGTTTGTAGGAGACTGCTTTATAAACGAAGGAGAATGAGGGCAGTAAATATAGTAACGATAGATAGGAAGATGACAGTGAGGAGGAGTCTTTGTTTAAGATTCCAATCGTCCGGCGCAACAGTGGCTTGGCCGATAGCGAGGGGTGTTGCTAAATAGACAATGGCTGCAAAGACAAAATCATCCTCTGTTTCCTTAAGAATAACTTTTCTTTAAATACTTAGTAGCATGCAATATTAGAAACCGTTTCCTAAAAGCAAGTTGGCAGGGGAGCTTGGTTGCTGTTAATCTTTCCTTTTATAAAATTACCTTTTATTATTATTATCATCAATTTAGTTTTATATATATATATTTAAGAATGACCTTTTGGAATTAGCCATTTAATACCTTAATGTAAACTATTGAAGATAAATTTTATCTTTACAGAACACATTCCCTTATGTAAAGTTATCACAATACCTTTTACACTTGCCGCATGGAAATTAAATTTCAAGAGTTTATGAAAAATTAGCCATCTTACTTTAGGACAAAATACGTCTTTTTGCAAAACTTATTACATTTCCGTTAGCATTTTTACAAACTTTTAACCTTTTTAATATTCATATAAGTTTTACATTCTTTATATTATCCTGTGAAGAAAAATAAGTTATTCATTTTAATCTAGGCAAGAACAACTTTTTATGAAGATGTACAGTTAATTTTGTTAATTAAGACTTACAATTTTTTTAATCGTAGATATCTTATTAACATTTAAACTTATGTATTAATATAATAAACTTAAGTATTAATATAAGCGCTTATTTAATTTTTGGCCATTTGAATAGAGCTCGTTTAAAGATTTCTAGTAATTTATATTTACCATCCAGAGGTATCACAATATACGTTGACATTGAACGAACAGACAGACAAACAAGAACAATTACAACACATTAACAGAAATATATAATTTATTTACAGTTGACTCATAATTCTTACTTTCTTGGTATAGCTGCTTTTAAATCCTTTTTTATATAGCATATCATAGATTATACCCTTCAAGATTTCTTCTGGACTTCATGTTGCCTGTAATAAGCCAGGAGGGAATCTTTTACCTTCCTGCTCCACAGCAAAAGTGACCCTATCTATAAGGCGAGTATAGGTGTCCGGGTCCCAAAGCTGACACGTGGTAAGCCACGGATTAAAGGGGAGAAGAAGGTCCCAATATACTTGAAACTGTTTGAAAGAGATCTTACACCGGTGAGTGTCTAGGAGACCGGCGAGGGCCCGAACTTGCGGGGCTTGCTTAGCAGATAGGATGTTACCCATTGCTAATGGTCTTTTGGAGCCGATAAGAAAAGGGGCCCTTACCTTGAGAGCGCGGCGATGGGAGCCGAGGTGCGCGGTGAGACGAGGGGTCGGAGCCGATGGGACTCCGACGGTGGTCGCGGGCCAAAAGAAGGCCCCGACGAGGGGAGGGCGGGACGACGAGCAGTGGAGCAAGGCAAAGGGGAGCAAGCGCAGAGGGGAGGAGGCAGAGGTGAAGGCAGGGGTGGAGGTGCTCAGGCACGCGCTCCTGAGAGTTTTATTGGCGCCTCTTAATCATAGCGGGTCGGTATAAGCCCCCGACATGGAAGGAGAAAGCCATCCAGCGATTCTCCCAGACCGCCGTGGATCGTATGAGGTAGCCAAGGCTCAGGTAGCAGCAATGTTGCACGAGAGAAGTCCCAAGGTGAGAAGAGAGGAGGGCATAGGGCTATGGTAGGATTACTTCAGATGTGCAAGCGCGCGCTCCCGAGAAATCCAAGGCTCCTCTTAATCATAGCGGGTCGGTATAAGCCCCCGACATGGAAGGAGAAAGCCATCCAGCGATTCTCCCAGACCGCCGTGGATCGTATGAGGTAGCCAAGGCTCAGGTAGCAGCAATGTTGCACGAGAGAAGTCCCTAGGTGAGAAGAGAGGAGGGCATAGGGCTATGGTAGGATTACTTCAGACGTGCAAGCGCGCGCTCCCGAGAAATCCAAGGCTCCTCTTAATCATAGCGGGTCGGTATAAGCCTCCGACATGGAAGGAGAAAGCCATCCAGCGATTCTCCCAGACCGCCGTGGATCGTATGAGGTAGCCAAGGCTCAGGTAGCAGCAATGTTGCACGAGAGAAGTCCCAAGGTGAGAAGAGAGGAGGGGGTAGGGCTGCCAGGTTATGGAGTGAGGCTGTGGTGGGGTTGCTTTGCCCCACGTTGGGCGCCAGCTGCGACGGCTTGCTCAGTCGGTGGCGGTGGGGGTGCTCTGCCCCACGTTGTGCTGTGGTGGGGTTGCCTTGCCCCACGTTGGGCGCCAACTGCGGCGGCTTGCTCGGTCGGTAGAGGTGGGGTCTGGCTGCGGACGAGGGGTCGGTCCAGCTCTGGACGAGGGGTCGGTCCCACCTGGGACGAGGGGTCGGTCCGGCAGCAGACGAGGGATCGGTCTCACAAGGGGTTGCGCGGTTCGGCTGATGGGGTCGCCCGGCAAAGCCGGCGACGAAGGGGTCGCCCGGAGAAGCAGGCGACGAACTGGGGACAAGGGAGGCCAGGCCCTTGTCGGGGGCTCTCAGGACTGGAGGGCGCACGGCAGAAGAACTACCGCGGAGACAAGGTAAACACGCAAGTCCACTTTATTGAGGGAGAGGCAACAGTTTTATAGGGGCTGGGGAAGGCTGATTGGTCGAAGCCACGCCCTGTTCTGATTGGTTGCCGGCGAAAGGTCAGTGGGCGGTACTGGACGGGGGAGGGTTGGTGGTTAGGGATTGGCTGTCGCTGTTGCTGGGGGAAGGGGCAGGGTTTAGGGATTGGTGGCTGCTGTTGCTGGGGTGGAGGGCAGACAGGATTTTTCCGCCCACGCCTGGCTGTTGCTGCTGTCGGGGGAAGGGAAAAGGGCAGACTGGATTTTTCCGCCCACGCCTGGCTGTTGCTGCTGTCGGGGGAGGGGAAAAGGGCAGACTGGAATCTTCCGCCCTGCGCCTGCGTAGGGAGAAAGAAGAAGAAGGGTGCCGCCCCACAGGCATCGTGTGGCGCTATCCGGGAGGAGGGGCAGCCGCGGAAGCATGGCTGCCGAGAAGGGGAGACCCGAGGGCACTCTGCGCCCATGCCGAGCTTCCTTCAGGGGTGGCGGTGAGTCCGACCAGCCACCCTATTATGGGGGCAGCGGCTTGGCCTACCGCGGCCGCTCCCCTGCCAGGCCAGCAAACCACGCTTCAGCCCGAGGGGTGACCGCAACATTAGTTGTAATTTTCCCATCTATCACCATGACCGTGACACCCATATTTTTAGGAGGAAGAGGGATGGTCCTTCAAGCCTGTCTTGTATTGATATCAAGCCCTCAGCACTAACTATGATGACATAACAAGGCCGTAGTTCAGGTAGTCTTGGGGGAAGGATGAAGAGAATAGAAAATGGAGTGGAGAGTTCCTGAGTGTGTGTCATGGAAGTGATGGGAGGTGCTCAGCCCAACTCAGGGGTGTGGACAGAGGGAAGACTGGAGGTTCCTGAAGAATCTTCTAAGAGGGCACAGGAGCAGGGGAGTAAGAATGTTCAGTGATGAAATGATTGCTGTCTTAGACTGCTACAAGCTACAGAAAGCAATAGACCAGAAATGGGTTGGCTTTTAGAATGGGGGCCTGTTAACTTAGAACTTACAGTTCAAGGTCATGAAAATTGAGGCTTCAGCAGGCAAGGCTTTTCTCCTTGAAGACCAGCTACCAGCAGCAACTGAGACACTGTGGCTCCTGGACTCTCCTTCCTCCATGCTTTCTTGACCTCAGCTTCCTGCTTTGTGGCTTTCTCTCTGCTTCTGTGTCCACAGATTTCACCTTCTTGTTTCCAGGGTTTTTTCTCACCTTTGGGGGTTTCTCTGTGTCTCTCTCTGTTTTCATCCATATTCATTTATAAAGGACTCCAGTAAGAAGACTAAGATCCACCCTGGTCCATGCCTTACTGAAGTAACCTAATCAAAAGTCCCTTAACTGAAGTGATCAAATCGAAAGTTCCCATCTACAATAGATTAAACCCACAGGGATGGATTAGTTCTGAGGATGTGATTTTCTGGGGTCCATCCAGTATCACACCATCACCCTGACAGAGAACACCAGAACTTTTTTATTTCATCTCTGTATTTATACTTATTATTTCATTTAATTGCTAGGACACCTAGTGTGGGGTTGTTAGAAGCAAAGAGAGCATATTTGTCTTATTCCTGATTTTAAAGGGATGCTTCTATTTTGTCAGTTAAAATTAAATATGTTAAATTTGCTCTTTGATGTATGACTATAGCATACTTCTTAGGGTGCAGGATAATTCAGTTCATAGTTTAAAATGGATATTAAATGATGGCAAGTGCTTTTTCAACAGCTATTGAAATAATCATGCTTTTTTCCTTTAATCTGTTAATCTGGGAATGACATTCATGAATTTTTTTAAAAAATTTCTCTCCCCTTCTCACCCCCCCACCCCAGTTGTCTGTTCTCTGTGTCTATTTGCTACATGTTCTTCTTTGTCCGCTTCTGTTTTTGTCAGCAGCACAGGAATCTGTGTTTCTTTTTTTTTGTTGAACATCGTCTTGTTGTGTCAGCTCTCTGTGTGTGTGGCTCCATTCTTGGGCAGGCTGAATTTTCTTTCACGTTGGGCAGCTCTCCTTACGGAGCACACTCCTTGTGTGTGGGGCTCTCCTACACAGGGACACCCCTGCATGGCATGGCACCCCTTCCGCACATTAGCCCTGCATGTGGGTGAGCTCCACATGGGTCAAGGGGGCCTGGGGTTTGAACCGTGGACCTCTCATGTGGTGGCTGGATGCCCTAACCACTGGGCCAAGTCCACTTCCCAACATTCATGAATTTAAAATTTTTGTGTTCCTGGGATAAACTTTGTTATTTAAAAATATTTTTGCAGATTCCATGTATTATTTTATTTTGGATTTTTGTATCTATGTTCACAAGTAAAATTAACCTAGAGATTTTCCTTCTCTACATCTAGTTTGCTATCTATTTTATACGACCCCTAAAATGGCTTGAGAAGCATTCTCTCTGTTTTCTGTAATACTTTGTGGTAAGGCTTATCTCAGCATTTTTGTTTTTTTTTTTAAGGTTTGATAGAATATAACTATAAAATTCAAATGGACCATATATTTATTTTTGTGGGAAAGAGGGGTTAGAATTTTAATTTAGAATTTGATTTAATAAGTGGATATAGATCTATGCAGATTTTCATGTCATCATAAGCCAGTTTTGGTAACTTATATTTTATAGAAAAGTGTCCATTATTAGCATAAAAGATATTGGCATTAAGTTCTTCACATTGTAGTTTTTTGCTGTTTTTCATTTCTAAACTTTTTTATTTGTGGTTTTTGTTTTTTCTTGGTCATTTTTGCCAAAGGCTTGCTATTTTAGAAATCTTTTCAAAGAATAAGTTTTCAGTGTTGCAGAACATTTTTATTTGCTTTATTTCATTTATTTTTACTCATATTTCACTTTCTTCTTCTTTCTTTAATTTTACTCAGTTTTTTTTAACTTATAGAGTTAAACACTTAATTCATTTCAGTATTTCCCCTGATATATGCATTTAAGTTGGTAAATTCCATTCAAGTAATTGTACACTTAAAAATAGTTAATATGAGAAATTTTGTGTTCTGTATAAGGTGCCACAATGAAATTATTTTAAAAATTAAAAATTAAGAACTTTCGATTATCAGAGGTAACAAAAAGAGACTGAAAAGACAAGTCACTAACTGGGAGAAGATATTGGTAATACATATAACTGACAAATGACTTCAATTCAAAATATAAGCAGAACTACAGAGGAAAAAGTAGAAACAATTTGAGAGAAGAATGATCAAAGTCTCCAACCTCCAAGATGGTAGGCCTTCATCATCCTCATCATCACCATCATTACAATCATCATCCTCATCATGCTCATCATCATGTTCTTAGTTAGCTGAAGGGATGCTATGCAAAATTCCAGAAATCTGTTGGATTTTTTAAAGGGTATTTATTTGGGGTAGAAGCTTACAGTTACCAGGACATAAAGCATAAATTACTTCCCTCACCAAAGCCTATTGCCACAATTTTGGGCAAGATGGCTGCCGACATCTGCCAAGAGTTCAGGCTTCTTGAGTTCCTTGTCCTGGAGGCTTCATTTCTCTCTGGGCTCAGCTGCTGTGCTCTCTGGTCTCTGCAGCTGCGAATTATCAGGCAAATGCCTCGTGTCTTCTCCCTGGGCCTTCTCTTTCCTCAAGACCAAGTTCCTCTGTATGCTTCCTTCACAGGACTCCAGCTCAAAACTCCAACATCAGAACTCTAACTCTGTCCTTTGCTATGGCTGATATCTGTGAGTACACACACACCAATGGACAGAGACTCAACACCCTACCAACATGGCCCAAACAAAGCCCTAATTAAAGCTTAATCATAACCAGGTACATTCCAGTTTTCAAAACACAATCCAATATTTATTTTTGGAATATATAAATAATGCCAAACTGCTACAATCATCATTGTCATCAACATCATCATCATCACCATCATCATCATTGTCATCATAATCATTGTTGTCATCATCACCATTGAGCACTTCCCTCTGCCAGGCACTGTGCCAAGCTCTTCCACATATCCCGTCTCATTTACTCCTCACTAGTTCAAGGAAGGAACCATTACCATTCCCAGTTGGAGACCAGGAGTCTAGAAGATCAAGGTGACTAAGAGGACCTCTCTAAGGTCACATAGCTAAAACACTAGTCAAGCCCTGAACAAGGGAACTTCCTGCTTCTACAGCTCAAGTTTTTCATTACTGACCACATCAGTGTGAGGTAGTCATTTCCCCAAGAGACCTGGAAGAAAATACATAAAAGTGACCTCAGTCCTTGAGAAACAAGGAGAAACTTAGGGGGTAGAAGCAACTCTCCCACATGGTGCACAGCTCCTTGATCGGGACTTAGGTCAGGAGGTCCAGGACCTGGGAGGAACTTCAGTGCCCTAGGCCCTGGCAGAAGGCATGCTCCCCAAGGTCACTGTTACAGGCAGAGCAGATCCAGAGCAGGTTCACACCCCCATTTGTATTTATCTTAATTCTGCTTGTTCTTATGGCCATTCCTCCAGTCTCAGAATCCCTCTACAAGGGGACCTCTGTGATGGGACAATGCTGGTGGCAGTGGCTTTATTGTCCTCCCAGGATAATTAGCTCTTGTATCTACTTTCTAACAGCAGGAAGATTTACAAAGAAAAACTTCACTGGTGATAGCCCAATAGACCCAAATTGAAAGATATCCACACAGCAGTTCTCAGTTCTCATTATTTCTATTTTTTGCTGTGTGGTTTTTAATACTTCTATTTTTTTAAATTGCCTGCTCTGGCCTTTCTCCCTCAACCCCTCACCCTCTGCAGGGAAACTGCACATCTCTTGGAATTCTGAGGACCCCCAGCTCTAGAGATAAGCAGAGGCTTAGCAGTGAGAAACCCATGCCATCCCTCTGTCAGGCTCTGAGGATGAGCTCTGCTACCTCAAGTATCTTCATCCTTGACCTCTCAGGCACAGACAATAAAAACAATAGCAAGTGAGCATTTCCCTGCCTCTAAGTAGGTTCTGTTTAGTGCACATGAACTGGATTGCACCAGTTTAATTCTGACGTTCAGACCAGTTGTGCAAGATGTCGTCACCGAGCCTCCAGCAAGGTCTCATTCTGAGGGAATCTGCCCAAACTTCATCAGCATGGCTGAATGCCATGTTCAGTGCCAGACACTGTGCCATGCCAGGAGCTGTGATAGTCCCCTTGGTCATCACCATGGTCACATATCTCTATTTCCACAAGAGGCAAGGGAACTTCAGAGGCATTAAGTAACGTGCCTCTGGCAGAGAGGGGATTTGAACTGCCTTAATAGTGAAGTTAAGGGGGGTGAACTGTACCAAGTGCTAATGGACACAAGCAATTGTCCTGGAGGCAGAGCCCTTATCCAGCACCCAGCTGCCTTTGTGTCTAGCCCACAAACCAGCACCGAGGCTTTCTGATGCCATCCTCAGGAATTTGGAGCCTGGAAATCCATCATAGGGGCTGAAGGGGGAGAGCTGTAGTGTGAAGCCTGACTCAATGTGTGGGTGGGTCAGCAACTCCAGCCCACCCAGGAGCTCATCGAAATGCAGCATCTCAGTCACCACTTCTAAATCAGAATCTGCAGGACCCAGTCAACCCCTCATGCCCTCTATACACTTTGAGCTTTGAGAATCTACAGATCATGGCAGCAACAGCCAAGAAGTTCTGGGTAAATTGAAGTAAAAAAAATCTAAAATTACATAGCACTCCAACAGTGAACGACGTAGAGTGTATATCAGGAAGACCGCAGTAGTTTAATATCAGAGAATCTGATTATGGGTTGTCTAGATCCATGGACAGTGTCTATCTCAAAGGATGAATAAAGGTATTTTTTTGGAAAACTTTAAGAAAACTAGGAACAGAAAAGATCTCTTTAACTTGATAAGGACATACCACAAACCCACACTGTTCATTCTACTTAACAGGACCTCAGTGAACTTATTTCATGGTAGGAGCAGGTGTAGGCTGCCCCCTGTCATGGCTACAGTGCAACGCTGCTCTGGAGGGCTCAGCCCATGGAACAAGGTGAGAAAAAGAAGAGTGACAATGACTAGGAGCAAAGAGTCAAACTGTTATTTTCAGAGATGAAATATTGACAATTTCTTCAAGACAGCCCTACAGTATCAACACACTATTAGAATTAATACGAGCATGTGGACAAAATTGCTGAATTCAAGATTGACTTAGGAAAACAAATTATGAAAAAAAGGAAATTTCAGAATTGTAATAAAAACCATATAGTTATCATACAGCCTATGAAAAATTCACAAACCCTATGAAGAACTAGTTTTGGTTTTTCACTTATAAAATGTTTCAGACCTACATGAAGTGCTGTAAGGAATTAATGAATAGCCATGTACTTAACACCCAAGCACACCCAGTCTGTATCTTTTGACCAATAAGGTAATCCCATTTCCCTAGGAGATAAAGCATTGCAGTTACATCTTTTCAATCCCATTTCCCTCCTTTCATCCCCACCCAAGGTAACTGCTATGGCTTGTTTTGTGTTTGTTTTTAAAGATTTATTATTTATTTATTTATTCCCCCCCCCCCTTGTGTCTTGATTCCTGTCTGCTCTCTATGTCCATTCACGGTGCATTTTCTGTCCGCTTGTCTCCCTTTGTTGGGTCATCTTGCTGCACCAGCTCTCCATGAGGCACAGGCCATCAGTTCTCTGTGGGTACGGGCCAGCTTGCCTTTCACAAGGGGGCCCTGGGATGCAAAGCCAGGGCCTTTCATATGGTAGACAGGAGTCCAATGGCTTGAGCAACAGCCACTTTCCAACTGTGGCTTGTTTTTACACTATTACCACCAAAATATTTTCCCATAAGTAATATGAAGCACTGTTTTGCATGTTTTCAAAATTATATGGTAAGAGCTATCCATATTCCTAACTTGCTTTTTTTGATTGTTCAATAGTGTGTCTTTGAAATGTATCCATGCAGAGACATGTAGATGTGGTTCATTCATTTATATATGTTGTTATACTATATGAATATACTATAATTTATTACCCATTTCATAATTTAAACTGTACTGTAGTACTGAATGATTTTAACTGCTGTATGTTGGCGTTTTATGAATATAACATAATTTATTATACATTCCATAATTTAAACTGTGTTGTATTACTGGACAATTTTGAATTTATCTCCCTGTACACATGTATGAGTGTTTCTCTAGTGGGAGAATTACTAGGTTAAATGATATATGTTTTGCTACATATTGCCGTGTTTTTTTATGAAGAACATTTCAAAATCCTACTAAAAGGTATAAAACTGGATCTAATATATGGAGAGAGACAATATGCTTATTGATAAAAATAATAATAGCAATTTTCTCCAAACCTAATCCAATAAAATTTGAGTGAGTGCTAATAAAATTATGGTCATCTGCAGCAGGACTTTTTAAAGAAGAATATGACAAACTAATTCTAAAGTTTACAAGGAAGCACAAAGGTTTACAAATAGCTAAGATAAATTTGAAAAAGAAGAGCAAAGAGAGGTTTGTAGCCTTGGATGTTCAGCCATGAAACAGGATGCACTGGTCAGGGAGAGAAAGATGGATGCAGTGGAATAGATAGCTAAGAAACAACATTAAAAAAAGAACGTTAGATTATGCAAATGTCACATCAAAAATACAGGAGAGGGGACAGCAGAGAAAAGGGGCCACTAAGGATGGGTTTTCAGAGAGATTTTATAAAATGCTTATGGAAGGAAAGGCTGCAGAGATACATAAAATGAAATCTACAGCCCAGACAAATGGGATGAGTATAGATGGTGTGGAAATTGAGATTCTGAGAACAGCTGAGTCTGTTTCTCCTTTAGCTATGAACAAGGTTTAGGTAGATCAGCAGAGGTGCCTGTTCCATACAGAAGATGTTAGGAGACCAGTCGGCCATGGTAGTTCGGGATTTCCTGAAGGAGCTGCCTTGAAACACCCAGAAAATTATGATCTTGCAGCCCTGAAATGTATTCTGGAGAAGAAAGCAGGGATTTTATGTACCATAAAGAGATCTTTCCTAGAGCTGAAGAAGCATCTAGGTGGTCGTGATGCTGTAACATCTGGGGAAAGATCAATACAGTCCCCATGTGGAAGTTGTGGCCCCACCAAGTCAAGACTGAACCTACAGAAGATTATGTTGACAATGTTCTTTTTTTTGTCTTTATTCATTTTTTTAAGATTACATTAAAAAAAATATGAGTTCCCCATATGCCCCCCACAAAAAGGTTTAAAAATGCAAGTTATTGGTGTTAGGGTAAGATGCTATATATGTTTGTTTGATGCTCTATGTTTGTTTTGTAAGTTCACAACTATTATACATTTATTGTTTATGTTTGTTTATGTATGAGTGATATATTTCAATTTTTAAAAAAGTAAAAGAAAAAGATTCTGGAATTAACCTAGAAATTCCAGCTGTCACCCAACCATGCTGAAGAATCTGAAGATTCTATCGTTCTCACTACAACTTTCAAGAAAGTCATCACTCTTCAGATGCAATGACAGAACAGAAATGGAAGCACCAGCCAAAGCTTCTGCCCAGCACATCCCTTCAGAAAAAAGTCAGAACCCTGAGGATGATGTGACTATTTTTTTTGTTTTGTTTTGTTTTGTTTTTTTTTTAATTTTTTTAATTTTTTTATTTTTTATTGACTTTGTAATAATATTACATTAAAAATATATATGTGAGGTCCCATTCAACCCCACCCCCCCACCCCCCTTCTCCCCCCCCCCAACAACACTCGTTCCCATCATCATGACACATCCATTGGATTTGGTAAGTACATCTTTGGGCACCTCTGCACCTCATATACATTGGTTCACATCATGGCCCATACTCTCCTCTATTCCATCAAGTGGGCCCTGTGAGGATTTACAATGTCCGGTGATTACCTCTGAAGCACCATCCAGGGCAGCTCCATGTCCCGAAGACGCCTCCACCTCTCATCTCTTCCTGCCTTTCCCCATACCCTTTGTCCATTATGTCCACTTTTCCCAATCCAATGCCACCTCTTCTATGTGGACATTGGATTGGTTGTGTCCATTGCACCTCTATGTCAAGAGGAGGCTCAGATTCCACCTGGATGCTGGATGCAATCCTCCCATTTTCAGTTGTAATCACTCTAGGCTCCATGGTGTGGTGGTTGTCCTTCTTCAACTCCATCTTAGCTGAGTGTGGTAAGTCCAATAAATCAGATTGTAGGTGCTGGAGTCTGTTGAGGCTCAGGATCTGGCTATCACATTGTCAGTCCAGAGATTCAAATCCCCTAACTATATCTTAAACCCCAACATTAACTGCACCTCCAGCACATTAGCATGAAAGTCTTATGAAGGGAGATCCCATCTGAGTCCAGATTCATCACACATAAACACCATTTCCAAAGAGGGGCCATCTGCCCTGGTAGTTAACCCCATCGGCCATGACCATAACTCCCATGGGTCTCTTTAGCCCTCAAAGGAACCAATATCTGGGGGTTGTATCTGCTTTATCTGTCTCTCTGACTCTGCTCAGTTGTGCATAAGGGCAATCCTTCTGACAGCCTCCAGACTCTTTTTTAGAAACTCGTAGCCATATAAACTCATTTCTCCTTTCCATTTCCCCCTTACTTTAGGTCAAACAGCATTTTAAAGTCATGTTATTTTATGTAGACAGGGATATTCTGCTGATCTGCATTGAACTTTCTGTATAAGGTCATTTTCCAGTTGCATCATCAGTTGGTAGTTGATAGTGGTCCCTTGTTGCCAGGGAGGCTCA
Organism: Dasypus novemcinctus; assembly: GCF_030445035.2. Classification (NCBI taxonomy): domain Eukaryota; kingdom Metazoa; phylum Chordata; class Mammalia; order Cingulata; family Dasypodidae; genus Dasypus; species Dasypus novemcinctus. The sequence continues at coordinate 66,557,960 of NC_080694.1, forward strand.
TCCCCGGGTGTCATGTCCCACGCTGGGGGGAAGGCATTGCATTTACATGCTGAGTTTGGCTTCGAGACTGGCCACATTTGAGTAACATGAAGGCTGACAGAAGGAAATTCCCAGGCACAAAGTTGCTCTAGGCCTTGTTCTTATTTTGGGTTTATCAGCTCACAAGCATAGTCATTAGCATCAGGGGCTCACTGTTGAACCCTCACTCCCTCCCAGTCCCCACCACTGTACCTGGGAGACTGTCGCTGCTCCCCTAGGGACCACGACAGAGCACCACTGGCCAGGAACCCAGTACCCCCCCTACTGTGGTTTTTAATTGTTGCCACTATGAGTATATCCAAACATTACCATGCACCCTGGACATATGTTCTGTACAGCTCCCTGTCAGTCATATATCACCTGTCATTGGTATCCCATACCAGTATCCCTCCATTGCCATTGTTGAAACACTCTGTGATCCAGAACTCCCCGAAATTTGAAGCCCAATATAATGTCATGGTCCCTTACTAGGGAATGGCATATAGCGATGAGTTTAAAGGATAGATAAAGAACTTGGATAAAGTTAGATAAAGAACTTAGATAAAGAATGTTGACTTGAAAAAATTCCACATCCTATTTTTTTCTTTCCCCCCCCCCCCCTAATTATTCAGCTTTTCTTCACAGGAGTCCTAGACCACAGCAATGTATATATATAATATACAGCACTCCCACACATCCACCAGAAAACCTTTTCCCTTCCACAGTGATACTCTTACGCCCTATTCATATCATATTTACTTAAAGTGATGTTGATGTGACTATTGAAGATGACGATCATTCTCTACCTACCAAGAGTTCACTGCTGACTCCTGCCCTCATCAGAACCCATAGTCACAGGTGTCAGGGCTGTTCTGCAGGTAGAAATCTAAGAAACCTTGAAGGGCCTTCACATCAGTGAGGAGGGCTGACCCTGCAGTGTCTCCCCTCATAGATGCTACCCGGCTGATGAACCACCACATTTCCTCATTTCTGAACCTGCCAATTCTGGAAAATGGAAAACAAGGGAGTTTACCTTTGAGAAATGGAATGCTCAAATTACTGATCTACAAAAGCAAGCTGAACAGTTGCTTGAAAGAAAATACACTCAAGCATATTTTCTTAAAAGCAAAAGGTCCTGTGATGATCCCACATCTCCTTTTCCAGTCACATATTGAAATTCTTTATGTAGAAGGACTTCCTGGAGGAGTTCTTATAAGACAGCTACCTACTTAGTGAATTCCTCACCTTGAGAGGATATTACTTGCAAAGGAAAGGTTTCATTTGATATTAAGAAGCATGAATTTCTAAATTCAACATGTGAAGATTCACAACTTGATAAACCAGCTTCGGGATAAAGGAAGACAGGTGTACCAAGATCACTAAATTAAGAAAGCTGGTGCATCAGCTTTTCTGCAAAAAGAAAAAAATGTTTTTGAAAACGTGGGGAGCACTGAAGCCAAGGCTGTACCCTACCAGAAATTTGAGGCACATCCTTATGATTTCTA